>NC_057884.1:6239657-6557157 GCF_019740435.1 Gambusia affinis | reverse complement strand
AATTTTCCAGTCTTTCAAACTTTCTGTATTCACTAAAAGATCTGGAGAATGCGCTGAACTGCCTGCAGAGAGAAGACCCCAGCCTGAAAGTCAGAGTTGACCCCGATTCTGGTCAGGTAATCGCATTTCTTGGATCTGCTAGAGCTTTGTCCAGAGCACAGCGCGTCAACGTTAAAGATCCTGTTTTTTCTTCGGTGCCAAGACCATCCTGTGCGGGATGGGAGAGCTGCACATCGACATCGTCCACGACCGAATCAGACGAGAATACGGCATCGAGACTCATCTCGGGCCGCTGCAGGTGGCCTACAGAGAAACCATCCTTCAGGAAGCCTCCACTGCAGGTACGCCGCTTTGACGTTCATTTCCAGTAGGCTGGAAATATCATCTAATGAATCCGCCTTTGTTAGACACACTGGACCGAACCATAGGGGACAGAAGGCATCTCGCGGCGGTCAGTCTGAGCGTCAGACCGGTGGACTTCGCCTCGTGTGAAGTAGCATTTACAGAAGAACTACGAGTGCAGATCCAGCCAGAAATAAAAGAGGCTGTGGAAAACGGAGTGCACAGCTCATACCTGCAAGGTAAAAGAAGCTTTGATAATTCTTCTTTATTTCTAAACATAAAACATCCAAACACCAAGGCAAAGGTTAGTATTAAAAATTCTCCTACAAAATGAGAAAAAAAAAAAAATCTAAATTCAGGACGTCAGTCTGCGCTCGCTGGAAACTGAAAGCTATCTTCTATTTTTTTTTTACCCCCATTCATTTTCTTTTATTCACTCAATAATAAATATGAATGCTTCACGTAACAACTGAAAAAGTATCATGAATGAAAAAGGAGCAGAAAGAATGATAAACTTATATCACATGAAAAGAAATCAACTATTTAACTAAGACTATTATAGCCGTATTTGAAATACACAAAACGAAACAAAAACAGCATATTCAAAGCCATATCGATTCACCAAATATGATTTTTTTTGTTTTGTTCTTTTCACCCCCAGGCCCGCTGCTGGGTTACCCCGTCCGGGGCGTCTCCTCTCTGATCCACAGCGTTTCCGTGGAGCCGGGGACGTCTGCAACCATGGTGTCGGCCTGCGTGTCCCGTTGCATGCTCAAGGTAGACCCAGAACGTTTGTTCACGTTAAAAAGCGCAGCGTGTTAGACGCCATCGCCTTAACGGTGTCGCTTCGGGAACCCAGGCCCTGAGGCTGGCAGGGGCACAGGTCCTGGAGCCCGTCATGTCCCTGGAGGTCACCGTCGGGGAGGAGCACCTCAGCTCGGTGCTGGGGGATCTGGCCCAAAGACGGGGGACCGTCAGAGAGATCCAGAGTCGCCATGACAACAAGGTGCTGCTGGCAACCGTGCCCCTGGCTGAAATGATGGTGAGATTCGGCATGATTTAAATGATATATCTGCCTCTACTCTCTGAAAATCATTTAATGATTATATCTGCTGACACGTTTAAAGGGCTATTCCACGGTCCTGCGAACTGTGACCTCTGGGAACGCCACTTTCTCAATGGAGCTGAACGCCTACGAAGCCATGAACCCCCATGACCAGAGCGCACTTCTTAAAAGAATCTCCGGTCTGATGTGATCACACATTTTTACAGTTTTCTTCATATTTTAGAAAAAAAAAAGCCATTTATTATGGTAAATATTGAGATTACATTGAACGAGGACAATGTCATACTCCTATTATGCTGCCAAATGAATCCGCAGCCGCTGTATTTCTGTATAGTTTTTTTTTTGCTAATAAAAACAAAAACACAGAAGCAATTACAATTTCAAGATTTATTGAAATCTTTAGAAACATTCGCACCAACAAAAACAAAAGCTTATAGAAAAAAAAAAAAAAAAAGAATCATTCATATCGACATAGAAACATCAGATTTGTGAATCGCATTCAGTAGGTACAGTGACAGCTCTGAAGCAGAAGCTCCTCGTTTGATTCCCCAGCATTACAAACCAAGCACAACGGTTGATTGTGAGTGCATGTGCTTCCCTTTTTTTCGGTCCCCAGACCAGCACGTCAGCGCTCAGACGCCTTTATATTCACGCAGGCAGAAGCTGGGAGACAGCGGCTCAGCTGGTATCCCACGCCTTGCAGAAAAGAGGGGGAAAAAAATAAATAAATCTCAGTATCTCTTGTAACCTTACCGTCCGTAACAGATAGTAATAATATCCGTTACGTACTTTAACGGTTTCTCGATACTTACTCTACCAAGCGACAGCGGTGTAGAGAAAGTCTGCTGTAGGCATCGCCGGTGTCTCTGACCTCTTTAGCGCTCCACAGACGCTCTGCTACAGCACTGGCTCGAGGCCTAAGAAAATATAAAATAGCATTCTGATATTATTTATGCTTACAGTGCTTTGAAACAAAAACAAAAAAAAAGTATCAACACTTGGAGGTCGACAACATGGACTTAGAATTTTCGCACGATGTTTTGTATTACCATTGAGAAAACGATAAAAATGAGGATTTAAAAAACCCCACTATGCATTACTTCTTCTTTTTTAGGTCACTGCATGGCACACAATTCATAGACCCACAAACATAAAATGTTGCTCTTGAAAGAAGTGATTATATCACTAATCTGCATATAGGGACTTCATTTAATCCCATTTTTATTGACACTCACATGGAACAGAAAAAAAGAAGAAATCAGTAAAAAAAATAATAATAATATATATATATATATATATATATATCAGTCCGTTTTTAAACATTTACTGGAATTTATTGTGACAGCGATAAATCAAAATTCAAGAATTGTGTCACGATAAACGATGTGTTAATTAGGTGTTAATTAGGGATAAATGCACATCCCTAATTAACACCTCTTGAACTTTTTCACACCGTGTCATAGTGCAACCAGAAACCTTCCCGTTTGGTAGACAGGATTTTGATACAAGAGACCAACAATCACATGGTTCATAATTGTAAAGAAGGAAAAGTGCCTACATATCCAGTACAATTTAAAAACCATGTATGTTTTTAAATGATGCACTACTTTGTGTTGATCCCTTAACACAACAAAAATACACTAAAGACGTTTGTGCCTATGAACATGACAAAAAGTGGAAAAAACAAAACAAAAACATCTTTAAAATAAGCCAAGACAGACGTATTTTACCAGAGTCTCGGTGTCAGATTCGTAGCGTCCACATACTCTCCCCACAAACAGGCCTCTCCACCAATCACAAGCTTCTTTTGTTCTTCAGTTCCTGTATTTTTTTAAAGCATATTTTCAGTAATTTCAACTTCCTTTTCATAAGCACAAGCACATTTTCCTGCTCTTTATTCAACAGGCTTACAAAAGTTTGCACAGGAGTGACAACACTGGGACATGTCGGTTTTAGTTACAGGATTTTGCTTCATTTTAGCCAAACGCCGGCTTAATGATAAAGCAGGGTAAGTGTACTAGTGCTGATCATAATCAAGGCATTCCCCGCGTTTCATACAGAATAGTGACACAAATCCATGCAAATGTATACTGTCTAAATATTTTCAAACATTCCCGGTTCTTGTGTTTTGGCTCCTATTGAACGGAATTTGAGCCAGAATTTTCTGGCCAATTGTTTGAAACGCAAAGTCTTCAATCTGGTTTTTCTCAAAATGTCTGTACGCAACACGGTTTACATCGTTAACACTTTGACTTTGACTTTTAAAAAATTATTTTTAACACTTGAAAAGGTAACAACCTCAGTGCGAGAAAACATTTCTCCCTCCGAGACATTTTAATTTTTACTTATCAAACTGACAGTTCGTCAAGCAATGAGCTGTGCTCCATTTACCTTTGCCCAGCTTTATCTCAGGAGGACAGTGGTTGATTTATGAATCTTTCTGTAAACAAGCCTGATCCATTAACCTTTGCATGCAGAGCCACATTCGAGTCAGCAAAGCGTCTCCAAACTGGAAAAACTTTTTGACTTTTAGACATTTGCAGCAATAAAACTTCTTGTTTTACGGGACTGTTGAAACACATGACTTGGTTGCAGATTAGCCTGTGGTCTCTAACGCCCGGGGCGTTAGCCAATCGCTGCTTTTCTAACTACCTGCAGATGCTAGCTGTGTGGCAATGCTAGAGCTAGCTTCCAAGTGCAACCAGGTGAGGCGTAACTAGACAAAACGGGAAGGTTTTCCAGCAACGAGTAGATAAATAAAATATTTATATCATGTGGACACAAACCCTGAAAATCTTGCGGGTCGGCTTTGTAAAAGCCCGGCCAATCCTGGCCGTAGGCGATACGGTTCAGGTACCAGGGAGCCGACAGCAGGGTCTTGTACCCTGCCAACGTAATTCTTGCCATCTCAGACTGGTATGCCTCCTGGGTTCCTTTCCAAATGTGGATTAGTGTGTCTGGTTTCAGCTACAGAGTGCACACACACACACACACACACACACACACACAAGTATAGAGAGGGAGACAGATTGAAATAACAACCCACAACTAGAAAGTGTGCATTTCCCATGAAAACGCAAGTGTGAATGCTGAATGCTTTTGTTGAAAATGGCAAAAGTGTTAGAAGCCGACCCGAGACATAAACTGTGGAACACAGCCGACATTTTATATTGTAATCCTCAATTCTGCCATGCAGCTGTTTCACCCACTTCTATGGGGTGAAAAATTCATAAAAAGGCTGATTATAAAAAGTATGAAGGTTATAAATGCCAAGAGATGCAGCCGGCATTAGGAGAGCAAGCTGAATAGTATAAAGGTTGAATGTTTAATGTAGCACAAAGTATACAGGAGAAGAAGAGCTGCAAAAAAAGAGCAACCAGAATAATAAATAAAAAAAAAAAACCAATACGTTTTTCCATCTGACCCCCCCCCCAAAAAAACTTTCCTGAATCTAAAAAGGTTCTGAGCACCTTTTGTCTGATGATAGATGTTATCTGACGTTATCTGATCTGATCATTGCGGAACCAAAGATTGAAGTCGACCAGTCGAAACCACCAACCACACTGCCCCATGTTCACACACTGACTTCTGTTGTCACAACTGTGCAGTTTCTTTAAATTTAAGCCTGTTGAACAAAAACGAGCTGAAAAGTGATCCCCCCAATCCTCAATCATGAGAATGATAGGGGGGGAAAAAATAAGAAAAGAAATCATCACAATCTTCATCATTATTCTTATTAACTACTAAAACTGACCGTTGAAGTTGAGCGGCTCAACATTGTAGTACTTCAGCCAGTCCTGTCCCGTGCTAATGTAATCTAAGTACCATGGGGCAGAGAGGATGGTGGTGTGTCCCGCTGCCGTCACATTGCTCATCTCTGAGTTAGTCCCACTGCCGATCCACACGTGCACTACTGTGTCGGGCTTCAGCTGCAATTGTTACAAGTCAAACTCATGTCTTCAACTCGCATGCGGAAAACATAGCTTAAAAAGAAAGGTGTTAACCAGCTGGAGGGGAATATATGAAAGAAATTGAAGATTTCCAGGTGATTTTTTTTTTTTTTTACTTACTGTAGAAAACAATTGCCAGTAGAGACTCATGTTTTATTCGAGTCCAACTGGTTTTGAGCAGCTACATAGAAATTTGAATCAATATGCAAATATTTCCAGAATGAACTGTAGCCGAGCTCAGTACAGATGTTACAAAGAAGCCACATGTTCAGCTTCCCAAATAAATGCTCCCATTTACAACTGAAGCAGAAAAATGCTAGTACTAGCACTCTGTTTGATATGACTTGTTGATAATGCAGCACTAAATTTCGACAACATTGTAAGGATGTTGCAATTGGTGGACCAAACCAACACCTGGGATTGGACGGGACAACATTAAACAACAGCAACTTAGAAGCATCTGCAGAGCCCTTATCAAATAAACTTTTTCTGAATTATTCAATAAAAGCAGAGTTAAAAACAACAGACTGCGGTTTAACAATCATTTGACACCATTTTAAGTGACAAATTTTGCATTCATTTTACAAAAATAAGAAAAATAGAGGATACCTTAACTCCATTGTCAAAGACCTCCTGCCAGATGATGTAGCCTTTATTGGTAGCAGCGACAATGTCCAGAAGTCTATTATATGAACAAAAAAAAATCAATCAATAAAAAAGAAATACATGAATATTATCTAAAAAAGAAACTAAAATAAGATGCACACTTTTGGATGTAGAAGGACTCCAGTTTCTTGTAGTCCTTTCCAAAGCCTTGCTGCTCCATGAACTTCTGAATGTCTGGATTGGACTGCCTGTAAAGATAATAAATAAGTAAAAACACAGCCGCTGACATCTCTCTGGTCCGTTAGACGGATCAGGGCTCCTCACCAGCACGTGAAGGACACCTCGTCACCTCCCAGGTGAACGTAAGCGTCGGGGAAAACCTCACTGATCTCTTTGAAGAACTGCTTCATGAAGTCGTAGGTGGAGTTGAGGATGGGGTTCACCGGTCCGAAGGTGCCAGAGGGCTTCGAGCCGGAGTAGCAAGGCGTGAGCAGGTCAGTTTGACCTGAGAAGGAAACGCGTGGAGGCGGACGTCAGGAGAATGTAGAAGCTGGAACTAAATGTGGACGGCAAGAGCGAGAGAACTCACCTTTACCCCAAGACTGCGTGTGTCCTGGGGTGTCAAACTCGGAGACGACCCTTATGCCTCTGAGGCGGGCGAACTCAATCACCATTTTCACGTCTGCGGGTGTGTACACGTGGGTGTACGGGTGGTAGGCGCCCTGCCAACATTGTGATGGGATACATTTGTGTCAACGCAGGGACATGAAATATTTGGGTCAACGCAGATAATAGGTTTGTTCTGGAACCTTTTGGCTCAAGTTTGGGAACGTCCGGCTCAGGTAGGGAAAAGACTGATCATCGACGATGTGCCAGTGGAAGACGTTGAATTTATTCATCGCCATGACTTCCTGCAGGGTGAAGTAAAGGTGGAATACATTTTTTAAAAAGTGACGATAAATTAACCACTTGGTACATAAACAGGTGGTTAATGTACCAGGTTTGTCAGGATGACTTTGATTGGAAGGAAATGCCGCGACGAGTCCAGCAAGATGCCACGGTGAGCAAATCTTGGGAAGTCACTGATAACCGTCGAATTGATGGTTTTCTGGAAAAAGGTTGCAGAAACAACATGAACTGCAGCTTAAACACTTTGTGTTGGGAAACGGTTCAGCAACAAGGAGCGAGACGCAATTCATCTGTCTCACTTACAGCTCCATACTCATCCTCATAGACCAACTGGCTGAAAGTCTCCAGACCTCAAAAAGGAGAAGAAGACATAAAAATACATATTCCCAAGCAAGTTCAACCCCATCTGGAAAACCCCTGATGTTTGGCTGCGAATACTTTTGCAAAGCACTGCAAATTGGTTTAAACGAAACACAGAGAAAAGAATCAGAGTCTGGTCAAAGTTCATTTAAAAATGTCCCGTACGTCTTATTCCACAGGATATAAGAACTAAATTTAATTTTGTTATGTCCTGCAACCTCACGATAGAGGGGAAAAAAAATTGCACTCGTCATTTGATGATGATTTAAAACCAGGCACATGGGTAAATAAACTCCTACCATGCAGGGCTCCCCAGACCTTCGGTGCTTTCAGGACAGCGAACGGCTGATCCACGGTCAGCTCATCTGCAGAAACAAACAGTAGCAGTACGACCTGATAAAGCTTTCCAGGAGGTTGAATCAGGACTGTAAGCCATGAAACATTTGGTCTGGGTTCATTCTTGAATTTGCCTTCCAGGTAATCTTTACTTCCTCCTTCCCGTCATGAGTAGGATAAAGGATGCATGCAACGTATTCACCAAGTAAAGCGCATCTTTTTTTTGTCCAGCTCTTTACAAATTCCTCTTTCATCAAATATTAGATCAAGTGGAGCCAAATCGCTCACTGAAAAAATGTCACCATGGCGACTGTTTAACGTTTCATCGGATAAGATTATCCAAGTGTCTCATGCTGACTATTAACTACCATTAGGACTTTCCTAATGGTAGTCCTCCCTACGCTTCGTTAGTCAGGTTTTGTCACTACAATGGGATCAGCTCCATGAAAATATTTTCATGATCGAACATTAGTAGAAAGCAGCAGAGATCAAGCCTATTATAATGTTTTAATTTTTTTTTTTTTTTTTTTTACTTTTTAATGCAGAAGCACAATATCAGGGTGAAAAACAAACATTTTAAGAAACCATTTAATTAAAATATTCAATGCAATGTGTTTTATGTGTCCTTTCCTAATAACTTGAGTCACAATCTGTGGCTAGCTTTTTTCTAATCCGATAAATGCTAATAAGTTTTGAGAAAGTTTTTTTTTTTTTTTCTTTTTTTTTTTAAAGCAATCCAGTACTTCCCATTTCCAGTGTGTAGGTACAATGGGCAAACTTCATTTAGCCACTCTTCAAAATGGGAAAGATGGGAGAGAACATGTCATTCTGGTAAAGGTGAGAGGCCAATTTCAAGGTACAGCTATGAACGTTTTCAGAACTACTCTGATATAACCCATGTTTTCCACAGCTTAAACACAATTTGATTTATGCTACACAAGACTCGGATCTTTAAAAAAAAGATTTAAATTTAGGGAGATAAAAACAAAGCAAAAATCTACAACGATCGCTGTTTGAAGTCTGCAGCAGAGAATGGCACCTTGGGGTTTCTTCAGGTTTGTCTCCAGTGATGATTACCATCCACAGACCAACCAGTAGCTGGGGAGGCATGCCAGTCATTTTTATTTGTAACTTTTCCACGTTTTCATGTCGTGAAAAGCCTAGCATGACTTTCCCTGGGACCTCAAGCTTTAATTAGCTAAAAAGATAGACACTTTTTTTGGGGGGAGGGGGGGGGGGTTTGAATGTATAACACACCAGGTAGGCTGGGGGGTAAAACACAAAACTCAGTGATAATCCTGAAAACGGGGCTTTCAGCAGGATAATGACCCACCACATGCAGCCAAACCAACGGCAGACGAAGTTTCACTTTGGTCCAAAGTCGTTTCGGTCCTACAGGAGCTAAATCTTTTAGAAGAGCTGCAATGTGAGCTGAAGATATATTGACAGTTTATCAATGAAAGGTCAT
Organism: Gambusia affinis; assembly: GCF_019740435.1. Classification (NCBI taxonomy): domain Eukaryota; kingdom Metazoa; phylum Chordata; class Actinopteri; order Cyprinodontiformes; family Poeciliidae; genus Gambusia; species Gambusia affinis. The sequence goes on along the minus strand of NC_057884.1, from coordinate 6,548,120 downwards.
TTTGTAAATTTATATTAATATTCATGGCATATTCCCCTGAATATGTGTACAAAATTTTTATTTCTTTGTCTGAAATTACGATATGATCACAAAAGTGAAATTTGTCTTTCAAGATTAAAATTGCAATAATACCATTATGTTGCTGAAAGGCAACAATACTAATGTTATTTTGATTAATTCAACCAAGTGAGTTTTTGCTATTCACACATTACATAGACAATATGTAGACAAAAACCAATGATAAATGAAACAGTAAAAGACGGAAAGCTTTGCTTTATCAGCTGCACCCTGCAGAAAATAAGTCATAAATAAAATACATACAAACTTTGATTGCGCACATGGACTTAGAGAGGCAATATTGAGCTTTTCTTCCGCTCATAAAAACTTAACTTCTCCAAAGTATATAACGTTATTTATTTAAAGACTTTTTTTTTTTTTTACATGAAGTGCTGCTGACCAAAAAATATTTCATCAATGAGGAAGAGACTCACATGACTCATCAGAAGACACACTGGGGTAACCGTCACACTCCGAGTCAGGTGATGTGATCCACACCTGCAGCTCCAGCAGGTCCGTGGGACCTGCTCTGGCGCTTCTATTCACCTTCTGCTTTTTAGAGCCCCAAAATATGTATTCATAATACCTGTAGAGAGAGATACACAGCAGATATAAATCAAAACAGGTCCGTGAATGCACCACGAACACAACTCAGGAAACTGAAAGAGACCCCCCCCAAATCACCCCCCAAAAAAGAAAACCTCTCCAGACCTCCTGTAGGCCAGCTGAAGGAGGCCGCAGCTCGGACCGGCTCCAGACTCTTTGGCATCAGTGATACTGAAGCTGGAGGAGCTCAGCTTGAAGGAAACATCCGAAATTTGCGCCTTCTGCGGCAGAGGCCACAGAGAGCCGTATTTGGAGGGCTGGAAGACGAGCTCGGGCTCCTCGTCGACGTTGTTGCCCTGATGCCCCCGGCAGGAACCGAGAGCCAGCAAGATGAACGTAAACCCCAGGAGGCTGCTCATGTTGACAGCAGAGCTTTAAAGTCACAAGACCTGGACGATGAGAATGACAAGAGATTTGTATGGGAAACGGGAGGGCGGGATTTCCCACACGGAAGTAACAATTTAAAGGGACCGTGTGTAGATACAGCACCCTTCACTTTTTTTTTTTCCTTTTTTAAATTTGGCGTCTCTAATAAAAAGGTAATTTAAAACTTAAATGCTTCTACTTTGTTCTCGTAATTTAATTACTCCTAGTGTGGCCCTAATACTCCGTCGTACCGTCGCACGAGTACTTCGTCGTAGTTAAAAGTTATTTCTTTGTCAACACGGTGTAGCCGCATAAGATGTTCAACAACATTCTTCATTTTATCGGAGTTTTAAGGGTGCTTTTTCTCGTTGGAGTTCCCATAACGACTTTAGTCTGGAAATTCTAACTTTATTCTTGTATTCCGTCGTAAAATACAGTGCCACTTTAAGTGGCACTGTATTTTACGCAAGTAGCGTAAAAGATTGTAGCTACTGCGCAAGTAGCTACAATCTTTTGTTGTACTTGCGCAGCATTAGGGTGACAAAATTTAAACCCAGAACTCAAGTTCCCAGACCTTGTGGAAGAGAAGCAGGCCCAAAGCATCACAGGTACTCCACCATGCTTAACAGTGAATATAAGGTGCTTTTCCAAAAAACACGTTCTTTATTTCACACCCTTTTTGTTTCGTCTGACTAAAACCCACGATTCTAGTCAAGATCCCAACAGAGTTCAGCAAGCTATCCATGTTTTCATGACAAGAGGACAAAAAGAAAAACCTTCTTCCTGGAATCGCTCCCACACAGTTAACACAAGAGTATTTAAATTTTCTATGGTGACCCCTAAGATGTCACTCTTTGCTGCAGTTCCTTTTCTGTGATTTTGAAGTAGGACGAGTAAGGTATGGAGGAGTTGTACAAATCCTAAGTAAAGATCTATGTAGTTTTACAAAGGTATATTTCCAATGTTACAGAATACAGACCTAATAATTCCTTCTGTTTGTGCCTGAGTCGGCAATGCATATCTACAACTGGTTTAGCACAATTTCTGCTTTAGCTTCCTCCGACAATGTGAAAATACGCTGAATTCATTAGCGATTGTAAAATGACCAGGTGTGAGTGTGAGCAAGCATGGTTCTCTGTCTCTATGCATCATTGCTGGTGACTTGTTCAGGGTTTGAAGCTCCCCTCAGTCTATTGTCCGGATGTCATGTGATCTCATCACTATGGGGTCCAAACAACAGCTCAAGGACAAAATTATTCTCGCTTTTAAAATGCTGAGCCTGCGAAATCTGAAGAGTTTTAAACAAAAGAATTAAACGCTTAGTGGTTTTCAAGGCAGCACCCAGAAGTGACAGTCAATCATAAGAAATCAATGATTCAAACAGCAATTTGTAGCAGAATTTCTCTAAAGTAGCAAAACTTTTTTCCCCCCGTTTTTTGACCTTGTTTAAAATGTGATCTTTTTTGTGTGTAGTTTTTTTTTCTTCTTATTTTAATCCGGTGGTTATTTATTTAACACAGTGCTTATAGAATATTAAAAGAAAGTCTGAACTGAGAGGTAAAGTGTGAAAACGTTTTTCTTAAACAACCATCTGGTTGTCACTCTGGCGATGATCAGATGTTTTCCTTCTGTAAACTTTGACATGCAAAGGTCAGCGCAGATGCAGGTGTAGATTACAAATGACACATTAACTTTTGTTATCGCGCGTCTCTAATGCTTTCATGGATTCATTTAGGCTCCATGAGCCTGAATGCAGGTCTACAGAATCTGCTGCAGCACCAGTTTCCTGTAGACTGGACTGCAATGAGGCCATCAGCGCAGGTCTGTTTGCTTTGTTGTCACAGTACAGTTCACTCTTAAAAAATCTTTAATAATATGCACAGTCATTACACTACTTTTCCTGAGAACAGTATGAGGGGGAAAAAAAAACTATTTTTTGACTGTTTTTATAGTGTTGTTGCAAAGGATTCCAAACTATTCCAAACCCTTGAAATTTTAAGGTTGGATTTTATGGGATGAACCAGAAGTCAGCAACGTTTACAACCCAAAGAGTCATTTTTGCCTTCGCTCTAGCTTGGCAAAGTCGTTTGGAGCCACAAACCCTGTATGACTCTTTGAAAAGAAACATGGCATTTTTTATAATATCTATTATAAGATTTATTTATTTTTATTTTTATTTTTTTTTACATTTCTAATCAATCTTTTGGAAAATAATCAGTTTTCCTTAAAAGGGATTTAAACTTGTAGTTTGCAATCAAAGACAAAACAATGACTTCACAAAAAACATTTGTAAAACTACTATACTAGATTTAAAAAAAACACTGCTGAGGCTAGTATTTATTTATTACCTTTGTGTTTTAAGCAATTTCTTAATTCTTAATTATTATTATTATTATTATTAGTAGTAGTAGTAGTAATAGTATTATAGTTTTTTTTGCTATACCAGATAAAAAAAAAATACTGCGGAGGCTAGTATTTATTTATTACCTTTGTGTTTTAAGCAATTTCTTAATTCTCAATTCTTTATTATTATAGTTTTTTTTATATATATATAACATGTATGTTAATAAAGTATAGTGGACACATTTTTTCAGTGACCTTATTCTTTTGTAGGCCCACTTTCTTCTTATTTTCTGCTGGATAATAAGAAGAATAATCATAAACAAATTCTGATATTTGGTTATTTAAGAGTTAAAATGTGTACACATCCAATACTGTTTACGTCTTTGGCACACGGAGCTAAGAGAAGTGATGGCTGTAAGTCAACCAATGGCCACTAGGTGGCCGATGGTCACATTACAGCTGAGAATAATCCGCATGTTGTAAACCAACAGCTTAAAACATGCCGCTCTGACTGAGAACATTTTTGGTTCAGTCTTTCCGAGAATCAAACACTGTGTGGTTTTCAGCTAAAGTTCAAAACAGGACACATCAGGCTTACCGTATAATAACACAAAGGGCGCCTGACTTCCTCTTAGAAGAAATCCAGGCCGTGTACTCCTCCTCCGCAGTGCTTCTGTTTACTCCAAAGTCTTTAATGGTTGTATGTATAAAGGCAGTCGCCACATTGATTCTCCTGCATTTTATCTTTGAAAAAGAACGAAATGAAATAAAAGCAACAGCTGAAGCAAACATTTGAATATAGTGATGAGTTTATACTGCTTTCATGCACAGTGTGTGGAAAAGCTGCTGGAAATCCTTTCCCGCAGGTCAGATATAAGTTCTGGAGGCCAGCACGCCCTTCAGACATGACAAAGGAACACCGTGGCTCCCGCTTAAGGCCGACCTCTGACCAGATGAGGAATAATCGCTATCTCCCGAGTGACCTGTGGAAACAATGCTGACGGCGTAAGTGGCACCAGCTGTCGGGTGGGCTCAGACCGACTGCCCTCCAACGGATCTGATGTGGTGCATGGTTTATACCAGCAGAAATAAGAACTATTCTAAGAAAGAAAGATGGCGACTAAAGAACAGCGACGTTCCCACACCTCCCTACAAAGGAAGGAGCCGGTCTTGTGCGAAATTCTGTTCCCCTGTGAAAATCTGTTCCCCCTGTGTCGGGAGCGCGCATCGCAGCCAGAAAGGCGGTCTTGTGCGAAATTCTGTTCCCCTGTGAAAATCTGTTCCCCTGTGTCGGGAGCGCGCATCGCAGCCAGAAAGGCGGATCTGAACATTTTCACGGCGCTTCTGATCGATTTCTCGGTAAAACAACTCATATAATCATGTCAAGGTTGTAACGTTCAGTTTAATCGGCAGCTGTTGTTTACAAAATTGTAAAGTAATTAAATAAACGAGGTCTTTTTACGCTGATTTGTGTTATTTTAAACGCCAAGAGAATCGGTCTTTCTTCAACTATTGTCACTTCAGCTTGACAGAAATAAAAGTCAGTCACCAAACAATTTGTCAACACGTAGTATGTATTTATAGTTTTTCATTGCTGATATAAGAGGATGGTAGCTGGCTGATAGCAAGGCACAAAAATTAAGACTTCCTAAAAAGATGAGAGTGTGGACTTTCTGGTAAATCTTGTTCTAATGTAAAATATGACAGATTACTGGATTGAGGAAATTTCTAGTATACTAAATGCTACCACACATAACAATTTTAACTGTGTTTATTCCTCTCATCATCAACGCATTTGCTCTTTATTTGACAAAGTTGGGGGGAACCAAATATTTTAGCTGTTTCCTAAAATAATCCGTTTCTCTATAAAATGGGAACAAATTAACTTACCAGAAAATCTTTTACTGTGCTTATTTCTCTCATCACCAACAATAAATCCTGTGAATTTGGTAGCATTTGCTCTAAATTTGACAAAGTTATGAGGGGGGAACCATATATTTTAGCCACCTAAAATAATCCGTTCCCCCTCTGTAACTTGCCCCCACCCCCAACTTTGTCAAATAAAGAGCAAATGCTACCAAACTTACATGATTTGTTGTTGATGATGAGAGGAATAAACACAGTTAAAGACTAGTTGGTAAGTTAATTGGTTCCCATTCTATGGAGGGGGAACGGATTATTTTAGGTGGCAAAAACAGCTAAAATATATGGTTCCCCCCTCATAACTTTGTCAAATTTAGAGCAAATGGTACCAAACTTACATGATTTGTTGTTGATGATGAGAGGAATAAACACAGTTAAAGACTTGTTGGTAAGTTAATTTGTTCCCATTTTATAGAGGGGGAACGGATTATTTTAGGTGGCAAAAACAGCTAAAATATTTGGTTCCCCCCCCCCCAACTTTGTCAAATAAAGAGCAAATGCTACCAAACTTACATGATTTGTTGTTGATGATGAGAGGAATAAACACAGTTAAAGACTAGTTGGTAAGTTAATTGGTTCCCATTTTATGGAGGGGGAACGGATTATTTTAGGTGGCTAAAATATTTGGTTCCCCCCTCATAACTTTCTCAAATTTAGAGCAAATGGTACCAAACTTGCATGATTTGTTGTTGATGATGAGAGGAATAAACACAGTTAAAGACTTGTTGGTAAGTTAATTGGTTCCCATTTTATGGAGGGGGAACGGATTATTTTAGGTGGCTAAAATATATGGTTCCCCCCTCATAACTTTGTCAAATAAAGAGCAAATGTTTTCAAACTTACATGATTTATTGTTGATGATGAGAGGAATAAGCACAGTAAAAGATTTTCTGGTAAGTTAATTCTTTCCCATTTTATGGAGGGGGAACGGATTATTTCAGGCAGCTGAAATATCCAATCTCTCCTCTCCTTCTCCCATAACTTTGGGGAATAAAGAGCAACTGTTTCCAAATTCTCAAAAATTGTTATGTGTGGTAGCATGTAGTATACTAGAAATTTCCTCAATCCAGTGATCTGTCATATTTTACATTAGAACAAGATTTACCAGAAAGTCTACACTCTCATCTTTTCAGGAAGTCTTAATTTTTGTGCCTTGCTATCAGCCAGCTACCATCCTCTTATATCAGCAATGAAAAATTATAAATACATACTACGTGTTGACAAATTGTTTGGTGACTGACTTTTATTTCTGTCAAGCTGAAGTGACAATAGTTGAAGAAAGACCGATTCTCTTGGCGTTTAAAATAACACAAATCAGCGTAAAAAGACCTCGTTTATTTAATTACTTTACAATTTTGTAAACAACAGCTGCCGATTAAACTGAATGTTACAACCTTGACATGATTATATGAGTTGTTTTACCGAGAAATCGATCAGAAGCGCCGTGAAAATGTTCAGATCCGCCTTTCTGGCTGCGATGCGCGCTCCCGACACAGGGGAACAGATTTTCACAGGGGAACAGAATTTCGCACAAGACCGCCTTTCTGGCTGCGATGCGCGCTCCCGACACAGGGGGAACAGATTTTCACAGGGGAACAGAATTTCGCACAAGACCGGTCCTGCTTTACTGCAAACACTTTCAACACATCCAACTGGTTTTTACATCTTTATCTTTCAGAATCTAGGAGTAACTGCAAGGTGAGGCAACACCAGCTCTCTCTCTTTTGAGTCGGCCATGATTACTTACCCACTCTTCGCTCATTATTCATCTCTGGCATCTCTCATAAGACAGGTAACAGTGTGTTTGTTTGTCATGGTCACACAAAAGAGCTTAGTCAAATCAGCTTAGTCAAGTTACAAGGGCATTGATGTTTGCCATTTAATTATTATTATTTTTTTATTAGTCCATCCAGATACAAGCTGCAGTGTGACATCCAGTAACGTAAAGCGAATAAATCCCAGGTTTTCTGATAAGGTGGCTGTTTATTGTGTAGCTGTTGTCATTTTTCCACCCCAAAAACTCTAAACATCTCATTTTGTATCATCGTAACATATTTTTCTTCTGTTTTGGTTACTTTTTTTCCACTATTTTCTGTTCCGCGTTAGCTGCATTTTTTTTGCATCTGCTCTATGCAGCACTAAACACCTAATATCTCTTCATATGTGTTGTGATATGGATTGTTCTGCATGTTGTTCTATGTTCTATCTTTTACTGTCACCACTTCACGACGTTTAAGGGTACAAGACTGCAAGGTACCTCCATTCTGATTCCGTGGCAAGTAGTTCAGACTTTGGCACAAAATACCCTTTTGACATTTGAGTCTGGACTTTGAATAGGCCGTTCTGAAGCATGAGTACACAGCTTCTAATTCATCTTTCTATCAACAACTCTGCCCTGCTTCCCCCGGCTCTTTTGAAGAAAGAGCCGGGGGAAGTCAGGGTGATCTCTTTCTCCTCTGCTTGGCAAACATTTTAAAAACTTTTTTTTTATCTAATATGTTGATTTGACCAACATATAGACCCCCCCGCACCCCCATACTTTGGCGATTTCTGTGATTAGGCCCATTTTAGGATCACCAATAATAACCCGCTAAATTTTACATTTATTCTGTAACATGTACACTTTATCACTGACTCTTTTTTTTTGTTGTTGTTGGACAAACCACATCAGTTTAAAGATGATAAACAAATAAAACACCACTGGTTGTTTTCTAAAACATTGTGAGCAGGTTGGGCAAAACAAAAGAGAAGAATTTGGGAGGAAAACCAAATGTTCTTCAATTACCTGCTTCATGTTTTTATATATATATATATTTCGTCCACTAGGTGTCCCTCTTGCTGCATGTAAATGCTGAGGGTTTAATGGCATATTATGGCCCCTGTTTACAGCGCTTTCCACGGTGCTCCTAATGAAGCTTGAGTCGTCATTTAATGTGTTGTTTTTGCAGTAATGGTGTACTGGTGATGTCACGGACAGCTGACGGGAAGGGAAGGCCCTGCGATCACCACATCACAAGCTCAGAGCAGATGAAAGCAAACAAAAATAGTGACATCACTGCCTTAAGGGTCCGACGAACAGTTTGGTCACAGCCAGCGACCACCACAGACATGACTCACGTTAAGACGGGTTATAAAATTGGAGCTGGTGTTTCCGGGAGCCCCGGCGAAGAAACCATAATGCTTTTATAATCCTATGGGATTGAACTTTGCACTCGGAGTCCCCTATAGATTATAAGTTCTGAAAATATGTCCCCGTAGTTAACGTCAACACTGGATTCTCATGTCTATTCTAAGCGCTGGACGGCACGGGGAACTATTCCGCTTTTACCGATACCTGAATCGCAAAGTCGTTTCAAAATAAAACACCTGTAACACCTTCGACAAGAATTATTTTGTTATGTATTATTTTCCACGAGGCCTAACGTCACCGATGAATGATTACTTCCCAAGAGTTCCTCTGTGCTTATAAATAGAAAAAAAGGTCCTAAAGAGGTAAAGTGGACAAAAAAGGGGGTTAATCTGTTGACCCGCTGGCAGGGGGTCACTCCACCCCCAAAAGCCCAGGGGCGCCGCCAGCGAGCCTTGAAAGGTCTGCCCAGAAGGGGGCCATGAATAAATTTGGGGTGTTGCTCCAAATTTAAAAGCCATGACAGAATGTCAGGAATTAGTTAAGTAAAGTGGGACATTTGAAATTTAGGTCCAATTAAAAGAAAAAAAAGAAGAAGAAAAATATTAAAGATCCTAATATTCGTCTAATGTTTACAAATACCGGGACAGAGATTTAAAGGTGACATGCAGGTAAATACAAGATATCCAGAGGTTTCAAGAGGTTATGGTTTGAAAACTGCTAAAGCATTTTTCCTTCTAATGGGACATGGTGGAGAATGCGCACTGCCCCTCCTCCACCTGTTGCTGGACACCACCAGTCAGAGGGTTGACGGATGGCTATTGCACGTTTATTGAACTCAATTTCTATTTATTCTACACTTATGATTAAGTCTATGTATTATTATCGAAATAACAGTTATAAATAATATTTATGAGGTAGTAATAATCATTGCATTATCTTCGAAGAATTGAGTATATTTGTTGTCTTCCTTCTTTAAATGATAGCAATTAGATGATGTTATGCATTTCTCACACATGCTCTGGAGCAAACACCGTTTGAAACTGGTACTTTTTAACTCGAGATCAGGTTACCATGGTGAGCTGCTTTTAGTTTCAAACTCTAATCATTTTCTCCACTAACATTGGATGAAGTGGATCTAAAAGTGAGATATTTAATGTAATTACTTTCTGTTTCTTTTTGCTGTCACCTTGTGAGACAACCTTCCCGTCCCATCTCTATGCATGCGAGCCCCTCTTTCTCTCTTTGTCTCTCTTCTCTCCGTTTCGTGCACTGAGACAGAAGAGCTGATCCTCCCCTCCCCGCCACTCAGATATGGCAAGCCAGTTTTAGATTTACTAGGTGGCTCTGGCAATGGAGCAGGCATCAACAAACCAATTATTTCGGTAGACGTGAACGTTTCGGACATTCATAGCACTCATCGTGCTCACAACTAACCTTTTTGATAATAACATTGTATTTGTGGATAACTTTGATCCATTCTGGTTATAATTTTGAGTAGTAGGCTATGTTTTTATTGATCTCTCAAATATGAAAATGTATAATAAGTTGAAATTACTTGAAATGAGAAAAGTATTAAATAAGATATCAACTAATTTCTTTGTTAATATCCATAAATACAACCATTATTCTAATTATTGATTCCTAAGTGGTTTTTAACTTCCAAACTCCATTGTTTATACAAACAAACAATAAAGTGAGTAAAAATATTATATGAATGATTATATAATATAATCATTTTCTTACACACAGTTACAAACATACAACGATCCCAAACAAGATCTAGTTTGAGGTTTAAGTTATTTTATCGAGGACGACATTATAGTAGTATGAGATAACTTGTACAAGAAACAAATTGAAAGACATTTCTGTTTTAACATTATAGAGCATATATATTTTTGTGGATTCATGAACATCATCTAGAATAACAACATATTACGATTCGATTTAAAGGCCTAGCAAGGACAAATTGAAGGCAGTTCTTGTAGGTCAAAGGTCACATTTGATATGTTGCAGCTCAACACACTAATAGGACTGAAGTTGTAGATACATTCAAACCTCTTATATATATATATATATATATATATATATATATATATATATATATATATATATATATATATATATATATATATATATATATATATCTGTGGTAGCGTAACGCTATAACGTAACACTCTTTAGTAAGAGTGTTATTTTGAAAAATGGTAATTGAATTATTGCTCTCTATAACCTGGCAAGGAACAGACGTGGTTCTTCGATTAAATATGGTAACGACCTGCCATAGACACCCCGGTCTTCTCGCTGTAAAACACACCCATTGATTTCCGTGGAAGAGCAGGCGGAGGAGCGACGAAGAGGAGCGGAGCGGAGCAGAGCTGGAGCTGGAGGAACGCCTCCAAACAGCTTCTCCTCTTATTATTCACCTCTTCTCCTCCGCATACAACCAGACCCAACGACCAGTCCGCGTATTAGCGAGAGCGCGGCTCTTCTTGCGAACTATTTGCTCGGAGATAACCAAAGGAGTCCCCCATCCACACCGCGCCAGCGCGTAAGGCTTTTGCATCGTGGCTCTCTCACGAGTGGCATGCGCGAGCGACCCGTCGGGCACGACTGAAGTCCTCCTTTCACCCAAAGAGGTAAAAACAACAAACAGTTTCTCCGCACACGCGCTTTATTTTCCCCACTGACTTACGAATTTAAAGTTGCACACAGTGAAAGGGGAGCGGGTCCGGGTCGAGCGCATCAGGGTTAATGGAAGCTAATTGTTGACATTCTCATTATGCCAATATTGTTTTTATTGTTTGCATTTTGGGCTTCCCTTTTTCCCCTCCCCTCTGGATTTCTTCCTCTTTGCTGGCGGCGTAAGGTGTTTTACGCCGCCAGCAAAGATTTTTCTTGAATTATTATTATTTAAATCGCAGCAGCTTGGATGAGGCTTTTATATATATATATATATATATATATATATATATATATATATATATATATATATATATATATATATATATATATATATATATATATATATATATTCATGCAGCCAATGAATCTGATCTTTAGATCGTTCCCTGCTGATCGTTCCCCGCACGTCTGCGGTCTTTGTTGTGCGTCTCGCTCGGCAGATGCTCGGAGCTAAGTCCACATAAGCCTGGTGTTTACTTTTGAAGTTGTCTCCCTCCCCATCCCTCTCTCTTTCCGTGTCCATGGTTGACTGTGAGCACCTGGCAATGATTTCCACCAGACTGCAGCCAGACCTTTTTCTTTCTCTCTCTCCCTCTCTCTCTCTCTCTCTTCCCCCTTCCCATTCTTGTATTTCTTTCTGCATGTGGCGCATAGTCTGGCTGTGCGTCTGTTGGATCTGGTTTCTTTTGAAAAGGATGAGGATGGCATTTTGCCTCTCATCCCTCTCATAGCCCAGCGAGCTACTTTCATCGTGTACGAGTCCTGGAAATGTGTGTTATGTTAAATTTGAAAGGAGGGGAAAAAAAACAATAGAAAACAGGGTAAAAAAAATGCTCATCAAAACTCCTCGGCATTGAAAAAAATGCATTCTGGATGCGGAATCTCACATTTTAGAGCATGAAGAGCAAGAAATTTTGGTGCTTTTTCTCAGGCAGAGCCACACACAAGAGATGATTCACAAACTCAGTCATGCAGTCAAAAAGAAAGGACTCCTTACATTGCAGAATGAAATAACAATGGAAACGCGCCACTTCCTCATACTTCCAAACACACACCTGACGTTTTGGAGGAATTTTCCTCCTTCCAAAGCGGTCTCGTTATACCTCCCTAAACAACAACAACAACAACAACAGAGAGACGAGTCAGTGGAGATGCTGCTGCTCAGATTACAGTAATTAGTTCTTAGACAAGGCAGGCTGAGCCTAACTTCTGGGTGATGCGTACAGCATGTTCCTAACAGGGCCAGCTTTGGTCGGTGAAGGCGATCTAAACGATCCTAATAACATGGCACAGTGAATCCATGTAAGCAGAGCAAATCCTGTAAAGGTCGACGTAAATCTTCATCTGGTAACGACCTCAAATTTTAATGTATTTCAGCGAGATATTATGGTGACGCATCAGGACAGTGGAGCCCGTGGTTTTTACAGTAACTTTTTTTCAATTATCCGTAAAGTTTGCCTCTTATTACCCCCTTTGAAAATGAAAATGCTGCCAACATTCACAGTTTTCCCTGTATGTACTGAAGAAAAGCCTCCCCACAGCATGATACTGCCACCACTGCTATGCTTTACAGTGCAGACGGCAGTGTTGCGCCTGCGAATCCCTTTTCAAGTCGACGCCTGGTCCGCCGCAGACCGTTTGATCCAAAACACGTCCTCCGGTTATTACACAGGACTGGATGTCATGTATAGAGGTTACAGTAGGAATTACAGTACAGATTACAGTACAGTAGGAACATTAAAACAAGAACATTTTGAAATTCTTCAACTCGAACAAACAAACATTCGGACAGCAGATTAGATTGCTAGCATTTCTGAGAAAACGGCCATGTCGCATTTTGTTGCGGAGATGTTAGAAAGTTTTAAGCCGCTGCAAGGTCAGCTTGTGGAGAAATTTACTGCGCAGTGGAAATTAAAAGCGAGATACTGAGGCTCAAGGTTATTTAGTCAAAATGCCATGATGCTGACATTTAGATTTTATCACTGCGTTTGTTTGGGTTTATTAGTGATGCAGATTCTCAGTTGTTGTTTTTTTCCCCCACTCTCAGTGTGATCACTAGCTCTACTTTCATTTGACATGTGGTATATTGGGGGCATATGAAGCTAAATATATCTGCTATACTAGAAAAAAGACACATCAAGGATACCACTAAAGAAAATGTAAATATGCTCAAATGAGAGATAAATATATGTTATATTAAGTATATTAAAGTTTATTTCAAGTCATTTTTATTTGCATAGTACATTTCAGAAACAAGACAATCCAGAGTGCTTTAGATGATAAAAACATGTCACAATAAATTATGCCAAGATCATCCCAAAGAAGCCCTTTGTGGTATAAATAAGGAAAATTATAAAATATAGCAGAAAATGCTCAGAAATGGCCATAAAAAGATGCATAAAGCATATCATAGATTCAAAATGACAAGGAAACAAACCTAGCTTTCATAACAAAATCATAAAAACGCGATCACAGTTACATGAAGGGTGATCGTAATAGGACAGAAAAACATAAAAAATACTGGCCTAAAGCACAAATTAATGCTTGCATTGGGACTGAAAAGATGAACAAAATAATAAGAAAAACCTCAGGACCAAAGTGACAACTTCTATGACTAGATAGGAAAAAATAAATAATCTATATAATGACTAGTGTAGTTTAACATGTTCATACTGGAATCTTGTACCTTTATCGTCATTGCACATGATCATCATTGTCCAGTTATTCATATGAGCTGCAGCCGTGTTCCTACTGAAGTCGTTTCTCTGCCTGACATGAACTGCGGATGGCCGTATTTATTAAAATGCTAATTAATAGCATAAGCAGAACCTCTCTAATTAAGTCCCGGACTTATTAGGTTCACTTACTCAAATCAAGCTACTTACAACTTCCAATTAGAGAAGCAGAGACAGAGTGTGTACATGTTTGCGTGCGTGTGTGTGTGTGTCTGTATTTAGGAGGTGGCACCTGCAGTTGAGAGACCAGGCGAGGATATTCCAATCATCGCTGATTCCAGGACATGACGTGTGCCTCGTTCATGTCTCTGCTGGAATGCAATAAAGCCTGTTGAGCGAAGTTAGCAGTTGGTTTTATGTTTCATAAACTGCTGACAAATAATGCTGGTGCTCCCTGTGCGAGACGCACACCAGAGCGAGTCGGTTTACCAAGCCGTTGGGAAAGGCTCCCTAATTTGGTTTCGCAAGTCGTTTGAGTTCAGCATGAAACCAAAGGTTTGTTAGGTAAATCGACCCGATGAAAATCATGAAGCAGGCGTGTGAGGCCAGCACGCGCCTGCTCTGAAAAGTTCAGAAAGTGCTTCACGCAGTAATGAAAAGAGCGACAGGGGGAATTTAAAGAAACTGACGAACTGCGGCCAAGGAAGAACGCTTACAGCCAAACGCTAAGAATTACTTCTTTGTGCGTCATGAACATCAAAGCTGGAGTTCAAAGGGATTCCTTCAGAATTCAGGGAGACCTAGAGCCAAAGGTAGAAGTGACAGTGCTCTTCACAAATCCTCGCCGCTCTTGCATTTGCACCTACAGGCTTCACACTTGATTTCCCTCCTCCCAAAACTGCATTCTGAGGATTCTTAAGCGCATGATGCAACTTATGGAAATTGGAAACTGTCCCCTCGCCTCTCTGTACTCCAGTTCAAGAGGAATCTCTTTTGACAAACGAGGTCTTTTGAACTCAAATCTAACGTGAATGTAAAATCCCTCACCACCGACAGGTTGGTGAAATATCTGCCCTCTGACAGCACTTAAAGGGATAGTTCAGGATTTTTCCTATCAAGGATGTGTTAAAAAATGCTATAAACAGTAAAATATTAGACATTACAAAGGTTTGCCTGTTAGCATCTTCATTTAGTGTAAATCCAGTTCAGCTGGTCTTGGAGGCTAAAGCCAACTGCAAGGTGGAAAGGAGCCAAAATTAAAGCAGATATTTGCCACATTTATTAAGCTCCAATCTTAAAAACGCCATAGTAAGCTATATAAACACAGTTTTATCTTCATAATTGCACTATCTTTCACAAAATGAAGGTAGGTTTTGGTTCACCGCCAACAGTCTTTCGGGGTGAAACGTGCAAGTATTTTGGTCGGAGTAAAGCCAACTGTTGCACATACGTCCATTTGTACCCACCAGCATTACATTCTTTGCCCCTCTAATTAAAGATGTTTTGTTGATTTTTAGTATTTTATCACCTTTTTATATCAATAATTCATTAAAATTCTTAATTAACATGAAAGGGAAAAAAACAAACTTGTAGGTATAAAATGGGGGAACATGTGGGCAAAGGGTTGAACCTGGAGAACTACAGTCAAACATCCGTATCATTACTTTGATGTTTAATTCTCAGTAAATGTTTCACTTAGGAAGATTTTTGGTGGCACACTACCTCCAACATCCATTTCCTGTGTAAATAATCATTTACTTTGGTGTAAACAGCTGCCGTTGCAAGCAGCACTATGGTTTAAAGGCTCATAGAAATGTGTTGCCTTCCATAATCTTATTAATATTTGGCATGTTTCACATGCTAGCCATTAGCTTCTTAGCTTGCAGGACCAACAAATATGGATTTATTCTAAATGAAGATGCCAGGAGAGATAATAACTGCTTATAAACCTTTAACAGAACCTCATTTCAAAAATCCTGAATCATTCCTTTAACTCTTTATTTACATGTGTTGGACTACACCTGTAACTGAACAAGGAAAAGAATCAAAAATAGTCATAGCGCTGGTTAATATGTAAATACTGCCATATAAGAAAAAAAAGCCTCTATGTTTGTATTAAATATAAAACATCCTTATTATTATTGTATGACTGATGCAAAGTGAAGAATTCTTATTTCATCTTAATGCGTCAAAACAATAACAACCAATATTTGGCTCGGTAAAATTGAATTTTTCAAAAAGGGTTCAGAGGGCATTCACATTTTCAGTCAAGTCAACAGAAAACTGGCGCGCAGAGGAAGAAATGCATCATGCCTCACAGGTGTTCAGAAAAGGTTTTCATGGATGTTTGGATGCCTTTTGCCTTCAATGTTTGGAATCCTTGGAATTCCCGGTAACTGGAAGGTCGGGAGCCGACCGCACACTGCAGCTGCTCGCTGCCAATAAGGAAACAACCAGCAAGCTGGATCTACTTGAAGCTCGGAAAGGGTGATTTTAGAGCTTATGTATTACATGCAATAGTGCGAGATCGTGTGAAATTTATTGAGGAGTGTGGATTTTAGGGCAGACACAGAATGTGGATGTTTTTTTTGTTTTGTTTTTTAAATGTGGATTTACAAGCTCACACAGGAACTTGGTTGCTATACAGAGAGACCACAAGGCAGGAGGCAGTTGCCATTGCTAAATAATTGGAGGGAATGAAAGCGTGCTGTGAGTGAGGGTGATCACAGTGAAGATGCAAGCTCACATTTTTCTTTGAAAAACAAACTGTTGCATGTCTTAAAGTTTTCTCTTAAGAAATGTTCAGAGATAAAGGTCTAATATTTTCTAACGAATACAGTCCTTGGCCAAGGACACACTGTGTACATGATGCAGTCTCTATCACTACTGTTTTCCCTTTTCCACTAAGTGCATGTTTTCTCACCCTTTTATGGACGCTAGCACTGAATGATTTAATATTGCCACCTCAACCTCCTGGTGTTTGCATGTGCAGCATTCACTGCTGAGAATTAAATTTGTGAGGCAAATTTGGCCTATTTTACTAGCTGAGTAATCTGTTTTTATGACTACATATGAAGAGAATCTATTCTCTTGTAACATTTTTCCTAAATTTATAGCTACAAGACATATAAATACATTATTTAAAAGATTAAGACTTGCCTAAAATTCATTACAGTAAAAGAGAACGTGTTTTATATCTGTTCTTATAGATTTTAAATATGTTGCATTCATTTTTTGATTTTTTTTTTTTTTTTCAGGATTCAATGAAAATGTCAGTGTGCGTCCATGAGAACCGGAAATCCCGAGCCAGCACCGGCTCCATGAACATCTACCTTTTCCACAAATCCTCCTATGCTGACAGTGTCCTTATGCACCTCAACTCTCTACGGCAGCAGAGGCTCTTTACAGACGTCCTCCTCCACGCGGGCAGCCGTTCCTTCCCCTGCCACCGCGCCGTGCTGGCCGCCTGCAGCCGCTACTTCGAGGCCATGTTCAGTGGCGGTCTGAGGGAGAGTCAGGCCAGCGAGGTCGACTTCCGAGACTCGATCCACCCAGAGGTTTTAGAGCTGCTGCTTGACTACGCATACTCATCACGGGTGGTGATCAACGAGGAGAATGCAGAGTCACTGCTGGAGGCTGGGGACATGTTGGAGTTTCAGGACATCCGTGATGCCTGCGCCGAATTCCTGGAGAGAAACCTTCATCCGTCCAACTGTCTTGGCATGCTGTTGCTGTCTGACGCCCACCAGTGTACAAAGCTGTCAGAGCTCTCCTGGGGCATGTGTCTAAGCAACTTCCCTGCCATTTGCAAGACAGAGGACTTTCTCCAATTGCCCAAAGATATGGTAGTGCAGCTTTTGTCACACGAGGAGCTGGAGACAGAAGATGAGAGACTGGTTTATGAAGCTGCCCTTAATTGGATTAACTATGACCTAGAAAAGAGGCACTGCTACCTCCCAGAGCTTCTGAGAACGGTTCGTCTCGCCTTACTGCCTGCCATCTTTCTGATGGAAAATGTTTCAACAGAAGAGCTGATTAATGATCAGGCCAAAAGCAAAGAACTGGTTGATGAAGCTATTCGCTGCAAGCTGAAGATCCTACAGAATGATGGCGTGGTCAACAGTCCATGTGCTCGACCTAGAAAAACCAGCCATGCCCTTTTCCTGCTTGGCGGACAGACATTCATGTGTGACAAATTGTACCTGGTAGACCAGAAAGCCAAAGAGATAATCCCAAAGGCTGACATCCCCAGTCCCAGGAAGGAGTTCAGTGCCTGTGCCATTGGCTGTAAGGTGTACATCACAGGTGGGAGAGGATCAGAGAACGGTGTTTCCAAAGACGTATGGGTCTACGACACTGTGCATGAGGAATGGTCCAAAGCAGCACCTATGCTCATCGCCAGGTTCGGCCATGGCTCCGCGGAGCTGAAACACTGCCTATATGTTGTTGGAGGACACACAGCGGCAACGGGCTGTCTCCCAGCCTCTCCGTCCGTCTCCCTCAAACAAGTGGAACAGTTTGACCCAGTGGCAAACAAGTGGACCATGGTGGCACCTCTTAGAGAGGGTGTGAGCAATGCGGCAGTGGTCAGCGTGAAACTCAAGTTGTTTGCCTTCGGCGGAACCAGCGTCACCCACGACAAACTGCCCAAGGTGCAGTGCTACGATCCGCAAGAAAACCGATGGACTGTGCCAGCATCCTGCCCGCAACCATGGCGTTACACCGCTGCTGCCGTGCTGGGGAACCAAATATTTGTCATGGGCGGGGATACCGAATTCTCAGCCTGCTCGGCTTACAAGTTCAGCAGCGAGAACTACCAGTGGACTAAAGTGGGGGACGTAACGGCCAAGCGGATGAGCTGCCAGGCTGTGGCATCGGGAAACAAACTGTACGTGGTGGGCGGGTACTTTGGTACACAGCGGTGTAAAACTCTGGACTGCTACGACCCCACACTCGATGCGTGGAACAGCATCACAACTGTTCCGTACTCGCTCATTCCTACTGCCTTTGTCAGCACCTGGAAACATCTACCAGCGTGAATCCTGAACCGTTGACTTATACCTTCTCCATTAGGTAAGAGCAGTGTCTTAGACTCTCTACTAAGCATTTTAACCCTCTGAGATCTAATTTAGGATCCCTTGACCAGTGGTCCCCAACCTTTTTATCATTGCGGACCAGTCAAGGCTTGGCAATTTTACTGTGGCCGGAGGGACGAGTGGGGAGGAGGTCACATGACACAATTTAAAATTTTTTGCCCCAATTTTCCCCTAATGACAATCTTGGAATGTTTCGAGTTCTAAGATCGTCGGTTGTGATAATCGTACAATTATCCTGTCTGTGGTGTGTAACGTGAAACATTGGACCGCTCCCATCTAAAATCGGGCATATTCAACATTGTCTTGGCCCAATTATCGCAGCCTGTGTGGTTTTTCCCTGACTGGGAGCGAGAACGCAGCCTGTTGAATGTGACAGGTAGCCAATCAGAAAGGGAGGTGAAGTAATAATGGAGGGAATCCCAAACAGTTGACATGGCAACTGAGAGTCCGGTTTAGTGCATAGTGCAGCAAATTGAGCGGCTGCTCCCGCAGTCTTTTATCCAATGTCTTTTGCTTTTGTTACGTCTTTTATCGTTTAAAACAGGGGTGTCAAAGTCAAATGGACGGAGGGCCAAATTAAGAATTTAGCTACAAGCCGAGGGCCGGACTGATCGATTCATTGAGATTATGACGCATTTGGTCTAGTGCAGCGGACCGGCCCTTCGTAAATTTACTGCGGACGGGGGTGCGCGCAGAGGATCGAACGGGGGTGCGCGTTGTGTGGATCGAACGGGGGTGGGGGGGTGCATCTCGCTTTTTTTTTTTCAGACGGGGTGCCGGCTTGCTACGGGCCGGTTCTAATAATAAATCAAGATCATCCCAGGGGCCGTAGAAAATCTTCTCGCGGGCCGGATGTGGCCCGCGGGCCTTGACTCTGACATATGTGGTTTAAAATGAGTCCACAAACTGTCACTACTGCTTCTACATCATCGGACATGTTTGTTACTCTAAATTCACGTATGGTATGTTGGGGTTTTACAGGATTTTCTTCAGGATTCGGGATGTTCATGAGTGAAATCGGTTGTGTGTGGTGTGTTGCTCCTGCTGCTGAAAATCGGTCCACAATCCTTAAATCGTGCCGTGTGAACCAGACCTAAAACTCACAATCTCCTCTCCACTCCTCTCGTCTTGACCACTGTCCTAATACTCTCTGACTCTGGTCGCTATGGTAATGTTTACATATTCCTTCAAAATAAGACACAGATGCGCTACAAAAACGAACATTTTACTTTTGTGAAAATTTTAACTCACAACTAATACCTGAGCTTGTTTCTCTGGACAGGGTGTTCATGGTCTCTACTGGCGAATCAGTTTGATTTCCCTCATTAACGAGCCGGTCACCATATCATGCAGAGCTTGGAATGTGGGAATCACCTACCGGGATAAATCCATTCTCTTGTCTCCTATCTGGCCTTTTCCCCTTTGCAAAGGAACTTTCCAAAGAATCTGATCTGTTTCTTACTCATTTTGCTGCTTGTGGGCTCAATGTTGGCGCTCAAGACGTAACCGAGAGAATCCAGTTAAATGATTTTCAAAATAAAAGCTCCTCCAGACTCACATAATACATAAAACGGATATACTTAATTATTTCTTGTGCGGCCCGGGGTTTGGGGACTACTGGCCTAGACAACCAGTAAGTGTAATTAATACTAACTAGAGTTACAATAAGAAAGGGCCTTTCAATCCTCATGTTCCAAAATGTTGAGTTGATGCTAATGCTTTAGGTGGGATCTTTTTTCTGGTGCTTGTTTCAGAATGTGCAGGAGGCTGGAGTTGTGTTAGTAAAACACGATCAAGAGTAAAGTTGCTAGACCTGTTAAGTGCTTCGGTGCTTCAGTTAAGTGAGGTATGTGACTGTTTGGAAAGGCCGAAGGACAGAAAGGGTAACTGAAAGAGAATTGGATACCTTTATAGCTCCCGTGGGGGGGGAGGAACTCTCAGAAGAAAAAAGGATTCACAAATTAGCTGTACCACACATCACCGAGCTTCAAAACCCTGCTGTCACTAATCCAATCTCAGTTCCCTCACACCACTCCAGGCCCCGCACCTTTGATGTGGGCGGCAGGGCTGTGGTCTTTACACCGCAAAAAAGGGAGGCAGCTTGCAACTCGTGTCGGAAGCCGTTTATCATCAGCTACATGGTGAAAAGGAAGAAGCGACAGCAGGGGAAGTGAGGAACGGGAGCTGGAGAGCTTGCAGGCACAAACCCCATCCTTCACAACTCAATCGCACACACATCATCCTTGATAGTCATTTTACTCTGAAGATTTACCACTTCGTCTGCTCTTTTGATGACCTCATTCTAACCCAGCACTCCTGCTCTGACGATAAGCAGGCCAGACGTATGTGGAGCATTGGTAGTGAGCTCAGATTCCTCCTCTTTATGTTTGCACAATTCCCAGATCAATGCCCCCACACAGTAAGAAGCTGTGCAAGCAATTCTTCTTCATATTTTAAAAATTTTTCCTAATGCCCTGACAGGCCTCGGCTCCTGAGAGTTAAACAAGAATAAAGTGGAGAGACTCCTCATTCTTGTAGCTCTGCGCGTCTTCCCTCTGATAATGTTAGGAGACAGCTCTGAACAGCTCTGCCACTCCTGCGTTGTAATGTTCCCTCCCTTCTTGAGATGAGACATTTTCTAGAACTCATTATCCCCCCTTTTTTTTAGTTTTTTTGTTGTTTTGAGCAACTCGTCTCGAAGAGGGACAGATGAGACGGGAGGTTTAAGCTAACTGTAAGCCAGAGCAACACAGCGTCCAGTGAAGTGAAAGATCCTGCTGCTAATTTCATTGAGAACTAGTTTCTCGGTGCGCCTGCCTGTCATGGCAACTGACAAAGTCCGCTCACTGAACGTGGTGAATAGAAGAAATGAGGAGGAATGTAAAAGAAGGCCGAGTGCTTAGGAATGAAAGGAAAACGGAAGTATGTTTGGACCTCACAGAAGGAGATTGTAGCTACAAGAGAGAAAGAAAAAAAGAAATGCTCTGAGTTTTTTCCCAGGAGAACAATAATGAACTGTGTGAGAGTTTCTCCTTTCTAGATTTGTTTCTTAGAAATTGTGTAGTGGAGACAGATGGCGTGAATTCCAGGAAAATAATAATGTTCTACTACCTTATATAACTGGGGACAGGGCAAATAAATAAAATGAATGTTCATTATAAAACACATAAAAACTAACTATGACACATGTTAGGTGAAGGTATGGTATAAACTGGCTGCCAATATCAATCTATGGTTACAATTTCTACAGAAAGTTCTCTGAAGCTGAAAAAGTCAGAAGTTTCTCCCTAACCCCAGCCTATAAATCCAACATGGCTACTGCATGTACTAATAGCTGCTGTTCTAAATTGTTTTTAGTTCAGTTTACATCAGACATTTGACTACAGAAGAATTGGAAATAGCCTCCAGCACTTGTTCTTGGTTTACTGTTGGCAGCTTGAATTTATAGTTATTAACTGCACTTCTTAGTAATTCCTCTTGGGATAAAAATCAATTTGCTTGAACAACTGTTTGGCTGTTAATTAGTACTTTATTTATCTTATAGATGAGTGTCATCAGAAAATGTTTTGAGGACCATTAAACGGAACCTGAGTACCACCAGTAAGAGTTGTACCACAATTTGAAATGATGGAAAAGTCTGGAGGTTTAAAGGTTAAGGAAACAGTGTGCAGATAAACATTGTACCTTCTCTGCCAAGACTTGAGTTGCTTTAAAATGTTAGAAATCCATTTTGCTCATGGCCTTGTTTTTTGACTTTGTGGCATCCCAACATTTTCTTTCTGTTTATCCAAGACGTGCAGGCAAAATTAGTTCCTTACGTCCTTCCGTAGCTATTGTTTATTCACGTTTTAAGCTAAGGAAATGTTACATATAACATACTCAGTCAATACTAATTTATATTTTTTAAGTACCAGTATTAGAGAGATTGATACAAATACATTTTAGACACGTTAGCCATCAGGATTTTAGCCATATGAGCTGTCAAGATAAGGGACATAATTAATAAATTCTTGAAAAATGAGAAGAGCAAAATGAGACTAACGGTAAAACACAGTTAGTGTGAAGTGATGTTGGCTCGGGAGGAGATGAGGAGCTGGATGCTAGCCAGACTATTCACAGGAAACAGAGTTTGGCAGAAAATAATGCTAGATGCACCACAATGTATTGTAATGTGACATGCACTGAAATTAATCCCTTCCCTTGGGTTTTATCTCCTGTAAAACCATAGTGAACATGGAGGCTGCTGTTTCTCTCGACTGTTGTAGATCACAGGATGTGAATAAAAGACACTATCTGTGTCTCGCAGCGTAAATTAAGCCAAAGAGATACTCTTTGCCCCGCGCTGTTCCTCCACTGCAATTCTTTGAAAAGACAGATTTTTTTTCAGGTTATCTGTAAATCTGATCCTTTCACTTTTTGTTGCTTTTATTATACTTTCCCTCCTCCTCATTCGTTTTGTCGGCCTGTTTAACGAGCCTTTCTTCTCTCTCCTCAGACCTCCCCGGTTTCGCGTCATCTGCCGGTCTCCTGACCACGAAGAAGCACACATTCTCTTTGTCCAAAAAGAGACGCCAAGCAGCGATGTACAGATGCCCCGCATTCATCTTGGTGTTGCAAAAAAAAAAAAAGTAAAAAAGGAGGGAAAAAAAAAAGACAAACACGCAGGAGCAGAGAACCCAAAGGTGGGCAGTCGTTGAGGAAGGCGGACATCTTGCTCCGGGACACCGAACTGACCGACGCTTGCTCTGCGAGGCTCAGACTCTGACCCTGTGTGCACATTGTGCTTTCATGCTGCCATAGGAGTGCTGCAAACATATCATGAAAAGCTGCATTCTTCATATGTAGTCATAACAGGCTTGTGACGATCTGTGAAGTTTTCTCTATGACAAAAAAATTATAGATATACACACACACACACATATATATATATATAGATATATAGCATGACAAATGCTTCGGTTTGACTGAAAAAGAACAAAATCAGTAGATTTTGACTGAATATTTGACTCATACAAGGAAAAATGAAGGAGCAAATCTTCCCCGTTTTGGATTTTTTTTTTTTTTGGTTGGTTTCTTTTCAAACTGTTAACAGCTTCTAATTTATGCTTCAGACCCGGAAAAAAAAAAAAAAAAGAACATTTGAGCATTTCTCTTACAAAAACTTTCCTGTCGCTGCCACTCACGAGGCGGATCGATGGGATTTGCGTGTGCCTGGAGGTCGCCCGTGTTTGGATTCTGCAGCTCAGCGGCGACGCCATAAAATAATCGCTCTTGTCCCGACGGAACCGCCGGCTCGCTTGCCAATTCACCGCCGAAACCCTTTTTCGAGCATGTTCTCTCACAGTGGTTCAGTGAAAAACTGGCATGCACTCGTCACAAAGTCTTGTCACCTTTACACAAAAAGCTGAACTAACTATCCTTTTTCGAAAAAAGGTCTGTTTGTTCTTGAACTTGCTGCAGTGTAGTCTTAATTTATATGGTACTGGTAACTGTGTCATGTTAATATGTTTAATCCTAGTTACTTCTGTTCTGCCTGCATTCAGACGTGAATGTACGTTTGGGTTATGTCGTGCATGGCCAAGTGTTGTGTTTTTTTTTTGGTCTCAGTGAGCTGCCTTTTGCACACTTCAGTCTTTGCCAGGAGAAACTTGCTTTTTTTTCCAGACGTAGCTTCGCTGTTCACTTCGTATCAAGTGGCTTAAAAAGAAAGAGACTTAAATCAGAGTAAGAGTTGCTAACCGTAAGATGGGGCATTCACTAGGGAATATGCTGGAAACTGGGATCAACTTCCAACATGAGAAGGTTTTGCTTAGAAAACCGCAAAATAAAAAAAAAAATCTAAATTTTTTTTTCCCCTTTCTTTGTTTTAAAGGCTCTTTACTAAAATGCCAGCGTATCGCGCCACCTGCAGTGCACGGTGAAGGTCAGCTTGCTCGAAAAGGCTAATGCCCACCTCCACCTTCCTACTAAAACAAAGACAAATTTGGCAGCTTTGATTTTTTTTTTTTTCCTCATCTATCGAAATGTTAAAATTATCACTTGAAAGATGCAATTGCCGTCTCTGCTAAGCAGCGGGCTGCAGGCTAGCCTCCTGCCCTTCAGTTGCAGGGAAAACAGTGATTTTTATGTATTTAAAGTAAATTTTTCAACGAGCCCCCCCCCCGACAACCTGCATATCAGTAAATTAAAATTATAGAGAACATTCTTATTCTTTAATCATGTTGTTTAGCAGCACTTGCTAACGTTGCTATTCCTTTATATAGCAGAGCAACTAGATAATCTGACGCCTTTTTTGACATTGTGGGTAAAAGCTCGCACCAGCCCAAATCTAGACCAATACAAGGCGAAATTGAAATAAAAAAACTAAACAAAAACCCAACCTTCATATTCTTGCTAATAATAAAAGCCCAAAAGAAAAGATCGGATGGCACGATGACAGATTGACCTCGACGTGGTTAAGGATTTGGCAGTGTTTGCAGCAGAGGCTGTGTGACACGTGCCAACTTGGCTCTCTGAGTGTGAACCCGCGGTGCCGTTAGCTGTTTGAGTTTGCCTCTGAATGCTGTGTAACGTTAAGGGCAGACACCACAGTGCTTTTCACCATTAAAAAAAATAAATAAGTAAAACACATTCAATGAAGCAAGTTTCTGCAAACCACAAAAAAAACACACCAAAAACAAAAAAATCAAACAAAAAACAGCAGCAACTAAAGTCTTAACATATCTGCTAACATCTTCTCAATGTTTTTGTCTGTCTGTCTGTCTAGGTGGCCTAAACATGTTGCACTTGCATTGTCAAATTCATTGACATTGTAAAAGGTTCTGTCTTGGTGGAATTGGTATATTTTGTTTCAGATCTTCTTCCTTTAAGACCCCCACACATCCCACTTTCCATTCACATCCTGTGGAAATCAGTCCCCTGTAAAGTGCCGCTCAGCCCTCCTTCGGCCATTCAGAAAAATACTCCTATTGTGAATTTGAAGACTATTGTGGGGACCATTGTGGCTCTGTAACGTCGACCACGTCCAACTGCTGAATTTAGAGACTCCGACCCAACCAATCAGATAATGGCATTTCTTCCCCCACCCCCAACCCCACACACTAGTCTCCCTGGCAACAGCGAGCAAGGAATCCCCCTTCAATTTGCACCTAATTGCTGAGCGGCATTTCCATCGATTTATTTATTTATTTATCCTCTTGTCTTCTTGAACTTTCACAAAAAGTCGTAAATGAGACGGGACGATTCTGTCAGTGTGCATCGGATTTCTCTTCTTTGATCAAGTAAAAAGTTTTGTTTCTATTTTTTACGGTGTTATTTTGTTACATTTGATTCTTTTTTTCTTTTCTTTTCTTTTTTTTTCACAATGTGAAATTCATGGCTAATAAACATAAAGAGTTTTTTCCTCTTGACTGTAACATTCCGCCTCGGTTTCTTCATTACGGAGGCGATTTGTACGTCTGCGCATGTTAATGTCACCGCGCCGATTTAGCGGGCGAAAGCAGCTTCCGACTCGCTCATTACCGAATGTCTCGCATATTTAGGCAGCTTTCAAATGAGCCGAAGTGTCTTGAGGTATTTAGGGCACTATATCATGCGTACAGGTTTTGTTCCGCCGAAAAGGGAGGGATGGAAATAGTCTTATCTATGCCTCTGGCTTCTAAGCTTCCCCTGCACAAGGACGGGTGAAAAGCAGCCAGATACTTTCCCTTTCTCCGTCAAGTCACCTTGGCAACGGCAACCTTTATCTGCAAGGAGGTGGGGGGTTGAGGACAACATGAAATCTTAAAAAGCACCTCGCCCTCCTCTCCTCACCCCCTCCAATGGAAAGCCTTCCCTATCAGTGTAACGCATTGCAATGCATGGAGTCTGCGTCTCCAGCAGGTCCACCATCATCCTGTTAGTTAGTGAGCGACTTCAGAGCACACCGCCACTTCCCTCCAGCTGTAGAGGAGCCCGTCCGCTTGTTGACATTCTTCGCCAGGACTCGACTCCTGACCGACGAGACGTGCTCGAGAAGCACCGGTTTTACTCGTTCGTGACCCCCTAGCAAACAAGATCCACTCCTATTATTTATTTATTTATTTTTTGCCGTCAGGAGTGTCGGCGGTTTTGGGAAATCTGTTTTCGTTTCTGACAATCACGGTGCCTTTAGAGATGGTGGAATAAGATGCTGAAATCCCAGCTTGGGCTATTTTAGTCCTGCTTTTCTCAAGCACCGCCGTGAGAGCCGGAGAGAATAAAAAAACACAACAAAAAACAAAGAAAGAGGGGGTTGACACTCAAGGTGAAATGTGGACGGCTCTGTGTGTGGGAGGCCCCTCTCTCTGTAGCTCTGTGTGATCCCACAGTTCCCCCCACCCCCATTAATCAAGACAGGAAGTTGGACTTCCTGTCAGCCAGGAAGTAGGTCTTAAACCCCCTCAACCCCCCGACATTCAGAACATACTGACCCTTCAGCACTGTGAATCCTCCGGGCGCTCTTAGCTTATGCGGAGTTTGGCCGAACAGACTGAACTCTTAGCGTTTTGTGTGGGCAGCATGCATGTGTGGCCCGGAGTGATGAAAACAAAGTACCTTATAATGTCAATGTTGCTAGGCAACACAAGAAGTGGCCCTGACTCAGTCACACATGAAAACATTGGCAGCTTAAAACCCACCTTTGACGAAAATTTAAACCTGGATACTCTAATTTCTCACAAATGGACGTAGATATATTTTAATTTTCACCAAAGTGCTCAGAAGGATATCCGTCCAGCATCACTGTTTTGGTAGAAATTGCATTTCTTTGTGGCAAGCAATTTGCTAACAGATGTAGCAGACACAATTCACTCTTGACTTTTTCAACGTGTTCTGTGTGAAAAATGTTTCTTTTTATTTTATAGCAAAGGCAAAATAAAAATAAAAAAGGAATGTAATGTCATAGAACAGAACAGAAATATCCTGTATTGTCTGTAAAATGTGGGCACATCAGTAGCAAAGTGACAGGCAAAATGGAAGCATGCAGATAAAGGTAAAAACCTAAGAAAAAAAATACAGTAATAAAATGTAAAGCGTTAGAAAAAAAATACTGTTTAATTATTAAACAGTCAGATAAATAAAGTGAGTTTCATAGTTTTTTAAAATGAACAAAACAAAACAAAATATGATGTATTTGAGCATTAAAAATACACAAATGAAAAAATCTGCAAAAGATGCTGAGAGTAAGGATCCGCAATAACGCTACTTTGTGCAGCTAGGATGCAGCCGTCCGTCACTGTAGGAGCTCAGTGACAGACTAATAAATAACCACCCTGATGATGTTTTCTGCCTGGGTTCTTCTGTCCCCCAACAACTGCGGTGGGACAGAGCTGCTTTTACCTCATGAGCTTATCTAGCCGCTTCCTCTGAGCCGTCGACAAACTGCTGCTTCACCGGTAAACTTACAGGAAATGGCTGATGCAGCCAGAGAGTCAAAGAAGCTATTCAGGATTGGTGTCCAGGTGAACATACAGATGTAAGAGTCCACTACATATTGGTAACAAGGTTATTATAGTAAACAAACACTAAGAAAAATAATGGAAACTGAAATCAAGAAATCAATTTTCCTAACTGAAGTAAATAAAAATGGTAACTAATGGAAACAAACTCTAGCTGGAACTATTGTGTGCCTTTATAAAACTAAGACATACTGAAATTACAGATATAATTTCCTTTGTTTTTGTGTTTATGAATCTATTTGCCAGCCTTTCGAACTGTTGTGAAATTGATTGGTTTTTTTTCCTACCACAAAAATAATTTCCGTCAACTTACTCGGCAAATTACTGCTAGTCTGCAAAATGGCGAGAGCAAAAGTTGAAAGAAAACGCCTGTCAGTTGTTATCCATCAATTATTGAATACATTTTTGAAAATGGTATCTCTAAAATATGAAAACTAATATTATAACTTATAAAAACTAAACTAAGACTAAAAACCATTTAACTAAGAACAACTAATAAAAACTAGCAAACACACTCTACAATCCAACTAAATTACACAAACAAAATGTCACAATGAAATAAAACTTAATTATGACAAAATACCCCCCCAAAACTATTATGACCCCGATTGGTTACAGTGGTTACAGTCTTTCTCTTAAAATCTGAGCAGAATGTGTTTTTCCCGATATTGCAATATTCCAATTTTTCCCTCACCTTAACAGAAATCGAGAGAGTGTGTCGTTTTTTTTCTTGACCAATTACAGGTTTTTAGTTCCTGCAGCCTTATATTGCACTTCCAGATGTGGCAGTAAACAAACAGCCATGACCGAGGGGAAAGAGTGGTCATCTGGACGGCAGCTTCCCTTCGTCCAGATCCTAAAGTGTCCTTGGTCAAGGAAACTGTATGAGTGTGTAAGCAATAGCAATAAATAATCTAGCTGTGAAAATGTAGCTAATCTGTGCTAGGATTTAAAAAATAAAAAAAAGTAACTACTTAGTCACTGCTGCGTGTCAAACTTTCTAATTAAGACCATTTCATTTCAGATTAGACAAGCTGTAGAACGAAAGTAACAAAAAAGATTAAAGGCTAACCCACAGACGGCCGACACAAAATATAACCTTATTGTTTTTGTATCGTCCAACCCACAGCTGAGGTTCACATCCAGAGAGCCAGTTGGCACACTGCATTAGCCAACATGCACCATAGGCTCTCTGCGTGTGGGTTCTCCTTAAGTTTATTATTATTTAGCTGTTTTTTTGCCGTCACAAATCACCGCTGCCAATGAAAATGTCAAGGGGATCCACAAATGGGCTACTCTATTCATGCTTATTTCCTACTCTAAACATGTAATCGTTTAGTTAAAAAAAAGGGGGGGAAAAAAGAAAAGCTTTTTGAGTGATTACATTTGCAAAATAAAGTCAGTCACAAAGGAGATATTTTACAAATTAAGAGGTTCAGACAACACTTCAGGATCATAATAGCATCCATGCAGTTTGAAGATTAAAGAGCGCCATCTGTGCAGGATGAGAGGCTTTATGGGTAATATTATGGGCTCCCAGCTCCGGTCCTCAAGAGCCCCCGAGTGTCCCTAGCTTCAAGACAGGTGATTCAAAAAGGAAAAAAAAAACTAATTACTTTCTCAGCATGTCACCAGGTTCTGAAGTAGCTCGCTAATGAGCCATTTATTTGATTCAGGTGTGACGGAGCAGGGAAACACCTAAAATATGCAGACACTGGCTCTGAAGAACTGGATAATATAATTTAAAAAGCCAGTCAAGGAACTTCGAGGTACTCGTGGGGAAGGAAGTTGAAATAAAATGTAATGAGGTAAGTGGTCATAATGTGAGAAAGTATTAAAAAGGGGGTATGAATACTTTTGCAAGGCACTGAGAGTGTCATTAAAGACATTTTTGTATGTCAGCCAGGGTCTAAAGACCATATAATGTTTGCAAAAATAACATATGTGTTCCCAACCAACTTCATTTATGCTTGGTTGGTCCTAAATGTATCACATTCCAGTGAAAAGAAAACAGTTTGCATGTTTTCTGCAACAAGTGGCCCTTGCAAGGACACCACTGTTGATTTGGGGCCACTGCCAGCATATTTTACACCGATTTCTCACTAAATTAGAGGTGTTGTAAAGTCCTGCTTCTATCAATTAAGCCGGCCCACCCCGCCCCATGCAGCCCGCTCTTTAAACTGTAATCCAAGCTTTTATTTCACACCACTCCGGTTTTGAGGTGAGTCAGTCCTGTTTGGAAACACTGCCGCCTGTGTTTCTCCCTCCTACTTGTGTTCTTGGCCCCTCTGGTTGGCCGACCAGCAGCTACTGCTAGCCAGGTACAGGAGAAAGCTTCTCCCTAATTGTAAAATCACCTACCCTTGCATATTTGAGAGGCTTCTTCACTGCCTGTATTTAAGCTTGCTTTTAACCTTTTGCTTTTGACTTCATGATTCTTAGTTTCACTTGATTTTTGATGGTTCTTGTGCCATAATTTTACACTGTTTTCTTTTAGCATATGCTTTCAGTATGCTGTTATGAGGTGCATTTTGTTTCAGCCGTTTCACTTTACTAATAAGGTTAACAAAGTTGATTTTGGCCAATAAAGTTGATTTTGATCACCCAGACTCAGGTTTGCATTCACACCAGCCCCACTTGGTCTGCTTTAATAAAACTCTAGTTCATTTGTCTACAAACTCTGTTTTGCTTTGGTAAAGCACGGATATGCAATCAAACTGTGACGTTGACCAAAAAGCAAACTATTGTCTCCCTACAAACCTGTGTTTCGGTTGGATTACAGTGAACTCCGGCACGGTTGACTTGCCGTAGCGTATGTGGACGCAAGCAGACTGGAGGCCGCTCCAAAGCAGGAACTGGACTATACTGTAGTAGGGCTTTTTGGGTGAATGGAACCCCAACTCACACAAAATAGGAAGAAATGGCTCCTGGTCTTTTACCAAAGGCAAAAGAGAAATCCTACGATTGATCAAATCTGACACCGCTGCGGTTTTGTTTACATTTTGTGAAGAAGGAAGTTGCACTCACGTCATTTTCGGATGTTTTCGTGTCATTTCCTTCAGGAGTTCTCGGTGCAGCGACACCACAGGCAAAGAGGAGAACAGCTTTATTAATTAGTGTGGATTGTTTCAGTTGAATTTTACTTACTCATATGACATATATCTACTTCGTTTTTCTTTAACTGTACGTTTTTGGTATGTTGCTATGAGCTGAACTTTGTTTCCGATGTTTCAAAGTTGGTATGGTATGACGCTGTGAAACTGAAATCAAACTCATTTTGTTCCAACATGCTTTGCCAACAAAAATGATTGGGATTGTGCTGGAGGGAACGCTACAGGTCAAGTGCAGGCGATCTAAAGTCCTTCCAAGCAACACCTTCGCTCAAAGTCCCGACCTGACCACCGTGCCGTTGGAATTTCATCAGCCAAGTGAAAGTGCGAGTTAGCCGGACACAAAGCCGTGGCGAGCTCTCTTACTTTGAGGCAGAAGGTTTCCATGCCATCCGGAGAGGATTTGGGTTTGTAGCGCTTCCAGACACACAGAGGCAATACGATAGCGTCAGGGATGCTTTCAGAATGAGAGTTCTGTCCACTGGGTTGTGCTCAGTCCTGACCTCGGCTTACATCAGCAGTCAGGCAGGCGGACGAAGACCAGCCTGCCTCAGGCGAGGCAGTGTGTCGGGGGCCAGAACGTTTCCAATCAGAAGCCCCGAGACGGACTCTTTCGCAACACTTCTTTATTGTGAAGTTCTTTTCCTCTAAAGATAGCAGAACAAAAGATATTCCATTTAAAAACACATAAATGTACCTCAGAGATTGCGTTTTATACCGGCCACACCTTCGAGCAGCGCCATATTTTCCTCATTTATTTAAAGCAACTCTATATTTGTGCTTCCGTCGGGAATCTGATGTGACTTTCAAGTTGTTGCTGGGTAAAGATTTTCCCGCTTATCAGCACCAAAAAGGCAGACTTTGGAGATAACATACCGGGGGATAAACAGCCACTGCTGGGCCGCTAAAGAAAAGTACATGTGAGGTTTTCAAAAGCGTTGCTTATCTCTTCTCCCCTCTATCTCGCAGGACAACACACACACACACACACACACACACACACACACACACACACACAGATGCCTGCGGAAAGGCTTCCTGGATTTTTCAATGTGGATTTTCTTCAGTTTTGTCTCCAGCAGCTCGCATTTCCGTCGTTATCTCCTAATGTTTTTCAAATACGTTTCTTTCAGCTCATTTGGTCCATGACTAGCGCATCTTTGTTAGTCCTCTGTTTACCCTCTGCAGGATGCCCCCTTTTGCCCCACGTTATCGTGAGACGGCTGAAAGAAAATGGAGGAGAGGTAATTAACTCAGAGGAGGTCTGCTCACATGCACAATGGTTCCGCACTTCTTTCTCCTTTCCAATCCCCCCCTTCCCTGCCTGCGCCTTTTGTCTCCCACTTGAGTCTTTACTGTAGCCTTCTCCCTGGAAAATCCACCGACCTCCTCCCCTTCCCTCGTCCCCTCAACCGCCCACCTTGGGATTTATGGAGAGAGACCCCGCTGATTGAGGTGCTCTACTTGCAAAAGCTAATTTACAGCTTTAACATCGGCCTAAGTGATTTCTAATCAGGTGAGGACATTTTGTAAAGAGCCGTAATTAATGGAGCACAAGGGAGCAACAAATACGTGACTGACCTTGACGCCGCCGACTTCTTCTGCCAAAACTTAAAAGGAGTTTCGCAAGCGGTAAACATTCAAAGCAAAAAGTTTGAGGTATTCAAAAAAAAAAAAAAAAAATGTTTTTTTTCTTTGCTGACGACATTTAATTATGAAAAACTGATGATCCTCGAATTACAAAAGCAAACTAATTATTATGTTTACCTATTTTTTTCCCCCGTTTTTCTAATTTGTAACCTTGGCTTTAACAAGAAAACAAAAAAAAAACATAAGTCTTGAAAACAGGAGATAAGCATAATGAGAGATCTGTAATCACACAACTGTGCTCACATATTTACCTCTTCTTTCTTTTTTTAAATCGGTACAACCTCACCAGAGACTAAACAAAATTTGCACAAAGCAGCAAAGGAATGTAAAAGGCATCCAGTTGCATATACTGAGCTCACCCTCCAATTTGAAGCAAAGAAACATGAACGGCCCTCCTGAGTTTTGTTTGCCCACTCCTGTCTCTGCTTTTGAAAAATATCCGTATCTTTTGAACCTTTTGGTGTGTGTTTTCTTTTTCTCGTCAAAAGCATAAACTTCGGCGCGTTCGGTTTGGGATTTTATGTGATTAATCAACACAAAAGTAGCAAACTGTTGAAGTGGGAGGGAAATATTGGGTAGTTTTCAGGATATTTTACAAGCAAGGCTCCGATAGGCTTCATCGTGTCAGACAATAGACCGAATAGTGTTCTGCGGGATGAACAAAGCTTGTCAAGATGTTGTTCTAAAAAAATTTTGTTACTTCTAAATCCCAGTTGAAGCGCGCAGCAGTAACCTGATATCCAGTTCAAATACATTGAAACACAAATAAGTCTTATGTTACATTTATTGGTATTCCCCACATTGTTCGGACGCCTTTGTGCACATCCCTGGCTTCAGGAGAAGAATGTGTTGTATGTTTGTTTGTGGCTCCATGGAGATAAGCATAACCTTTTGATGTATGGAAGATAACAGCTTGTTGCTGTTAGAAAGAGCTGCACAGCCAGGAGGAAGGTCGCCAACTGATTGAGCTAACCCAGTAAGAATGCACAGAAGACGTTACTGGTACGGTTGACCTGCTGGAAACAACTTCATTCCTGCCTCGCACCCGTTCCCTGGATAACAGGAGGGATTATTTGCAGTTGCCAGTCTACAGTAAGCATCGATATTTAGCAAGTGTTTTGTTTTCCACCGTTTCTGTGGCAACCTCTCTGAGTCAACCTGGACGTACTACAGCAGTCTGACATCTCGCACGCCATCGTCCAGATGACTAAAGCAGTGGATCTGCAATAAAACCTATCATTTTATATTGCCATTTTAAAACCAATGCTGTAATGAAAGGCGGCTAAAGTAGTAATGATACATCCAGGTTGCAAGAGGATGAATTGTATCATGTTCTGTATCAGGGGTGTCACGAATGTCGTCAAAGGGCCGGTTGTAGCAGAATGTACCGATTACCACAAACCAGGGGTGCCCAAGGTTGGTCCTCGAGGGCCGGCATCCTGCATGTTGTAGTTCTCGCCCTCATGGTAGTAACAACCTTTTCAGCATGTCAATGTTCTTCTTAGGCCTTCTAACAAGCCATCATTTGATGCAGGTGTGTTAAAACAGGGAGAGAACTAAAACATGCAGGATGCCGGCCCTCGTTTGGGCACCACTGACGCAAGCTATACCAATTAACAAACTGTTAAAATATCAATAAATATCTCTTTCTGCATTTGAAATTAAATAACATTGAACATCTTTACACCTTGATTGAATTTGACAGTATACAGATAAAAACTGTTTTGATTTGAATAAGAAAACAACGTTTAAGTCCACAATTATCATCTTAAAATGTCTATGTGTCTTGAGGGTAAAGATGGTTGCCCACCACAAACCGCATTGAGTTTGACACTTGCAGTTTAAATTCAAGACAATGGCGGAAACCGGAACACACAATCAGTGTCCCTAAATAGTTTGAGTCTTCGCCGAGCAGAAGGTAAAACACCTCATCTTCTGACAGAACACCGGGAATCCCTCCTGACCCTCCTCTGCACGATCCTACTCACGTTACTGCACTTCGAAGCCTCGCGTTGAGCGTGGGACAAACCCAGTTTGTTAGACAGAAAACAAAAGGCTCTTAAAGTAGATTTAAGTAGTGAGGGTGGGTTTGAAAGCTGAAGCTGGGCTGCAGTAAGACCTAAGATGCGGCTCACTGAACAGCTGTCTCAGTGGCAACTGTCCTGCAAGCCCCGTCTCTGTCTCTGTCTCTGTCTCTGTCTCGTTTCTTCTGCCTCTAGATTTACGAGCCAGCGACGTCAAACAGCGCTTCAGCCTTTAGATGTGCTGGAGCTCCATCAAGGACTTCCATGTTGATAAGACATGTTTGGGAGTCATTAGTACATACTTATTAACCGCTCAGGGATGCTTTTAAGGCCACTTAGCCTACCTCAGCTATCGCAGGCTTATCTTACGGGCTGGAAAACCACAGAGAGATGGAGTGCACCGCTTCATAAGCTGTAATAACAGTTTTCGGGTGAGTCACGGCAGGCGAGCGCGCTCGTGATATTGTTTAGGCTCTCTTTGAAATGCAGTTGGCGGGGTCTTTTAATCAGCGTGGCTCAAAGGCATTTGCCCTGCAATTTCTGTCATCGTACGGATTTTCGGCGGGGTGTGGTTTGGGGTGTGGGTGAGCGGCGGGGCAGTCGGAGGAGGGGCTCCGTGGTTTTCAGGTGGGCGGACGGGGTAAACTCACTTTGCTTTAATGCAGCGCTGGCTTTGATGGAGTCTGGACACAATAAACATCATTCAGACGTGAACGGGAAGCCAAAACAATCGGTTAACTTCTGCCTTCTAATTAAGGAGAGGAATTCACAGGTGGCGGGTTTAAGTGGTACCCTCTACCGTAACCTGTCAGCTTGACATCATGAGAAACTTGCTCACAGCGCCGACATATAGTATGTTATTGTTTCACATGCCATCGAAAGTAAAACTACCAAGCAAATACAAATTCCTCTCCTCCTCCACTCTTTCAAATTACAACCAGAGACTTCAGAATGCATTAATGTAGTAAATTAATGTCAAAGTTTGAATCAGTGGCATCCAAACGTTTTGTGCTAAAGTGGCAAATTTAAACTGCTGGCTCGCAACAAGATTCATTTAATAAAAACAAAAGATTTGTCTGTGACATTTTAATTCTTTCGAAATATGTTTATTGTTAAAGATTCAAAACATAAAAAGGGCTTCAGACTGTTGCCTTATTGAAAGAAAAAATATTTCCACAACTTTTGGGGTCACTTGCTGTTTTCTGCTTTGCCGGCCAAAATTTTTGCCACTTTTGTGTTGTGGTCGGGGGGCCGAACAAAATCATTCCAAGATCCTCAAAAGGCCCCTGGGCCACATCTTTAACACCCCTAGTCTGAACGACATTACACTTTAAAATAAAGCATGCCCTGCGCTCTTCGTAAAACTAAACGAACCTAAATCAGTTTGTGACATCTCAAGCTGGTCTTTGGAACAGGACGCAACTTTCTAAAAATGGCGCTCTGCTGCCTGGTTCCTTCTTCCGTTTCTGTTTCTGACTGAAAGCAAACATCAAGCTACAGACTGCAGAGCAGGGACAGGAGTCTTTTTGTTTTATTTTATTTTTTAAATCTTCCTGTAAGACAACTACCTACAGCTTAAAGTCCCCGGCAGCCCAAAGGAAATCTTTGAAAGCTTCTCGTTTTATCTCCGTCACAGACGAGAGCAAATAAGAAATCATCCCACTCTTTCATGTGAAGGTAAGCTCTGCTTTAGGAAGCTCTCTTTGAGAGCTGCCTTGCTGTTTCCCACAGGAAGTCCCCATCGTCTCAGTTTGTTCCTGAATCCAGATGGAAGTGAGATGTTTACCTGCTGTTTGCTCACAATATTTGATGGTTGTGTTGCCCTGTGATGGACAGCTGACCTATCTGGTGTGAACCTGTGACTATTACGTTCAGAACTTTTAGCATCGTTCTTTTATCAAAGTGGAAAAACATATACATTTCCTACATTAAACTACTTTTTCACAAAAGTGGCCTCAAAACGAATTAGTTTCAACTTAAAAAAATGTGTAGAATGAAGAGTTTAGTCACCTGTGCAACTAAGGGTTAATAAGCAGCAGCAGGACTCTTTCCATATTTGGACTTGTAATGAAATCTATCAAAGTCAACACACACAAAAGATGCTTTCAGAGTGAAAACAGCTCTGCAACCCATTCATTCATTTTCAATAAATGATGTCAGGCTTGCACTTTACTTGATAGGGCTTGTGCTGAGCTGTGATGTGTAATTGTGCTGCCAATAAACCCAAAGTAATAAAAAAAGATAATAATAATAATGATAGAAAAAATAAAAAGAAACTGCAGCCTTAAGCCAAACAGAGTTGGTTATTGCAGAATTAAAGCTGATTCAAACTTTTTATGCATCGCCCCTCTGGATAACAGGGTTGGGTCTAAATCATGTCTTTGACCTCTGTTCTACTATCCAAACCGATGGAGCTGTCAGCACATTGTACTCTAGCCTTCCACTTTTAAAAAAATAACCATTGATCTACTCAGCACGTATCAGCTCTGTTTGGAGTTTTACTCCACCAAATCCCACTGTACACTAAAAAAAGTTGTTGTAAATAAACTACCCATCTAAAAAGTTTCAAAATGAAAACAATCATACCATGTGACTTTATGTGAGACAAAGGGAGCAGTTTACAGTTTTCGGGCTTCTAATGCTTAGAGCACACTGATAGAAAACCACAAACCTTCAAAATGTCTGTGTCCGTCCACTGGACTGCACTCGGAGTTGCTGCAGACGCCCAGCCCAGGTTTGTGACGATCTCAGTTAAAGGATGGCTCTTTGTTCTTTCTTTTTGTTCATTTTCTTCCTTTCCTCATCTGAGAAGGGGTTGGAGTGAGAACGTCATGCCTCAGAGTAAAGCGGACTTTATACGAGGTCAAAGCAGCTCATATAGACGGACACTTAATGTTTTGTCAAGCCCTTTACCTCAGTGATTGGGGGAACTCCTTTAGTTTCTACATCTACACCATCCGTAGCCTTCTTTCAGTCAAATGGCCAGTGACTGACAGAAACAGGATGGGCAGTGCTTTAACTTCCTAAAGGTTCTCTGCTCACCCTGTTGGTTTCTCTGGGGTCAACTTTAGATGTCTGCAAATCATTAAGCTTTGGAATAACCTGATCCTGACAACAGGACAACATTCTGCCCTGCCAGTACTGGGCCATCACTTTCCCAGGCAATTCCACTCGATTTTAAATTCTCTTCACTGCACCGTCTGGGATTTCTCCCATTGAGCAGGATTTCTTTGACCAACCAGACCAATCAGCAAACAGAAGGAGAAGCCGTGAACGATGACGTCGAATTGTCGTCTGGCTGCAGTTTTAGCAATGGCAGCGGGGGAAGTGAATGGAGCCGTACGGTCCGTTTGGGCCATGCTTTCAAATACTGAATTAACGTCAACAGCCGCCTCGTTCGGCTCTGCACTTCCCTCTTCTCAGTGGAGGACGGTAGTTTACACCGAACCCAATTTCCGGTAAGCTTCATAGCATCAAACTGGTGCATTATACATGTCATGAGCAAATGTTGGCAATTGGGCAAAATTTCAACAGAGTCCATGCCTTCAGAAAGCAATAGTTTCTCAATAGCTGAGGGTTCAGACCCTCTGTACAAAACAAAGCCTAGAGCAAGGGGTTGGTTTTTAACCATGCTGAGTATATGACAATAAACTTGATCCGAAATGAGGGGCTGGTTTTTACCTGGCTAGCATACTAGTTACAATTGTATATTATAGCACTTAAATATTTCCTTTCAGGTAGGAAAAGGCCCAAATGCCTAATTTCCTTCCAACTCCAACTCCCTTCATCTCCCAAAACTGTCTCTCAGGTAAAAGTCGGTCTAGGCTCAGACCTTCCTCACTATCAAACCCAAACCCACAACTGAGAGAAAAGTCCAGACAACAACAAGCACCTATTCATCACTTAGGAAAAGGAATGTTTATGTTTACAGAGGCACGCTTCAGGATAATGCTGATAAATGACTGTTTGTGGGTGTGAGGTGGCCCTGCCACAGCAGCTAATGAATGAGTCTGAGGGCTGAGCAGAACGTCAATTTCTCAGGCATTTTCATAAGCACTTGCAGTCAGACTGTGGTCTGAAGTTGCATTTCTCACTCTCATCAATTAGGAGTCTCCTTAATTAAACGGCAGACTAACAGATGGAGCAGAGGTGAAGCTGGGAGAGGAGAAGAAGGGGCTGGTGAAGCCCACTGAGTTTGTAATTAGGAGAGTAATGCCGAAACCCCTTCGCAGCTGGTTAGTGTTTTGACTGTTTTATTTGTTGCTCGCCTTCCCCCCTAACTCCCCCGCTGATGGGGGGGCTCTTCAGTTTCACCAGAGGGTCTGACGGCGGGTGGGGGAACCCCCTAAACCTTCAGCGTTAATCACACAAAAGGATTCCTCGCCTGACTCGGGCATGCGGTCCCCTGGCCGGGGCCCTCGGCAAGGCGGAGAGAAGATGAAAGCCTGCCTCTCCTTCCTGCTCCGAATGTGCTCCGCGCACGCCAGCCCCGCCGATGAGTGTCTGCTTTTGTTCTGCGCCGGACCACACACGCGTCCATAAACACTGGAAACCGCACATGCGCTCGCGCACACTTCTGAACACCCACAGACGCGCTCAGCCAGCCACAGTTACTCACACACACCAGGTCCCTAACGTCCTGCGAAGAGTTTTACAAAACATCCAGAGCTCAAGTGTCAAAGACGACAACCGGATGGAGGGTGGAGGGGGGAGAGGCTTCGTGACACTGAGTTACCGACAGCTTTTAAGACTTGGCTGAGTTTTTGGGGGGATGTTTCTGTCTCTGTGACATATGGTTTCATTCGGATGAGTAATGAAGGTGGAGTACTGGTGAAAAATGGCTTTAGGGGAGTTTGGGGATGGAGGGGAGGAGGGAAGGAATCAAAGCAGGAATTTAAATCCCTATAAGTGGCGGTAAGACTTACATTTCCTTTATTCATTAGAATTTCCTAATGCAGGAAAGAGAGCAGTAAAACATGTTTGCGGGTCGTCTGAATGAATCACAGTGACAGAGCAGATGTGTGTGTGAGCAGAGTGGATCCGCACATGGGATGCATTATGGGAAATGACTGGCTCAGGAACGTTTGCGCGCAACCTGTGTACAATCTGGTGGGACCACAACGCAAGAATGCAGGAACTGGACCACAAGGGCCAAAACAGTATCACGTTTCCATCAGTTTAAATGAGCTTTGCTGAAAAGCTGACCTACAAAATGTGAGGGGAAGTCTGCAGAGAATGCTTGGGGTTTGTATTTGCAATGACTTTAAAATAATAATAATAATAATATTTTTTTTTTTTAAACTCACTGAGTTTGTGAATTTTTGGGATGCATTTAGAGCGAGACAACGCTTTGCTTTCTTTCAGATGAATAATTTAGCTTTAGGTATATTTTGATGTCTGTGCAAACTCCCAGTAAAGCGTCTGTTTTTAGCAGATGATGAATAATTCTCAAACCATTTTGTGCCCTCTTTTACATGACATGTGCAAATTAGCTTTAAAACAAAACAAATCTGCTCAAGATAAAGAAAAACAACATTACCAAGCTACAACAACACGGTTGTAAATGCACCCTTAAACCCCCTTAGACCACAATCTTTATTGAGCCTCCTCTTGATTCAATCCCAGCATTTAGTTTCCTTCACCAGAGGAACACCCTTTGTTCCTCTGGTGAGGAACAAAGGGTGTACTCAAAGACGGTATTTGTACCGTCTTTGAGTACGGTACAAATACTCTAAAGTGGCCCAGTGGTGCGCAGTCGAATGAAATGACTGCAGAGAGCAGAAGGAGACTATCAGCCGTCTGAATGCACAAAGTGGTGCAAATGTGAACTGTAGAATTGGAGTTGCACCGACCATTTGGCATCCGTAGAGGTAAATTAACCTTCAACAGTGTAGACAGAGTGTCTGCATACTGCAGCACGAGCCTAAGTAACATTATTGCTGAATTGTAACACTCACACCTGCAAATTTCTTTGACATGTCCACAAAATCCAGGACATTCCGACCTAAGTTGGTGGAACTTCACCGTTTTGCTGCACCGGTGACGCTCTCAGACGCCCCAGAAGTATTTTTCTTTCATGAAGCGTCATCCGCTGCATGCGAGTTGTGTACTGAATTCCACAAGTGTTTTACATAAACCTCCTTAATAAAAGGGGAGCTGTGGCATTAAAATGACGGTTTGGGGTCAGAGTGGATCCAGACACAACCCTTGGCTGGATTAAATGTAGCCCATTCTTCTTACTTAGAGCCTTAATCGTAATTGGCCCGTGCCAGCTACTTCTCCATCCTTAAAACTTGTCATCTTAATCTTCGCTAAGCCGTCTTTGTGTTTGCAGAAATTAGTTTGTGAACCGACCTCAATCTAGGTCAATCCTTCGGGTGCTTTGCAAAGAGTCTTGACAGGATCTCGCGTACGGCCCCGGCGGCAGATCCGACGGGGACGACACACGCGAGGGACGGACGGAGCATGGGGAGCAGCGATGGGCACCGAGCCGGGTCAACAGCTATTATCGGCATTTTAATTGAAGAGGATGGAGGATTTAGCTGGAGAGACCGCAGGGAGGCAGCTAGCTGCGGGTGCTGGCTGAGATCTTTGTGGGCATGACTTAGTGTTTCTCTGCAGAAGCTTTCGAATCTCGCTTCCTTACCCTGTGCAGAAGAAAGGAAACGAGAAAATAAAGCACTGTCAGGGTGATCCTGGGAAGATTTTCTCATCCTCTCCCTGACTCTTTGTGAAAACAAAAACTTTGAAATGACAAAGTGAGCGATATGACAGACAATTTCAGTTACGGTTCAAGATGAGTTTGCCTTCTGACAAAGTGACAGGTAATATTCTTACAGAGGATTCCCTCAACAGAGATGAAAATGGGTCACAGAGTAAAGAGAGAAAATAACAGTACTGGTAGCAGGCAGTATGGGGACCTACAGGGCAATATTCTTGATAGAACAGGGGTGACATGAAAAAAACATCTCCAGACCACAGAGTCTAAACCCCGAGACATGAGCTGCCAATGAACCTGTACATGGTGAATACAGCAACAAGAGGGTCGTTTCACATGACATTATCCTAAACGCATCAACAGGGACTCGAATTTGTTTTTACATTATTGACATTTTAATAAAAGTTGAATAGTAGTATGCAGTAATAAGAGGTTGACCGCAGATTTCTGAAGAAAGCATAAAAAAATCGTATCTATTTAAAACCAGATGAGATCAAATAACATAAACCAAACACATGTTGACGTATTGTTATGTATTGATAAATTATTTCTTGGCTTTGGCTGATATAAAAAGGGTGACATCTTATTCTTTGGTAGAAAATTTGAAAGCTGAGATCAACTGACTGCTCTGTAGACTGTAAATTACTGCATGCTGTATGAAAATGAAATTCCCTGACCATAAGAATTAATCATACGTCTTATAACTTTGTCACATTTTGTCTTGCTCAAAACCTCATTGTATTTGACTAAATTTCTGTAAAATACAATCCACTTTAAGGTTCCGACTTTTATATAAAAGTTGAAGGCAGAGGTCACGTTAACAGAATATTTCCCGTATTTGACCGGTTATTTTTTGAAAAGACAGAAAAATGTGAAGCCCGTCGGTCATTTGACAGATTATAATTCACACCCTTAACTGGTGTGAATTATAGATTTTACGCAAAGAGTTCATTGTAGAGGCAACTAAAATCAAGTAATAAAATATTATTTCTGAATATCATTTCATGGAGACCCATGTGTGCAGACAACGCAGCTTCTTCCACTGGTAAAGATAACTCTATCTCTATCAAAACAACTTAGGTCTCCTAACATTTGATTAAATACGACTAGTTTGGATTAGGTATCGCATTCATACTAATCATTTCAGGGTTTTGTAGAAGGACTGGTGCCTGTTTACTGTGGCCAATAAACCAGAGGTGGAGTGCGCCCAGGCCAGATAGTAACACAGAGATAAACAGGATAAGCAACGATACACGTTCGCATTCACACCCTTGTGCAATGTAGAGAGGCCAGTTGACCTGTCATGCACGTCTTTGGACTGTAAGACCAAAGCTGTGCTTGTGTTATACTTTATAGGAAACAAAGATATTTCAAAACCACAAACAGCTAGACTCCAATCAGCACCATCCTTCATCAGGACAAAGTACCGCACAGGAAGGGGCTCCAGGGGAACAACAAAGGCGGTCACCCAAACTGTAAACTGTGAAATGGGCCTCAACAAACTTCATGCATTATTAACCCAATGTGACCCCGAGGCGTGGGTTAAATTACACTGAACTGAATTAAACTAAACTGGGTTGAATTCAACAAAACTGAGTGAAACCACAAATAAGCATACTGGACTAAACTGAAACGAAACGAGTTTCAACTGTGTTTCGATTCTGATGAACAAAGGTCAGAGGAACTGTGTCTACTGAAGTGTAAAGCTTTACTTTTAACTCCAGATGCTCATCTTTCTATAATGGAGGGATGTTGACTTTTGTTCCACAGTCATAAAATAAAACTAATAATCCTGGTTATTGTTCTTTTTAGGAAAAAATGTTTAAAGTGAATTCTTCTGTCCGTCA
This sequence comes from Gambusia affinis, assembly GCF_019740435.1. Lineage (NCBI taxonomy): Eukaryota > Metazoa > Chordata > Actinopteri > Cyprinodontiformes > Poeciliidae > Gambusia > Gambusia affinis. The sequence goes on along the minus strand of NC_057884.1, from coordinate 6,504,417 downwards.
TTTTAATGTGTTATCAGGCAAAAAAAGAGACAACAACAACTGGATAAGTATATCCAGCTTGTGCTCATCTGTGCTTGGTCTATCATGAGGTTACATTGCTTAAAACCAACTTATGGAGCTAAATTGGAGTCAAAGTTTGCTCGATTTTTTTTTATATATATATATTTTTTTATTTTCAAACAGAGAAACTTTAAAAAAAAACAACAGAAAAATAGCTTTGAAACTTTAAAAAAAACTGAATACAGAGAAAGATTTGGAACTGAAAAAATAAAACTGGAAAAAAGAAAAATACTTGAAGCTGAAAAAATTTTACAACTACTTTTTAGATTAAAATTTTTCAATTTCAGTTTCTGATATGTCTCCCTCCACCCCCAAATTTTTCAATTAATTCTTTTTAGCTCCAAATGTTTGTTTTTCTTTTCATTTTCACATTTTTTTTTTTCTGTTACAAATTTTTCCTTTTGCACAAACTTCGTGGCCCCAACTTATCTCCATACTAACTGCATGCTATATAGGGCATTGATATTTTAATCCTTATTAGCAGACAGTTCAGCAAAAACTTGCGGTAAGGGGGAAAATTGGTTGACCTTCATTAAACTTGACACTTAGTTTTGTTTGCAGAACCAGGCTTACTGTCGGCCTTGGAACTGCGTAGACCTCATGTTATCCAATCCCCGTACAGGAACTGTGAACAGCTTATCATATAAATCATTCAGATTAGGCCACTACATCTGAAATTCCAGCAAACCGCAGATGAAACCCTGAACAGTCACTGCCCATCTACACATGTAAAGGCTCCATTGGCTGATATTGTGCAGGCACCAGCTGATAAAGGTGTTTTATTACCGCTATCTCATAAACACAGCACCCGCAGGTGTTTCCGTATGACTCCCGTCCCACGGCCCCGAGTGAGGGAAGTGGAGTTCCCCGAGTTCCACTCCTCCGTTGCAGGAGTGGAACGGTGGCCGGGGTGTGTTGGCGTGTGATAACGCCCAGCGCTCCATGCCAATAGGTGGGGGTGAGGGAAGATGTGGAGGATTTAACGTGATGCATTACAGCTTTACAAGGTTAATGTGCTTTAAAGCTTTTATCTCGTCTTTATTTTTTTATTATTATTTAGGAGTTTTCCAACAGATTCCTCTTCTCCAGAGCTCTTTCCACCTTCCTCGCTCTCATTTCTCACTGTCCTCCCAACCGCACATGACTCAACTCTGAGAATTTTTCTTTTTCTTTCTTCCAAATCTATGATATCTGTAAAGCTGCTGGTACATGTAATGAATGCTGCCTCTGTGCAGCGAATCTCTGCTGAAGGAAGAATTTACCCCGAAGATGGATTATTAATGGCGCTCTCAGATTTGTTAGGCATTTATGACGCTTCTGTGAGCCACGGATTATAAAAATAAATAAATAAATAAATAAATAAAAATCCCGTAGCCACTCGTAAATTTATACACTGTTGTTTTGAAGTTCTGAGTTCATCATTTTGGGAATCACCAATTCAGATTTTCTATCAGGCACATTAACAAGGAGCAGACATTTTGCAGCGTTTTTTTGTTTTTCTTTTTCTTTGCAGTACAGCATGGACAAGCCAAAAATAAAATATTACTAATAATATTAATATGATATAACATCATTTTATTTTTCCCCATTTTGTGTTTTTCCTTTTTCATACTCACATACAAAATGTCGTCAATTTAATTTTTATTCATGTTAAAGTATTTTTGACGAGAGGGTTTTATGAACATAGTCTTAAAACACAAAGGGCTGCACAGTGGCGCAGTTGGTAGAGCTGTTGCCTTGCAGCAAGAAGGTCCTGGGTTCGATTCCCGGCCCGGGATCTTTCTGCATGGAGTTTGCATGTTCTCCCTGTGCATGGTGGGTTCTCTCCGGGTTCTCCGGCTTCCTCCCACAGTCCAAAAACATGACTGTCAGGTTAATTGGTCTCTCTAAATTCTCCCTAGGTGTGAGTGTGTGTGTGAATGGTTGTGTGTCCTGTGTGTCTCTGTGTTGCCCTGCGAAAGACTGGCGACCTGTCCAGGGTGAACCCCACCTCTCGCCCGGAACGCAGCTGGAGAGGAACCAGCAACCCTCCTGACCCCATTAGGGTCAAGGGTGAACAGAAAATGGATGGATGGATGGAGTCTTAAAACACATCCAATTTCATGTCTGGTTTAATCATTTGTGTATTGTTGTGTGTGTATACGTGTGCCGAGTAGATGCTCAACAGCGCCACAGTAGGTTGGGCCAGGAATTGTAACGTCCCATTCACACACGACACCTTTTCACACACTGCACTTAACAATACAAAGGGGACTAAAGAAGCCTTTCAGACTAAATAGAATATAAAATCCACATTCAAATCATATTATATCCTCTTGCTGAGGAAACATTTCAGACAAATGTTGGTATCTGTAGTTTATATTAACTGAAATAATTAATCAACTTAAGTTGTTTTGATTCAGCTTTCATATTTTTTTGTCTTAAAAAAATTTATTCAGTTAATTTCTTCTGGAGTGTGTATGTCGCTCCATCCTATCTCAGTGGGGACTTGTGTCGATTTGCACCAGCCAACAGTGGACCCCTGTCGTTCTATACAAACCTAGTGGGGGCCTTTACTTTATAATGCAAATCAAATCCCCCTCTTTGTCTGCTAACAACGACATGGCAGCACCACTTTGAATAGTTAAAAGAAAGCGGAGCAACTTACCACATTAAGAGACAAAAATGTCTATTGAAAGTATATATGTGTCGTTTATACTGCAGACCTTGTTATTAATTCATGCCATCATTAAATGGCATTCAAAAAAAGTATGTGGCCATAATTTCACTTTTGGGGCAATATTTGTATTGTAAAGAATTAATTAAATAATGTTACTCAAGTTAAATCATCAATTTCTTAAAAGAGTTAAAGTAATTCATTGTAGTAAGAAAATACTCTTTAGGTCAAAAAAATGTGTGTGTGTGTGTGTGGGCGTGTGTGTGTGTGTGTTTCACCATTTCTATAGCTCTAATCTCAAACAGGGTTTGTGTAGTCAGCAGATAATTTGCCAATTTTAGCATTAAGGGTTTAAAATTGGGAAACAACACCTAGCTTGGACCTGTCAGCACAACTTTAAATCCAGCAACAATGCTCAAATCCCCACTAATTATCATTTTGTGATTCATTTAAAAGTTGCAAAAACAAACAAACAAAAACAAAAACACTAGACGTGCTGAAATGGATTGAAGTAGAAAATAAATGCCTCCACAATCTGAAATCCATAAATGATTTGACTTTCCTTGACGCGTCTTTCATAACAAGGCCCCTGATCTTCACCTAAAAAGGACTGTCTCCACATCCTCATGTTTTTTTTTTTTCAGACACAGGGAGAATTAAGGGCATTAAAGTATTTTTGCAGGTGGTTGCTGGATGAAGAAACGCTGCAGTTCTCATCCCACCCAAAAGCTTCACACCCAGTAATCCTCACAAACGAGAGCATCCCATAAAAGGGGGCCAGGAGGCAAAGAGGCGTTTGTAAGGCTTATGTGAAGATCTCCTTACTGAAAGTGTTAGTTCATCAGTAAATCTTCCCACCCTCGGTTTATGGTCTGTTCTACCATAAAACTGCTTTCAGCAGTTCAGCTTCTCGGCTACGCGCCGGCGAATCAAATCTGCTTCCTCCCTGACGACCGAATACCTCGACCGTTCTACGCAGTTTCTCCTGCTTTCCGCTTTTGTGCCCGAGGAGACCCTGACCTGCTTTTCAACTTTCAGCTCTCGCCGACTTTAGCGTGAGGAGAAATTCCCCATCTATCAGATGACATGCAGGGAGCAGACACAAGGCCACCCTTCCTACATGACTAATCATCGGCTGGAGCAGTCATGCCTCCCAGGCCGCAGCCCACCTCCCTCTCCCACATAAAATCCCCTCATTTAATAATCACGAAATCCAGCTTCCCTGTCAGATGACAATAATACTTCTAATTAGAACATTTTGGATCCAAGGCCTGGCGCGTTTTTCTGTGTGGAGTTCGCATGTTCGGCTTCCTCCCGCAGTCCAAAAACATGACTTTTTTGTTGGGTGGATGATCTAAATTGTCCGAAGGTTTGCTATGTGTTTCGCAGCGTTGCCCTGTGAGCGCTAAAGTGGGAACTGACTGACTCCGTTCTACAGACTGAGCTCAGACGTGATAATCAAATCAAACAAAAGTTGGCCGAGTGTTACCTATACCAATGTAGTGTGCATAAAAGTTGTAAAAATAATTTAGGAAAATAATAATTCTACATGTCAAACGTCAAAAACATAAGAGTGACAAGTAGGCCGCTTGTGAGACTTTGCCACCAGCGAGCTGCTGCTGGTCTGGTAACATAGAGAGTTAGCCTTTGAAACACAAAGGTGTGTGTTTGGAGTTATTTCAGAGAATGCCGATAAACAACATCCTGGTGTATAGGAGAGTTCTCGAAACTGACCGACATTGGCCGTATTGGCGGTTGCCCAGGGTGGCATGAACAAGGGGGTTGCATGAATTCCTGATAACGAAATCCAACTTATCTGTCAGATTTGCTCCTTTCATTTATTTTAATTGAGTGACATTGATTCTTTTCTGATTAATTGGGATGTGAACAGCATACAAAATATACACTTTCATATGGGACACGCCTCACTGTTAAACGGTTTGAAATAACGGTTTCGTCTAATTGAGCGCCCGCTTACCAGGTATTCGTTGATTTGTTTTTGTCTCTCTTAATTGAGACACTGAAAACATCATCATCATTTTCGACACAATTTTCCTGATAGTTGGTCAAAATTTTTGTTCTCCTTCCAAAGCGCTTGCTGCGATATCAGGAATGATGTCATTTTTTTTCTTGCATCTTAAACATTTCTCGTTTTATGAACTACTAAACTTATTATTTCAGCATTGCCTCTCCCCTCCCATCCTTGCATCCTTTCTCAATTAGCATTTACCGGCTGGACCATCAGTCTGGCTGAGGTCAAAGGCGCCTGTTCCAGTCAGAGTGACTCCGGTCGGGCATCGGTCCATCCCGTCCCCTCAGACAACAATTCAATAGCTGGATTTTTTTATGTCCCTCAGGCAGGTGGTGGGAAGCTTTGCTGCGCCCGGGCATAAGGTTTACAACATCTTCTCTTATCTGTGTCATTAAACATCCTGGAGCGAAAAAAATAAAAAATCCTGACGGCTGGAATTATTGTTGGTTTTATCTTCAGGTTGTGAGGCCAGAACAGATCCCCACGGCTTTGCACCGGGCGGTTTCTGACATCGCTTAAAGAGTCACCGGGCTTTTTCCGCCGCTTTCTGGGAAATGACTAGAAAATTGTAGACGAACTACAAAACCGGTGTTTTTCAGGGGAACTGACACCTTAGATAAATCTTAACGTTTTGCACCATAAATTCAGTTTTAAGGTCAGCCACAGTGAATTTCCACACACACACACGCGCACACACACACAAAATCCACTCAAAGTGCTTCTTTTTCATAAAATATTTGTCTTAATTGTTTTGGGAATTGTACATTTTCCAAATTGCTTAACTCATAAAATGTTTTTTTTAGTTAGTCACAGTGGAGTTTGGACTTACACTGGAACAGCTGGAACTGTCTTGTGATGGACAGTAACAGTGTTTTATTTGCAGGTAAGGACAAAAACACAGTTAAACACAAAAGCAATAAGCTAGGAATATTTTCTATCAAACAGAAAAACTGAAAACACAAAACGTTTTTGCAGTATTTCAACCATAAGAACTGGAGTATTTTACCACAACTTTGTTTTATTATTATAATTTTTTTTTTCTGGCTCTTCTTGGTGAGAATGGCCAGTGTGAAGGTCAAAACAGGGTCATTGATCCTGCAGCAGTCTTGATCAATATTCTGTATAGAAGAGGAGCTTCATGATCGGAGACAACAAATCCGCAAATTTTATCATTTTTATAGAGATGCTGCAAATGTCATGGAAATATGCAGCAGGACCACATTTTGGAGGGATTCTGTCAAAGTAGAGCTGCAAGTTCTCTTGCTTTTGAAGCCACAGGAGAGGGAAAAAAAACGGCAATGCTCGGCATTCCAGGCGTTAACGTAGGGCCACTTTACGCAGTTCATACAATCCAAACTCAGAGAAAGTTTGTCACATTTACAGACATAAAATAAGGCTTCCTGAAGGAGCCAAAGCCACAAAAGTGATCAGTATCAGCAACACCTTGTCTCCTAACGCTAAATCTAACAATCCAGGAGGCTTGTGGTTGTTTTTACTTTCATCTCAGAACACAAACCGTTTAAAAACACTGAAATATTACTTTTACTGAAAATATCCAGTCCATCTTTTACCACCGGTGGCTGAAATCAAATGCCATTTATTTAAATTCCATCACAGTAAATAGGGTTTCTCAGGACTGAAATGTAGAAAGAATCAATCAAACAAAAAAAGAAAAAGGTTTAACAATCCCCCTCCACAAAATTCCTTCTAAATGGGAAAGTTTCTGCCTCCCGAGCAGGCCCTGCTTCTGGAGGAAATCCCTCAGCTGGGGTGGGGCGGATCACGGTTCTGGTTGGCCGTCCTGCTTCCTGGAAAAGCGTCCTGAAAAGCTCCGTCGCTGGCTCTGTCCAACGAATCTCAATTAGACACTGAAACCCTCTCGGATGTAGTTTCATGCTTCAAGCTGCAGGTTCTCCCTCAGAATCGTCTTCACTGACTCCAAATCGGGATCATTATACCGATAGCTGTTCAATAGGTGTATCTCTGTTGACCTTTTCTAATCTACCCAGGATGCTCCTAACCTCTTATGCAACTCAAGTAGTTTTTTTGTTGTTGTTGTTGTTTGTTTGTTTTTAATGATCCACTTTGGTTTTGACTTGATCCTGTGGTAGTTTTTCTTTTTTTTTTTGCTCTCTGTAAAACTGTAACATGAGCCAAGCCGAATGTAAAAGGCTGTTAGCGGAGGAGAACATGCAGGATGGTAACGCAGAAACATGTAAATACAATCCAGTCCACCAAGACGTCCAGGTGCTTTCATGCGTCTCGTGTTCCTGCTGCTGAGAGGGTCGCAGGTTAAACGTTAACCCCACTTGTTAGCACAGTCAGGTAGCTTCACAACTGTTTCCAATCCCTCGTTTTCCTCCCTCTCCCTCGCTGCTTTTCTCACACACACACAACCCCTAACAAGCCTATTGCGATTCAGGAGAAGGTGTTTAATTTGCCCGGGAGCCCAGATCTATTCTTTTTTTTTTTTCCCTCCTTCTTTCTTTCCAGCTTGTGTACTCCATAATGAGATTTCCACTGCATTTCCCCAAGCTTTGAAACCATTCTCACCGCATTTGAATACAGAGAAATTGCTGCAATTCCCCCAGAAATGCAACTTTACGGTGAATAACAATAAGCGCTGTTGATTTTGCATCATTCTACTGCGCCCGGGACTCGAGGCTTTGAGGAAAGACACTCAGTAAAACACAGAGTCTTGTTTTCTCATTACTGCCAGTCCTCTTCTGGGAAGAAATAATGGGGCGAAATGAGTCACGCCGCAGCACTGTGGTCGGGCCGGCTTACTGTCGTTTGTTGTTTATACGCCTTGTTTTGGGGTTGAAATTATTACTAATCCCCGCTTAGACTGAAAAACAGTGATACTACATGAAAATTGCAACAAAACGGCCATAAACGTTTGCGATACTTGACAAGCAGAGCTAATTTGGAGCGGTACTAGTGGCAGTAAACATTAAAACTCCGAAGGTTTTTGCACATCAGCATCCGATCATTGGTCAAACTGACAGTGGAGGCAAAGATGCAGCGATGGGGTCAAAGGTCTGCATGACCGTGTAAACAAGTAATTAGTGTTTCCCTTCAAACATGGAGTCACAAGCGGGTGTTTCGTAAGAGCTAGTCAAGGTTTATGGGAAGACAGTCAAAGACAAATACAGAGTAATCATTGAGACAAATCTGCGGGAGTTTTGTCTCTCAGTCTCAAGACAAAAGCTCACATTCCAGCAGGTTAAAGATGCCAAACACAAAACTAGACGTGCATTGCAACAATTTAAATCAGAGCATGTTTTTTTGGCCCAGTCAAAGTCCAGATGCAAATCAACCCCAGAGTCTGGCAAAGCTATTAGCTATTTAGAAAGAATGCAAAACTGTAAAAATGGTTTAACGGATCTAAATACCTTTTTTTAAGGCACTTTATCTATACTTAACATACCAGAAACTAACAGTACAAGAAAAAAGGAACTATGTGTTGTATACCTTAAATATGTGTTATCAAACATAATAACATCTTATTTTTTTACTTCCGTTCATTATTTTAAATATTTTAGGGATGCTCTCTGGGAAATGTGCAACTTTACAAAGCTAAGCCTAGGAAAAGGAAATTCTTTACAAAATGTCTTCAATATGGATGCGCCACATTGAAAACATTTTGAAGCCATTCAAATTAAATGTCATCTATACAGCATGTGTGCCGATACCTCAGTCTGTTTTAAAGTCTATGTTGAAGCTTGAACCCTCACCGGGCATAGATATTAGTAGCAAATGCTTGCTATATTGATTTTTACTGGTTAATGAGACCAATTAAAGATCCGGTTGATCGTGTTTTATGCTGATAATCTGTAATTGATGTGGCAATCCACCCACGTTAGATTGGGTTTTGTCACAGAGGAGAGCAGATGTAATGCTTTAAAGAGGCCCGGACAGGAAATCGAGTGCGACTCAGTGGGTTTCCATGTTTGTTTTTCAACTTGGCTAGCTCAGTTAGCATTTCTCCGTGTTTAATAGATGTGAAATAGAAGTTAAATCAATTCAATGAAAGCAGTTTAAGTCTAAGGCATGTGTTGCCTAGTTTAAGGGTTTCTACGTCAGATTCTGACGGAGGTTTGTTTTTGTCAAACGGGAGTGGTTACGGTGGACGATGCCCACTCAGAATGAGGAAAAGAAATGGCAGATTCTGTTTTTTTTTAATTTTTTTTATTGTCATTATATCACCAGCTGACTTTGATTGTACTCAATAATTAGGTTTGAACTGCATGTGGCTATATGACTTGACTGAAATAAACCAAACCCACTTGAATTTAGATTTTAACTTCCTTCAGGAAAGAAAAACATGTTATAATTTGGTACTGTATAATTATACTGAATTGAATTTAGTTGAAATGGGTTGGGCTAAAACGAGTTCATAGTTTGAGGCACCACTTTAAGCTAAGATGACCGCTATGACATTTGTAGCATTGCCAAATGACGACACCATACTGCGGCATTAAGAAAAGAAACAATTCAAACTTATAAAATCAATCAACTAGCGACACCAGATTTTTTTTTACTGTTTTGGTGACGGAGTCAAGGAAGTAACTTCAGTCTCCAAGTCTATTTTATGCTATATAGTTCATTGGCACAGAACTATACTCCTTTTCCCATCATCAAACTAAAGTCAAGGCCGAGGTCAAACGGGTTGTTGGTGATGAGCTCATCCGTTGTGGTCGCTACGTTTTGCCAAGCTAATCAGCGAGGATGGAAAAAAGGAACAAGTAGCAATCATGTGTACAAAGTGTTGGCAATTTCTTTTAAAGATTACATTTTCTTGTTGATATATGAATGGGGAGAAATAATGTAAGGGTAATCCACAAGAGAAAAAAATGGTTTGCATAAATGTGTAATATGTTACAAAAAAAACCTCCAAAATCCACAAAATCAGAAGAATCGTCATAAACCAACAGCTGATGTATTATGAATACGACAGACAGTCTCAGCTGAATCGCTCACACATCAGTCACTTTCCGCTTTCCACTGATCTGAGAGAAACTAAATATGTCAGCCTTGTGACTGAATGAGAATCCTCGTTCTTTTAAGTGACTATCTTTCTAGGTCAGACAATGCAGTCTTACGGGGCCAGCACGGCATTGACCGAACGGCTGCAGTCACATTAACAAACACAAATTACACACAACTGACCGTCTTTCAAAGGAATAATATGTAAATGTGCAGAAATAAAATGCTCTTCACTTTTCCTTTACCATGGCACTGAAGCCGTTTTAGTTAGGATGAGGATGTTGCAATTTAATGGGTGTGCAACGTGTTCCAATGAAAAATCTTAATGTATTATAAGTACATTGTATGGGCAATTCGATGTTGTACATGACTGTAAAGAAAAATGATACAAGGTTTTCATTTTCTTTATGGCTAAAGCTCTGACTTATCTCTCTTGTACTTGTGTTCAGCCTTCTTGAGTCAAGACGTTGTCAAAAGAGACAATCATTCTTGAATCTGTGTATTTACATCCACTTGAACTCTGTGTTTCAGCAACGTTTCAGTCTTCTGGAAGCTCCCGATTAGAGGAACCTAAAAACCTGAAAGCTCGGTTCTGATTCTGGGGACGTAGATCTGATTTGGACCAGAGGACCTGCATGACCCAGGAGGTTGAAACCACAAGTGATTTGTAATGTATTTTGGTGCTTAGACACTCAATGATTTATAAACTAACAAAAGTATTTTGTGTAAGGACTTTAGAAGTGGGGAGATGTGCTCCGTTTTCCTAGTTTCAGTGGGAAAGCGAGCAGCTGCCACTGTCTGATTGACTTTTTAGGCAGACCTATGAAGACACTGTTGCTCCAATCAATGCAACTAAAGACAAACGCATGGATGAGTTTCTTAAGATCTTGTTGTCTTTATGTGTCTCAGATTTAGTCTATCACAATACACAGGTTTGGGGCCTGGTCTGTGGTATCTAGCTGTAAACGCAGAAGATGTGGGCTTACTCTTGATTGATCATCTGTTGGTCCAAAATAATTACTTAAGTTTTGTTTCTGTCCTCCTAAAGAAAGAAATGGCAGAACCAGGTATACTCACCTCTGTTCTTGAATGGGTTCATTGCCACCTGGTGACATTGTAATGTACAGCTGTGCATCATCTGCGTAGTCATGGCAACTTAAATTATTTGTAACAATCTGAGCTAGTGGGAGCATAGATATTAAATTATAGGGGCACCAAGATGGAACCTTGAGGTACCCCGTGATTTTTTTCCCCCCACAACTCTGATGAAACGCTACTAATTGACATAAAGACATCTCTGTCCTTTAGCTACGCCAGAGAGTCCGACCCAGATCCCCGGTCACTTTAGTAACATATCCTTGTCGACAGTGTCAAATGATGCACTGAGGTCCAACAGAACCAGCATGGTGGTTCTTTGACAGTCTACATTTATGTGGATGTCTTAGAAGACAAGTCACTTTCATTACTGTGTTGAGCTGTTGGGTAATCTTACACTTCCTGTTTGCCCTCCCAGTTACTCACTGGTCTGTTTCATGGAGTTTGACTTGAAGGTGGAGCCCAATAAGAAACCGCCCCAGATCTGTTAGTGTAAATAAACTCATTTAATCTCTCTTGGAGTGTAATCTGAGTTTTGGATTTGATTTGTGCTCGTCTCTTGTCTCTCTTACACAAAGGCCAGAACTGTGGATCCTCTGATTGATAGCAGGGATCAATTTAGGGATATCAGAGCAAAAGTGGGTAAATACAAATCCTGAACCTTTACACATTCCTTTCATTTCACAGCTGTATATTACATGATGTTGGTTTTTCAAAGAATGATCTATTAGTGATTTTGGTTGTATTGTTGCAAAATGTGGTAAAAACTTAAGGGGTGATGCTGTACACTGTTCGATCTGGTCTTCCATGAACCCAATGTCGCACACATAGAGTGGCCTCCTCCGTTTCTATTGACTATAGATCTAAATAAGGCAGCAACGCCAATAACCGATGTCTAAATCACTTTGCTTTAACAGATTTCTTTCAAGTCATTAATGTCATGCTTCACACGACTCATTCCTCCAACACCTGATTTCACAGCGCTGCATCACCCAGCACCCCATTTCCACGGCGCCATCTGACAACGTCTGTCACATATGTTTAGGGAAACAGCCTGTGGTCGTCCTGCGGAGGTAGGGGAGACTACTTAACCTCTGCCGATTAATCCACGAAACAGACAGTCTGCATGATGCTAAACATACAGTCTGCCGTGACATTTCTGTGTAGTTTTGCTAGGTTAGAGAAACCTTTTTAAATGAGCATCCAACACAACTGCTGACTTCATTCATGGGTGAAACTTCATTTATCACTTCCCGATACCAGAAGTAAGTTATTCCAATGAGTTTTGTTTTCTTTTGGTTTCCTGCACAAAGACTCCTCTGTTCTCTCTCCTCTGTTTTCTCACCAATGCACCCCCTCCCCCGTCACCTTGGCTCTGCCGTCGCTGGTGTCACCTGCTGGGACAGACTGTCATCCACTTGTTAGTTCCCTGCTGGCCGTCCATTTGGAGGACCGAAGGTAGCAACAGAGAGGAGTGTCAGGGGTTTGATAAGGACAGGCAGATATTTTCTATAGATACTGATTCCTGAAAACATGCAAACTGGAGTCACTTCAGGTTGAGGACTTTTGGATTAATGCTGAAGTTGAATGTAATTATTTATGTCTTTTTTTCTAATGTGCCACTTGTTTTTTATTCATGTTTTAATTCAAGGATTCATTATCCTTACACCGTCCTTGTAAGGCTTTAATTTGCAAAAAGTGCTATATAAATAAACTATACTTGCCTGGTCTACTTCTGCCCTTGTTGCACCATCTTTTCACTGTCCTGAAGGGTTGTGTAGCAGCAGCTTTTCTTTTTTTTTTTTTTTTTTAACATGTTATAGATTCATATTTACGGTTTCTTCACCTGTCATTTCAAATTTTTATACTTTTCTAGAGTAAAATTTCTAGATCATTCTGTGAGGTCCTCCAACATGATGGAAATTAGAGCAGAAAGCATTTCCCTTCAGATATAACTCTGAATGTGCCAGAAATCAAGAAACAATACAAAGCTAAAATTAGCTTCCACCTGCACAATGTGGTGAAGGGCTTTTTCACAGCTTTTCTTGACATGCCGACTAAATTATGTCATCTCTTCTTTAGAATACGTGCTAAGACGTTTCACATGACGTAATACTAGTTCTTTTAAGCATAGTTTGTGGTTATTGAATATGTTTGGTGTCATTGTTGAATATGAAAAAAAAATCAAATTTTCTTTAACGCTGCTTACGTGAAGCTAATTGGGAATTGTGGTGTTGCATATTTGAGAAACCACAAGTTTAAAGGGGCAGCGTTACGTAAAACAAACCTGGAGTGCTGCTTTGATTCTGTCATGCTTGTTTGAGAAATCTTTTAATCTCCAATAGCAACCATTCGGCTGATCAAAACGCCTGCATTGACCTAGCTCCGCCTTAGAGGCACAGCTCCTCCTCCTCCTCAGAGCTGCAGTCTCCAAGTTTCGGCATAACAGAGAAGCCCTCCTCCAGGGCTAACCCCACTCAGCTCCTTCAGACTAGCCAGCAGCAATTAGCAAACACCTGATGGAACTGTGTGTGGCTGAGCTCATTATATGAGCTCCTTCTCAGTGCAAAGCTTGTCAAAAAAAAAAAAAAAACTTTGTCAAAGGGTTAATAGAGGAACAATGTTGTGATGACATTCTGAAGGCGTAGTGTCAGGGAGTTTCTTAAAGAGACAGAAGCCCAATTTCAAGGTGCTGAACCATGAAGGCCAAATTTATATATATATATAAACACTATGTGGCTGGAAAATACATAATACTGCCCCTTTAAACTGTCAATGTACTCCAAAAATAAATAAAGGACGGGTCACAAAATATTCCACACACAAGCTGAACGACTATTGAAACGTTAATATTCTACTGGCAGGAAGACGCGGTTGTGTCTCACTTCACTATTTAAGACCACTATACGAGATGGATTGTCAAGCGGATGAAAGTATGACTACATCTCCGATTACGCAACCCGTCCATCCTCCGCTGAGGGAGCACATCAGTGATTTGAGATGTACGGCTGCTGGGGAGTTTCAATAATTCACTGTTTTCAAAGTTGTGTTGCACACAGGGAGAAGTTGTGGGCGTCGATATCTGACGTCCTCCTTTCTGGCGCGGCGCTGATGGATGACCCGCGGTGTCGGTGCGTGTCGGAGTTATTCATCAAACTACTGTGGGAGAGGGAGAGAAAAGAGATGGGAGACTCATTCACACACGGCGTCTCCAGGTCAGAGGTGTTTTCTCCTGCTTTTTTTTTCTTTCTTTTACTTTCTTGCCAAAGTGATCAATTCTTAACAGACTCCTCCCACGGATAAATCATGAATTATTTATTGGAAACGGGGCGGGGAGTGGGTTCTTTCAGGTCATGCAAATTATGCACAACTCCAACAGCAAAACTAGACGCATAAATATTGTGAGGAACATAACAGCACATCCCCTGGACACGGGTCACTATTCGCACCACAACTGCTTAGACGATGCTTTCTCCGCTGCTGAATCTGATCTGAACTTGTACGCACTCACTCAACTCCCCTGTCCTGTGATCCGTCTCTGAAGTGAGGCGCTGGTATCAGATGATGAGAGTCGCGTTTCGTCCTGATTGGACTGAACTCCCGATGAGCTCTGGGGTGACCCAGCTGCCAACCCAGTTAAGGTTTCCCCTCGCAGGCGATTCAAACAGGAGAGCGGCCTCTCTTTCCGGGGGCCTGTGCTGGAAAGCAATTACTGCTTCCTGACGATGACTGAGACGGGACGAAATCTGACCAGAAGGAGAAACATCCATGTTGCTTTGTGAAAACCTGCGTCGTTTTCACAAAGCAACATGTGAGAACGACAAGATATCACAATAGATCTCTTGTGAACATCTATTCACAAGATATTAAGATGCAAATATGAAATGTAAAAACATGCGTAAAATCTCAGGAGCATATTTAGAGGCTAAATATTCTGATTGAAAAATAACGGCAGGCAGTAAGAAGAGGGTTTAAGCTTGTACATGCCTAATATTTTTTAATGTAAAAAATTCAATCATATGAAATGTAATGAAGTTACTATGAAGTCATTTGCAATAAGTGAGAATATCATTGGAAAAGTTCATTTATTCCCATATCTGCAATCCACCAAGTGAAACACGTTATAGAATAATTACGCTGATCTTTTCAAGCCATTATTTCTGCTACTTATGATGGGGTTTTTTTTTTCTACTTTTTTTCCCATTTATGGCTGATGAAAACATCACACTTAAAGAAAAAAAAAATTACATCAGACCAATAAAGAAAAAACCCCAGTCCTAATAAAGAAATGTGGACTTAAGGAAAGGTTGGCTGAACTCCTGCGCGGTAATCCAAGCCGTTCACCGAGGGGCTCCGAGACCACAAAGGTCATTCAGGTGGAGCTCCAACAAACTGCAAAAAAGCACTTGTACTTCTAAATTAAAAGTTGTTTACTTTGGCATAACTTATAGCGACATTTTCTGGTGATTTCCTTTTTTTAAATTCTTACCTGAACTCTGGCAATTCCCCATTTACTCCTAATTTGCCACGCCAAGCCTTACATGATGTATTTACGCCTACAACTCTTCCCTTAATCATTTCCAAGTGTTGTTTCTTTCAGAAGGCAGTAAGTTAATCTGATAGCAGACTTTATGTGGCCGTTACAGTTTAAGTCTAAATCTCTAACTACAGCCAAGGTTTCTGGGATTCTGTGTAATTTTTAGCTCTTTTATTGAATAATTAGGACCAAAAACAGAGACTTTCTGCATTGAACTGTGAGGAATGCTTGCCCATCCGCTGGTCACCAATAAGACGGAAACATTAGCACAGTTAGTGTAAGGTACTGTGGTCATATAGTTACTCAGCGCAGAGTTTTATCAGTAAGAAAAAATGCAAAGCTGTAAAATTGAAGGCCGGGACGAAAATTAAAAATATAGATAAGAGCTGTTACCTTGCAGCAAGAAGGTCCTGGGTTCAATTCCCGGCCCGGGGTCTTTCTGCATGGAGTTTGCATGTTCTCCCTGTGCATGGTGGGTTCTCTCCGGGTTCTCCGGCTTCCTCCCACAGTCCAAAAACATGACTGTCAGGTTAATTGGTCTCTCTAAATTCTCCCTAGGTGTGAGTGTGTGTGTGAATGGTTGTGTGTCCTGTATGTCTCTGTGTTGCCCTGCGACAGACTGGCGACCTGTCCAGGGTGAACCCACCTCTCACCCGGAACGTAGCTGGAGATTGGAACCAGCAACCCTCCTGACCCCATTAGGGAAAAAGGGTGAACAGAAAATGGATGGATGGATGTAAAATTGAAGCCAAGGGGATCATGTAGATGTTAAATAAAGATGGTGCGAGAATATAGCCTTGAGGAACCCCACATGTAATTAAATAGGTTGCAGCAAAACAAAACAAAACAAACAAAAAAATTGTTTGTTTCAGTTTAATATGCATTTAAATATTAGATGGTGATTAGCCTCAAATGTAGGTTCATGAATCAGTTCACTAAGGTAAACTGAAGACAGATGACTCCTTTGACGAAATCAGATTATTGCACTAATACAATTTAAGCAACATTAAATGGACAGAAAGGTAGTTAAATTTCCCTCTGTGGTTTCTTAGCGTACCATCTTCATTCCTCCGCAAGCCTGGCACCAAGTGAAGCAGAGCTTTATCAAACTAATCAGGGCGACTGAAGAATGAGGTCAGACGCTTGTCAAAGCGAGAGAACCGCAGGCAAAAAAGTTATGATGAGGACCTGAGATTGTGGGTGGAAAAAAACCAACACTTTTCTCGTAACTTTGAAGTTGGTCCGCATCCTTCAGCTGCTGCGCCGACTAGAGAAGTGTCGTTATGTGCCGTGTGCGCAATTTGAACTCGAGATGATTCGGATTTTCAGCTAAAGCAGACGGCAGTTTCAAGAGACGGAAACGATAACAACGCGCCGCGTCTGACTGCACGACTCATCTCAGAACGAAGGGCCAGGTGTGTCTGCGTCCTACTTTCTGGACGAGAGGCAGAGTAGATCATTTGGTCTGTAGAAGAGGAAGCAAAAGTAGAAAGAGTAGCTAGAAAAAGTTTTCATAGTGCTTTTATGTACATATATATATATATAAGTATATATATATATAAATATATATACAGTATATATAAAATCACTTTTCTTGGGATTTGCCAATATGCCAAAATTGCCAAAATGCAGCACATAATTGCAATGTGAAGGAAGTTTTTTCTTAGTTTGTTTCACAGATAAAATTGTAAAAAGTGCAATAAATATGTTTACAAGAATAAAGTTGTACATCAATGAAGTCTAAACAATGCAGGAATAAAGTGCGACAAAAAAGTCAAAGATATGAAAAGAATCTTATACGAGAATAAAGTTGTAAAGTTGTTTAGCCTCCTTTCCTGCGACGCCTCTAAATAAAATCCAGTGCAACCACCTCTCCTCATTAGTCTCCCTAACAGTGGACACCTCATATGTCTAATTCTAACGCGGTATAAATGCAGTAAACATGTGAAAAGGTTTGAGATCTAGAAGTCTTAGAATGGCCCACCCAGATCTAGATCTTGTCAATTGAGAAAATATGGCAAATCTTATAAATTGCTGTTTACATGTTTTTTTTTTTTTTTTTTTTGTAGTCAGACTGATTGAATTGATTGCAAGGAAAAAGGGGCAACATTTTGTTGTTTCAAAAAAAAAAAAATAAAATGTTGCTGAAAGAGATATAGATTTGTATTTTATTTTTTACACTGTGTGTAATTCTTACACATTTTCTCACAGGACTTTTTCTCCATTTTGTCGAACATCTTTCAAATTCAGCAGATACACAAAAGCAAATCCATCAAACCATATTTTTCCACTCAACCGTGTTGGTTTGGGGAGCTTTTTCTCCTCACAAACGGAAATCATTTGAATTTGCTCGATGAAACGCGGGGCAAAAAAAAAAAACAAAAAAAAAAAACTAAAAAAATCTAATCAGGAGGGACAAAATAAAAGTTGTGGTAAATGTGGGTCGAAATGATCTTCATTAGAAGCACTCTGGAAGACAATGCAATCACAGAGCCGGTGTGCTGAAGGGAAGAAGGAAATGAGGCTGGGAATGAAAAAGAGCGAGAGCTTCAAGGTGAAGGGTGGTCAGATTGATGGCAGCCTGGACAGGTATAATAGACTGAGCCTGTATAATAGCATGATGAGGTCAAGATCACAGACCTCATGCTCTACCCAGACACACACACACACGCAAACGCACACACACACACACTTCTTCCAATCACATCAGTTCAGTTGGCATCAAAAAACTTCTTGCTTTGCAGAATTACGACCGATTTTTGAACTGATCTTAGAAGAAACCCGCTTTAAACAACCATTTGTTCACATTTCCAACATAAATAACGGGTAAATTATAGTCAGAGCTAACAAACTCATTGCCAAAGCTATTAAACTCAGAAAGAGGCTTAAAAATGTTTTTGTTTCGTTTCCATTTGCTTCAGGTTTGCCGTACCTGCTGGAGGTCGAGGGATCATTTGTCTGAAAAACAACACATAAGCAGCTCGCCGCTGCCTGAGTAAATGCTATCCATCATTGCAAATGAGATCATTACATTTTTTTCCTCTCAACCCTCCCCAGTTCTTTTTTTTTGTTTGCTTCGAACTCAACAACATAATTCTACAGTCGGTGCAGCTGCAGTTCGTCATCTCTCCCGCCACCCTGTTTTAACATCTCAAGCTCGGGCATCGCCCAGTTAAACGCCGCCGTTCTCGTTGCGACGACAATCAGCCGACGGCGCTGGAACCCGCGAGCATGTTTCCCGTGAAGGCCCCGTGAAACATCCGTTTATGTTTTCTGAATCGGTTCGTCACGACGTTCCGGCTCCCTGTACTTCCTACGCGTTCTCATCTTGCTCAGAGTGTGCGCGTTGGGAATGTTTGTGATTATTTGCACCTGTGGAATTAAGGCCATAGAGAGGAAAAGAAAAGCATTCCTCTATGCCTAATAAACCGAGATGAAGGGCGACTCGTGCAAGAGTACATTTTTTATTGGGGAAAAAAAAAAAAGCAAAAATGCAGCACTTATTGGAGTTTAAAAGTCTGAACTTTCTCCTGGGCTGTTAATGTCCCGACACTCATCCAACAGGCCTGCGCTAATGAGAGCAGAGGCGGCCAAAGTAAACGCGCAACAAAAAAACCCAAAAAAAAACACTGCGAGTCCAACGCAAAATGAAAAGCTTAAACTTTCAAAATCTGCTTTTGCGCAGTTTTTGCTTTATTGCTCTTCCTCCCCACCCCCCTGCTTGTGGGCGCCGCAGGAGGGTTTATTTACTAGTGTTTGCTCTCATTTTATGCAGCCAGTCTGAGATCACTCGCTGTAATTAAGCTTTTCTAATTCATCATTTAGACCAAAGCGCTTCACACACAGTAAAGATTCATTCTGGAATACTTTGGTGCAATTTTTCGCGTCTCGCTCAGAGGTGGGTCTTCATCCAAGGTGGAGGGAGAGCTGAAGTCAAAGCGAAACACTGGAAGTGTTTTTTTGCGAAACCCCTATCTGCACCGATCAAATCCTTTGTGTCAGTTCATTTCAACGTTAAATGCATAGAATCTGCAACCAATGGTGTTAAACCACAACAAGAGCAATCCAACAAGATGATGTTCAATGTTTGCACAGTCATAGTACAGTTTAAAAAAAAACAACGTTTGTGCTTCTATAAAAAAAATGAATGTATTCTTTGAATGCAACTCCTAGAATTTACAACAACAACAAAAAATCATGTCAAAAAATTAAGCTAAATGCTACAATTTGTAATAGTTTAGGATTAATCGATGCCTTTCTGCCTAAATATACAATAGCCTAATTTCAGATCAGTCTTCAATCTTCTCTTTTTCCAATTAGCGCAGCAACAATGATAGCATCAATAAAGCATAAACAGCTCCACAGAAAAGGTCAGGACTTGGTTACAAGCAGCAGCAGTCAACTCTCTTCGTGTCTTCATTTGTTATAAATCCAGGTTAGCGCGACATGGAAGCAGAAGCTAAAGGCTAATCTGGCAGAGGCCAATGTCTTCAATTCGAAAATATATGATTGTTGTTGATGCAAACTCGTAATATTAAACTTCTGCCATGTTTGCACTGACAGTAAAGTTGACAAGGAAAATAGAACATGCAGTGGTTTCTGGTGTACTATACGCACGTATTAGCTAACTTTGGCCAATGCTAGATATTAGACTACATAAAGCACACGAAACATAAAATAAAATATTCGACAAGGTGTCAAAATAGATTTGTTGGCATTTAATAGTATGGTAAATAAAAAGCTGAAACTTTCTTTTTTGTCTTCTACAGTCAGGATAGTGTTGACTGTAAGAAAATTTGTATTTTGACACTATTAGATATATATCTATTTTTTTTTAAATCTTCCAGTAACTGTCTGCATGAACAGAAATTTGTGACTTTAAGAGTATAATTTTCAGCAGAATAAAATACTATAAACAACATATGCTACTACAAGAATAGTTGGAAAAATAAATTGGTGGTTTACACAGGTACCCGGAAAATAAAACGGCTTGAGAGGAAAGTGATCCTAAACAAAAGAGATTTTCCTGCGTCACAACTCTCTCGCGAGGACAGAAAGCAAACATGACGTCTTCAATAAAGTGGAAAATCTGAACTGAATGTGTGTGACGCATCTTTGAGTCCCGGATCGTTAGAGTACAATCAGATTGAGCGAATAAAACTTCAATTTGAGGGCAACTGGCAATGTTTAAATTCATAGTCTGTGACGGAGTCGGGGAGAATCATTTTAATCAACGTAAAACAAGCCCCTAACCTAGACATAAACTGTTGAAATAAGAAGCAGTAATTTGTTCAATGGTTATTAATGGAAAGGCTATTATGCTGCCATCTACTGTGTCTTCTGTGTACTGCAGTTGTATTGTACCGCTGTTCTAAGAAGGAAAATAAATGAACGCACGTTGAAACGCCTGTTCTCTTCAGGTTATGGGCCCAGAGCGTCGCTAAAAAAGTTCAGTAAGTGAAGTTTTTTGAGTCAGATAAACGGAATTGTGGGATTCACAATGGATGATAAGACGTTTATCGACAAGCTGAGCGGACCAGAGAACTGGGCAACGTGGAAGTTTCAGATGGAGCATTTGCTAAAAGCTAAAGGACTATGGGGCATGCTAACGGAGACGGATATGCTAACTCCAGATGCTAGCGCACAAGCGCAGGCGGAATTCGAGAGACGGAGAGAAAGAGCATTTTCCATGTTAGTGCTAAATGTGAGTACACCCCAGTTATATTTAATAACAAGCTGTCAAACTCCAAAAGAGGCTTGGGACATGCTAAAAGGACATTTTGAGAGAGACACTTTAGCAAATAAACTGTTCTTGAAGAAGAAATATTTCAGATGTGAAATGAAAGAAAAGGACAGCTTAAATGACCATTTAAAACGAATGAAGGAACTGACTGATCAGCTAAGAGCAATAGGTGCTATAATTGAAGAGGAAGATCAGATTGTAACACTCCTGGGTAGCTTACCACCAAGCTATGCTACGATTGTCACTGCTCTCGAAACTAAGATGGACAATTTGACATTGCAGTTTGTTCAGCAAGCATTAATCAATGAAGAGCAAAAAAGAGTCAATGTTAATGATGACTACAGTGCTGCTACATCAGGTGGTGCATCAGCCATGTCAACACAAATTCACAGAGAAATGCAGGACCATTCAAAAGTAGTGGGAGCTGAAAGACAGAGTTCATGGAGATGTTACAAGTGTGGCAAAGAAGGACACATAAAGCATAACTGTCCAAGCTGGAAAAACGAATAAAAAATCACAAAGCCAAAAATGCAGTTTGTGAAAATGAAGAAGATCCCTCTGATAGTGCCTTTGTTGCAGAAAATGCAAATCTAACTGAAGGACCAGGACAAGATGTGTGGTTGATTGATTCTGGAGCATCAAAACACATGACCTGTGACAAAGAAATTCTTCAAAACTACCAGCAGTTTTCAGAAACACAGTCTGTAAAACTGGGTGATGGCAGGAGGTGGAAGCTCAAGGATTTGGCATTGTTAAATTGAACATGACCTTCAAAATAAGTGATGCTAAACCTGCCACAATGTATGATGTGTTGTTCGTTCCAAAGTTGTCTGGAAATCTTTTTTCAGTGGGAGCTGCTACAAGAAAAGGAAATACAGTGCAGTTCAAAAATCTCGTGCTACATTGGCAAGGATGGAACTCTTCAAGGAATGGGAACACAAAGATCTGATGGACTGTATCAGTTGGATATTAAAGGATCTTCGCAGGTCTATCATAGTGCATCAAGTGCATCAGTAACAGCTAATCTGTGGCATCAGCGATTAGGTCACACTACCAAACTAAAGAAACTAGAAGATCTGGTGAATGGAGTGAAATTCTCTGCAGACAAAGAACTTCCTTTCTGTGAAGCCTGTGTGGAAGGCAAGCTCACAAGACAGCCATGTAAGGCAGTGGGAAAAATTAGTTCCAAACGTAAGCTGCAACTGATCCATAGTGATGTCTGTGGACCCATGCAGACTGAATCCATCGGTGGGTCAAAATACTTTGTAACATTCATTGATGACTTTTCTCGCTGTTGTAAGGTTTACTTCATGAAACAAAAAAGTGAAGTCTTAAGCAAATTCAAGGAATTTGAGAGAACATTCTCCAATGAGTGTGGACACAAAGTTGCAAGACTGAGATCAGATAATGGTGGGGAGTACATTTCAAGTGAATTTCAAGAATATTTGAAGGCTCAAGGTATCCACCATGAGATGTCTGTACCTCATACACCTCAGCAAAATGGAGTTGCAGAAAGAAAAAACAGGACATTGGTTGAAGCAGCTAGAAGTATGTTGTCACATGCTAAACTACCAAAGATGTACTGGGCTGAAGCAGTAGCAACAGCAGCCTACATACAAAACAGATTGCCAACATCTGTTCTGAAGCAAGAGACACCCTACCAACGATGGTCTGGTAAAAAACCTGACATGAGCCATGTGAAAGTGTTTGGTTGTGTTGCTTATGCACATATTCCAGACGCTGAAAGACGAAAACTTGACAAGAAAGCTGTAAAGCTCAGGTTTGTGGGATATGCAAACAACGCAAAAGGATATCGTCTGTATGATGAAGAAAAAAGAAAAATTCTGATTCGAAAGGATGTCATCTTTAATGAATCGGACTTTGACTGGAAAGAGAAGGAGGAAATTTCCTGTCCAGAGAAAGAGGTGATTACCATCACAGAAGAAAAGGAAACAACTGATGATGACGTCACTGTTGATGAAACTATTAAAAGAGGAAGCAGAATCAGAAAGGCTCCAAAGAGATATGGATATGACGAGTTCGCAGATATGGTGACTGTTGATCATTGTGCTAATGTGTGTTCTGTCACAGAACCAATCACACTCAAAGAAGCATTAAAGGGTCCAAATGCAAAAGAATGGCAAGAAGCGGCTGATTTGGAATACCAGTCACTGGAAGAAAATGAAACATGGGATCTGGTGGAACTACCAAAGGACAAAGAGGTCATTGGGTCAAGATGGGTGTTCAAAGTCAAGCATCAAAGTGATGGAGAAGTGGAGCGATACAAGTGCAGACTTGTTGCCAAAGGTTACTCACAGCTCTATGGTGCTGACTACTATGAAACATTTTCACCTGTAGTACGTTTTAGCTCAATTCGTACGTTATTGTCCTTTGCCATCCAGAATAACCTACATGTACATCAAATGGATGTTGTCACTGCATTCTTAAATGGACACCTGGAGGAAGAAATATACATGGAACAACCTGAGGGATACATCAAACCAGGTCAGGAGCATCTTGTATGCAAACTAAAAAAATCAATCTACGGATTAAAACAGTCTCCTCGTTGTTGGAATAAAGAGTTCACAAAATTCATGATGGATCTTGGATTTAAGCAGAGCACCTCGGATCCTTGTGTGTTTGTGAGGTCATCACAAGAGCTGGAGATAATTGCAGTTTATGTAGATGATCTGATGCTGATTACAGAGTCAACTGAACGCATGGATGTGTTAAAACTGACTCTCCAAGAGCGCTACAAAATGAAGGACTTGGGTGAACTGTCCTACATCCTCGGCATCTCAGTTATTCAAGACAAAGCAAAAAACTGCATCTTTCTTCACCAGAAACAGTACATTGAAAACATTCTTCAGAAATATGGGATGGATAAAGCAAATCCTGTTGCAACCCCTGCTGACATCAGTGTAAAACTGAAAAAGGATGATTCTGTCAGTAATCCTGTCAATCCAAGCACATATCAGTCTATGGTTGGAAGTCTACTGTATGCGGCAATGACAACAAGACCAGACATAGCACAAGCAGTGAGTGCAGTGTCAAAGTTCAATGCAAATCCAAATACTGCACATCTGACTGCTGTGAAGAGGATTCTTCGATACCTAAAGGGAACTGTTAACCTTGCTCTAAAGTATGACTGTTCAGGGAACAAAGATTTGACTGGTTTCTCTGATGCTGACTGGGCTGGAGATCAGGACGACCGCCGTTCAACAACAGGCAACATATTTCTACTCAGTGGAGGAGCAGTGAGCTGGCTAAGCAAAAAACAAGCAACGGTTGCACTTTCAACAGCAGAAGCTGAGTATGTTGCTCTCAGTCAAGCAGCTCAAGAAGGTACCTGGCTGAGAAGATTACTGAATGATCTTGGAATGGTCACAAAGCCTACAGTGATTCTGGAGGACAACCAAGGAGCCATTGCAATAGCAAAGAATCCGGTGGACCATTCAAGAACCAAGCACATAGACATTCGTTACCATTACATTCGTGAATGTGTGCAGAATGGTGAAGTCAAGTTAGAATATTGTCCAACCGACGATATGAAGGCAGATATCTTGACAAAACCTCTTGCAAGACAGAAGTTTGAGTATTTTAGAAGAAAGATTGGACTTTTTCCAATTTAAATCTGTGATAGAATGTCTTGCTTTGTAGTTTTTCATTATAAAGTAAACAATATTTTTTGTTGAGTACGGCAAGACAAAAAAGGTTAACTATAAACAGAAAAGGAATAATAAGTTAGTCTCGCAAGTTGAGTTAAAAGTTATTTCAGCACTATGTTGTGTCTTAATACCATTGTAAAAATTAAGTGGGAGTGTTGAAATAAGAAGCAGTAATTTGTTCAATGGTTATTAATGGAAAGGCTGTTATGCTGCCATCTACTGTGTCTTCTGTGTACTGCAGTTGTATTGTACCGCTGTTCTAAGAAGGAAAATAAATGAACGCACGTTGAAACGCCTGTTCTCTTCATAAACCAGTCATAGGGACAGCATGTCCAGGTGTTTTTCCCACGACTAACCATCCTCCATGATTCACAGTCGGCGGCTGTGTGAGCTCTGTTGCCAACGGTGACCATGACATGCAGCTTAACAGCACCGCGAAGCTCCACATAATGAGAGCAGCCCTCTCCAAATCCAAATCCCTTCAGCAAACCAGGCTTTCTCCTCCGCCCCCCCCAACCCGTTTCCACCGAAGCAAGACGCTCATCAGAAGCACGGTGGCTTGTGTTTTTTTTTTGGTGAAGCTCTCTGGCCTCTTCTCCTGTATTTATGTCAATTCTCTTGATGGAGGACAAGCCAGGCAGCTGATTTAGTGAGCTGCCCTGGCGCTCCGGCCTTTAGGGAATTGATTGCGGGGATTGAGGCCTAATGGTGACAAGCTACACATAACAAACGTATCCTGATGGAGAATCACAGGGATTCGGAGGATGTCTGACATTTTGTTACCCGGTGCAATGCTCCCCAGGGAATGAACCAACTCCTGAAAAGGGTAATTCTGACAAAAACATGTTACTTTGTCACTCAGACATTGCTGCATCCAGGTGTCACATGTCTTTTCCAACACTGGTGTTTAAAAAAAAAAAATACTATTTTTGTTCCCCCAGTCCCACAAGTAGAGATAAACATGGCGCTTAAAGCTGAGGTTAGAAGTGAACACAACATGAAAACAAGAAAGGTGAGTGGAGTCTTTCACATGGAGTCACAACTATGGGGTGGAAATTTGCTGAATCATTTATTGTTTATAGTTTATCGTGACAAATTCCTGTTGACGTTTTTCCAAAACTGTATTGTCAGGATTGTCATCTTTTGTTATTTTCTCCACTGTTTGGTCAAAATATGATTAAATGAAGTAACTGTGTGCAGTTTAGTGACACAAATAATCATTTATTGTGATAAATTTCTTAGCATGATAAGACTTTTGATGCATCATTGTCATGATAAATTCCTATTGATGAATGTTTTTCAAAACCGCATTGCCAGGATTGTTATTTTCTCCATTGTCTGTTCAAAACATGATTAAATTAAGCAGTTTAATGACACAAATGAAAATGTTTTTTTAAGTTTTATTTACCTAACTGGGGTTCTAATGAAGCATACTACAAAGTAAACTAAAATGTTTTTTATGGTTTTTTTTCCAGAGCTGTATTTGTTTTTGTGGGACAATGAATACAGCTGCCTAGAAAAGAAGCAGTAAATTGTTCTTATCGTCACTTTTATAGTTATTGCAATAAAACCACAAAATATCACGGTTAAACTTTAAGTCCATATTGCCCACCCGTAGTGACAAACACTGCTGAGCTTCTTCTTCTCTGTGTCTCGTTGATTTATAAAACTAATACGCTAAAAGATGAACATCTAATCCGCCATTGTTGTCATTATGTGTGATGCATTCGGGGTTGTAGGTGTCAGAGTTTTCACTAAAAGGGCGTTTTTGCCGACGGCTCTGGCAAAAAACTTTTACTTAACTCGTTTTTGAAGAAAAACATTTCCGTGTGGATGGACACGGAAAAATTGTGAAGAGCTACGAAACATTTCTAAAGCCTCTATGCGCCTCTGTGAGCCATCTCTCCTCTAAATGTGACAGTCTCCGTGTTCCAACTTTCGCAAGACATTATCTGCCAGAACATGTTTATTAAAAGCAGACAAAAGCTCTCAGCTCATCGCAGAAGGTGTTATGTGCCTGTGTTAACACTTCGCAAGATTGTGAATGGCGGAGAAGAAAAAGGAAGAACACATGATAAAGAAAAATAAATAATAACTCCAAGGAGTTCATTACTGCCTCTAGAGAGAGCATTGTCAGGAGACGTGATGACAAAGGAAGGACATCGACTCCGAGCTCCGATCAAGGACGAAAGATTTCATTGTCATCCTACAAGAAAAGGAAGAAGGGCAAAAGAAAAAAGAAAGGGAAAAAATCCCCTAAAAAAAACAAAAAGTCTTGTTCTTCCACAATAGGCAATTTACTTTTTATCGCGTAGCTGGATGTGACGGTGTAATTCTATATCTTAAGCAAGGTGACGTGATGACAAAGATGAAAAAGAAATGAGGACAAGCAGGGCATCAGGGTACTGCTGAAATATCATCCCAGAGATTATAACATCAGTACAAACACATCAGAGGACACAATACAGGGAGACTATCACAAACAAAACAAAACAAACAAACAAAAAAAACAAAACATTCAATCAGTTTACAAGAACCGACAGCCAGAGGTAAAATACCGGTTCACTGGAAAAATAATTAATGCAACGTATAATTTTGGTAACGTATTTCAGATTGAATCCTTCAGAGAGGATTTGCATGTATGACGACATTAAACGACATGCAGGTGACCTCTGTTTAATCCCTTTTTTTATTTAGGGTTATCAGAGTAAAGAGGGCCTTTTTCAGATTTTTATTTGTAAAACAAAATAGCTGGAAGAGTTCAGAGAGTGCTAAATTACAAGTCGGAAAACAAGCAGACCTACCACTTTTATGCTAACTACAGATAGCAATGTAAGTCAGTGATAATGTCGCCCAATTGTTTTCAATCACACCCTAAAAAACAAAAAGGAAAAGTTCACATTGTGTTGCAGCCCTGTGTGCTCCACTGGTTTAGTGACATGCAACTAAAAACGGTTCATATGTGCAGCTTTCACTGCGTTTTTTAATGCCCAGAGGCCAAACTGGGAACTGAACTCTGGGATGCTCTGAGACCAGTTGGAGTTTCAGGGTTCCTGCTGTTTTCCTGATCTTGCATTCAGAAGATATGACTCCCAAGTTCAAAGAGAATCTGCTAATACACTAAAGTCTGTGGCTGCAATGCCACAAAATGTGGAAACAGTTAAAGGGGCATTAAAGCATTTGTCATTTGAGTTCCACTGCGATTGTTTTCAAACCCCGGACCCCGAAAGGCGATTCGACCTCCATGTTTGAAACAGGAGCCGTGCATCCCCGGAGGCAAAAATGAATCCGTTTGATGAATTTGGGATAACCAGTTAACCGAATATGCATGTTATAGGGAGTTATAACATGAATGAATTATGAAAAGAAAAAACTCCCACAGCTTGGGGAAAGTTCAATCTATGAGTCAGAAAAAAGCAATTACAGTCTTGTGGGGTTTTTTATTTTTTTTTATTTCAGCTTAAGAAATTCCCTATAAATACATAATGTTCCAAGGACGATGTATTTAGTATGTATTAAAGTCCAGTGCAAATATTGGGAGTAAAACGTGTAGAGCGCATGTGTCAAACACAAGGCCCGCGGGCCAAATCTGGCCCGCCGTAGCTCTTTAGGTGGTCCATCTAGACTCCAAATGATATCAATAAGTCCTTCCAGTTTTTCACAAATCTGCAAAATCCACATAAAATCAACTAATTTCCACATATTTTCTAACTTTACCGCAAATTTTCTCAAAATTGGTCGGAAACATGGAATTTGAGTGACCGCTGTCTCAGCCTTACTTGATAAGTTTTAGTCTGTAACTGTAATAAAAAGTCACATTTAACATCATGTAAAAATTTCTTACAAACATTTCTAAATCGGCACCACAAAATCTGACTTGAAAAGAAAAAAAAAAAAAAACACTAAAACAATCACAAAATCCTGGAGGAACTGCTATTTATTGATATTTTAGCAGACTAATTTGTTTTATCAATGTAATCTGGGACAACCGGCCCTTTAAGAGCATTCACATTTTTGATACAACCCAAATGAAAATGAGTTTTGACAACGCTGGTCTGGGGGAACTGAACCTCGGAGATGCAACACTTCCAAGCTATCTCAGACCTGGATCAGAAACTTTTTAACCCAAAAGCTTTTAAGAGAGATAAACCAGTCAGGTTTCCCTTCCTGACATTCAGAAGACCTGCTAAAAGTTTCCTCACTAAATTGCGAGCGATTGCTACGATCCAGCCCATTTCAGTGACCTTAAGCAGTGACAAGAGATCGCCGTGTCCTCCGTTTCAAGAGAACATCAGCGATGTGTGGAGCCACTACGGCAAACACAATTTGCCCGAAACTTACTAGACGGTGGGAGGAAAGCAAAAACGGCTCAGCATGTTCTGCAACTTTTTCCATTCGGCAGTCATGATGAAAAGTAACTGCTGCCCAACAAACATTTCTGTCGTGGTGAACAGACTGATTACAGTAATCAGCAGAACTGACGGACTCGCAGCATTTCCATGAAGCTCGGTGGGATGAATTTTCCATAAAGGTAGGAAAGCAGCTAGTTTTAACATGATGCTGGACATACAATACAGACCAAAACACCTTCTAATTGAGATCAATTAGAAGGTGTTTTCCAAACTTTTGGTCTGTACTGTATACAAAACCTTATGTTTCAACGTCGAGTGGCTTTTCTCAGAAATGGCCGTTTCGAAAACGGGGCAGGTGAAATTTTCCCACAAAAAGAATAAAAAATTTAATTTTTTAAAAAGTTTTTTAAAAAATAGTCCAAAAGTTTTCAGTGTCGATTTGCTTCCTCAGAGGGTGGATGGGGGGAAATTATTCTTCCCATGTCGTCTCATGGCTCCTTTCAGAGCGATATCACAGTGTGATGGGAATGACTGACTGGAGAACACGACCTGAATCAAAGTGGAGAGTCGGGAGATGGAGAGGGGAGAAGGTGATAGACGAGGGATGGAGGAGGTAAAGAAAAAAAAGAAAGAGGGAACTGCGGTGCAACAAAGAGCAGAAATGGAAATCTGAGAGAAAGCAAGCCGGCGAAGTCGCCTCCAAACGTTTGCTGAATTCTTCAAAAAGAGGCATCTGAGAAGGATTGGGCTATAAAACTGATGCAGAGTTGGGACTTTGGTCACGGCCGGGGTAATAGAGTTCATACATACCCCTGCTTTCATTAGAGTGCAGACCGCACACACGGCAGCATCCTCCTCTCATCTACTTCACTTTTACTGCCTCCATTTCTCACACAGAGAATTCATTAGGAATTGACGGCGTGACAAGTGTGCAGGGCTTAAACCGCTTAAAAGATGCCGGAGATAATGGACATCACTCTTTGTGTGAAGGTGTGAAAGACGGTAGGCTGCCTGAGCAAACACTGTTGATTTGAGGTTTGTTTTTGTTTTTTTTCTTCTAAAACGTCAGTTCAGTTGTTTAAAGTTCACTTTCTCCAAACACCAAAGGTGCTCACCTGCCCGCAATGGAAATTAGGAGAGATAAGAACTTTTTCTTCCCTTGCAGAGCTTATCATGAGACTGCCAGGGCAACCGTGTGTGTATGCGTGTGTGCGTGTGTGTTTACCCATCACGCCAACACTCGACGCCCTCCACATCGCCTTTTGACTGTGGAAAAAGTGATCTTGAGTTGCAGATGGCAAGCTGTGTTTATTTTATAACTGCCGGTTTGAATGGAACGATTGTTGTGCGTAGGAAACTTTGCCCTCCTCTCCGCGGGCTGCTCCGCATTAAAGGGAACACGATTTAAACAGGAAACAAGGCGATGTCGGAAAGGTTACGACCGAATGCGTTTGGGAGGTAAATAAGGGCCCTCTCCAAAGACTCTTTTATAACCCTTCAGCAATTGTGAAAAGTCCAGCAGGCAGATGACAATCAGGGATCCGATGCTGGCGCATTTGAGTTTTCCCGCAAAATGAAAACTCAAGATGAATGTCTTCTCACTTAACCGTCAAGCTTGAGATAAAGTGTGAGCCAGTCTCTCTGTTCCACATGAACAGCAGGATTGGGGAGGGAAAAAAATCCAAGACATAGGGTGATAATGCAGGAGAATACAAAATTACTTTCTGTCTAAGGCATTCGGCTTGTATTTGCAGATTGTCCTCGTAAAAAGAATTGTCTTCATGGACGTTCAACACTCTGGAGTGCCTATAGGCAATTTTCCAGCAGTAGTTGCTAGAGTTTAGATTTATGGCCAGAACCCGGATCCAGACTGGGCCAAAAGTATTTACTAAACAGTCTGCTTATTCTATTCTAATCTACTCTAGACGATTAGGTCGTTTACTGTGTTGAGGAAAGAATGAAAGAGACTGTACTGCTCCGCTCCTATCAATCACACATCCCAGAAGATTTGCACTTGACTCATCCTGCGATTTGCAGCAAGCGGCAAAGTGGAGCCGGAAGATGTTAAAAGCTGAAAACTGCAGAAGATATACACTGCTTACTCAAAGTATGTTCTATACCCAAAAGAAGTAGGATCCTTACTGGAATAATATGTTTGGTTTACTTTGAGCTCAGGCTTATAATTAACATTAAGCAGTCGAGTAGGGGTCGGACGCAATGGCTACGGACTTGGGCCAGATATGAGTTTTTAGGCCCCATCTAAACCCTAATAGGTGCTGGCTGTGAAGTGGGATTGAAATAGTTCAGGAATACTCAAGTGAAAATTATAGTGAAAGGCTATAAGCAATATCTTGCCTATAGTAGATAACTTTTCATTTAGCTTAAATGGAGGTCTTTCCTTAGTATAAATCCAATTTACTTGAAGCTAATGGCTAATCCATTAGGATCTAAGAACTTTCTCATGTTAGGCTTTTATTTTGATACAACCCCTGTAAACTATGTGTGCTATTTCCAAAGCTATCTGTCTTGCCGAACTACAAAAAAAAGTTTTACGATATAGTTTCTCACCACGTCTGCTTGGTAATCCTGTAACTAACACCGTACAGCACATATGTCAGAGTCAAGGCCCGCGGGCCACATCCGGCCCGCGAGAAGATTTTCTACGGCCCCTGGGATGATCTTGATTTATTATTAGAACCGGCCCGCAGCAAGCCGGCACCCGTGCTCGATCCTCTCACAACGCGCTCGATCCTCACAACGCGCGACACCCCCGTTCGATCCTCACAACGCGCACTCTGCGTTCGATCCTCACAACGCGCACTTCCCGTTCGATCCCCTCGCTAAACCCCCCTGTTCGATCCTCACAACGCAAACCCCATTCGATCAGTCCGGCCCTCGGCTTGTAGCTAAATTTTTTATTTGGCCCTCCGTCCATTTTTGCTTACCAAATATGTAAATAAATACTTGCTATAAACACCAAGAATATTCTTGTTCTTCTTTCCATCCTAGAGCATTTTGCTCATAACCCACCGATTTTGACAGGACTGGCATCCCATATACCAGCAGTTGTCACCTCACTCTCTCTGTGGTAGCAAATACAAAGAGCTCATTACATAGACATTGTTTTTCTGACTACAGTTACGAGAAACGATGTCCAGACTTAGGTTGCGTAAAGTTTCTCAACGTCTTTGAGAAGCTTTGCACTTCTTTAGTCATATTTCACACATCTGTATCTCTACCAACAGAGTAATCTACTGCATGCAAGATATTATAACCTTCTAGCAAAACCTCCCTTCCAAAAACCCTCGACTATCCCTGTAAGTTGGGTGTCAGAACAATGGAAGGTGAGATCATTCCTTACAGACTGGGCGGAGTGAGCGACACGGGTTGCAGATGGATTTAACTCAGACTGACAGCAGTTTGGACAGCCCCCTGGTGGGCCGTGATTCACACGCATGCAGCCGGAACCCACGTGAGCACATGTGCACTTACATTTCCGTGCGCACACATGAGAGAGGTTAACCGATACCACTCGAATTGTGAGTGGGGCCTCTCTCAGTAGATGCTTATCTCTGAAAACTCCCAACACACGGGGTAAACACACTCTTCTCTTCGCGGAGCACCTTTCCATGCAAGAGGAAATAAAAGGGTGGGGAGGGTGTGTGTGTGTGTGTGTGTGTGGGTGTGTGTGTGTTGTGTTTTCATAGGCAGGCCGCCCAGGCTGACCTCTTCTGGCGTGTAGCCAGGGTGCAGACATTCGACTTAATTCAACACGATGAAGTCGTGAGGCCAGCCAACGATGCCAAGCTCCAGCACTGAACCGTTTTCACAGAGACGACAAAACCAAACAACGGACGATGTTGCCTCAGCAGACCTCTGCGGTCGTGTTGGACGGGGCGGGGAGGGGAGATCAGACGGAGTGAGGAATGTTCGCAACTTGTTCTCTAAGGTGACGTCTGGAGACAACGGGAGAATTATGCAGGAATATGCGCTCAGATTCAGATTCGTATGCGGCGGAAATGACGCGATTACAGAACAGGCGGACCACAGGAGCATATCCGTGCAAAAAAAGACCAAAAAATAAAAAAATAAACAAAACGCCACATTGAACAATGGACAGAAATACTCCAAACTAATTAACCAGCAAATAACGTGAACGGAAACCACATGGACTGAAATGGATTAAAACTGGAAAAAAAAAGCATTTTTCATTTATCTATTTTCCATAGACATCACTGGTATCTGCACATTGTGTGTTACAGTTTAGTGTTGTTTTTATTACTAGTTTTAGGTACTGCACCACATTTCTCTGTTTATAGCACCAGATGGATTCATGGACTAATCTGATAATTCCTATCATAGATTTCTGATCCACTGATATTGATATGAGCTGATTGCCATTTGTTCTGCTAGATGGATGGATTCTTACGTTTAAAAAGCCTAAGTTGAAATAAAATAAATAAAAAAACAGCCCTCTGTTACAGAGCTCTTTTTCTGAAATCAGATAAATAAAGTAAAATAACGTAACAGGCATTTTATATAAAACCCAGTTAAAAACATACAGCGCTTCTCATGTACAGTATTTGTTTTCTAAGCACTTCATAGATCTTTTTGGTGCATCTGAAAATATATTGAGCATCACATCACAAGTTCAGCTTTTTTCCCCACTACAAAATCATTTCAAACTATAAAACATCTGTATTCAACTTAATATTTCAGAGGAAGCAGGTATTATTTGCTGATTGTTAAATAACTCATTAAATTATTGCAATTCTACAAAAGCATTACAAGCCTTACTAGTAAGAACAATCAATGATCATTTATAGTAATATAGAGAGTAGTCAGCAGGATTTTTACCTTTATTTAAAAATAGGGACAGATTTTGAAATTTTTTACTGTTTATCATCTTATAGTTTTCATTAGCACTGTTAGCATTACTAAATGTCTGTTTATTCCTTGTTGAGTGAGAAAGCCAATAAGTTAAGTGCGAGTCTTCCTCCCACAGTGACAACTTCCACTTCAAAGAGTGTTAGTGTGACCTACTGGTGCTTATGCTTGGTCTGTTCACTTATCAGAAAAAGATCAGGTTTTCGCTTTCCAACTGGCTGATCGCCGATCAGAGCCGGTCAAGCCTGTAACCAGCTGATTCCGGTCACTGGATGAATTCATCTCTGGGATGAACCGTTTCATTTCAGCAGTAACAGGCCGTCTCGTTTTATTCAGTTATTCGAAAGCTTGACGGAGTGATCAGAGAGCGCTGCAATTATGATATTCAGGTACCCCATCTAAAAGTGGAATAAAGACGTGGGGTTTTAAATTTAGTTTGTGTTTATTTGCTCTTGCGTCACATTGTGAAGAGATGCGATGCTACTCCTCCGGTCTGTCTCCTCCTGCGTTCCGCCGGCTTTGACGGCTTGACCCTCGGGGCGAAACCACCGTGCTCAACTCCGTGAATGTCAGTCCAGATGACACGCGAGCCCTTGATCAGAGTCATGACCTGATGCACTTTCTTGTCTTGGCTGCAGACCGCGGCCTCTTCCGCCGAAAGCCTCTGCCTTTGTCTCGGGGATGATTCGTGAACCAAGCCATCATATCCAGTGATGACTCTCCTCAAGATCTTTGTCTCACTCAGACACAGAATGTGACCTTATCGCTCTTCCATTTTGAAGTTGGAGTTTCTAAAATGTTTTAAGGGTATGTTAGTGGGTTGTGAGGGTAGGGATTTGAGTTTTTGATGTCTTTCCCCTTCCAGAGCATTGGGTGGTCTAACGTCTTGCAGTCTGCATGTCTATTCCTTCTTTGTAACATCTGACTTTTTTGTGTGTTTTGTGAGATCTGAGTTGATGCATATCCACTTTCTGGACTGCCAGATACTGTAAGGGACACTTTAAAGACAAATTTATACATTTTGACTTTTGTTCCTTTAATTAACCACTGTTGTGTTTACCAGGACAATTATTTCATTAATTTACTACCAAATCTGTCATATCTGAAACACTATTATGGCAGGTTGGTTTATATTATGAGCTTTACCAGTTTGTGTCCATTCCTAAAAATCCCTCTTAACCACAGGAAAGGCAAAAAGGGGAATATTTAATCAGTCAATCAATAATCTTTATTGTAACTATAGTAACCATGTCATAATATTACATGGGCTATAACAAATCAGTGATTTATGACTCTATGTTAAGTCAGTGTTAATGTCATCCATCATCATTTTTCTCCAAACAAAAATGAAACAAAAAATAACTTAAACTCTTACATAGCGACTAAAACTATGCTAACAAGACTGATATTTTTATCAGCTAATAAAAACAATAGTAAAGGAAGATGATTTCCAAGCATTTTAGTTTACTCAACTTAGGCCTACAATGTACCTCCTTTTTGGTTCTTACAGCATTTTCAAGAAGTAGTATCAAATGAAAGACATGTCTGCAGAAAGTGAAGTGTAACTTTCATCATTGGATCAACATTTTACATTCACAACAAATACAGCTTCCTTTAAGATTTTTTTTTTTACGGCTTTGAACTATGACTTCATATTTCAGTTACATAAGTTCATAAGAAATTTGGTAAAACTAAAATTTCATGAAACCTAGTTGACTTAAAACTGCAATTAGGCTTTAGCCAAACGAGTAATTTATTCACTTAGTCTTTATTGTCCATGGTAGAAATAAAAACAGTTTGAGTCTGTGGTCGAATATCCTGCTGCTGGGCCTGAACATCAGAATGTTCTGCCCAGTCGCCTTTTCTTCATCCGTCACTAATAATGAGCACATTAACAACCACAACTTGCTGTAAATGTACTGATGTATTGATGTGTCTGATGAGTGGCAAACAAAAATTTGCACATTTGGTATTAGTCAGATACAAAGTTTGACCCAGGTACTCTGCTGTGATAAACAGATCAGTGTTGGACTGAATAGCCTGTGACAACAAATAAATATGGCAACTTCAAATATATACATATGTCTTTTGCACAGCAAAAAGTAAACACTTATATTTGAATTGGGTGGCATTTTCCACAATTGAAACTGGACTCTAAAATAAATAATACATAGAAAGTGTGTCACCTCCAATATAAAATAAATGAAGGTCAATGTTTCTTTATGTTTTTAAGCAAGGCTTTAAAATGCTCTTTTTCGGCCTTGATTTGAATCGCTGTTGTGTGCATTTTACTTCGCGTCTCCCTGTGTGCTTGTTCCCATCCGAAGCGACGCTTTCATCTCCTCTTTTTTAGATCCGGCCGACACGCTGGCCACAAAGCTCATGAAAGAGGACTTTTCCAGCAACATATGGCTTTCTTTCCCATATAACGCACAGGTTTCTGTATTTCCAGAAGAAAAACAAATCAAGGCTTGTCTAATGAAAACTGCGAGAAAAAAAAAGAGAGAAAAAAAAAATCCACAAACAGCTTGATGCGGGGCAATATATCAAACATATGAATCCTCCTCCCAACTCGCTCACTCACACACCGGCGGCACGAGTACATGCAAACACTCAAGTCAACACTCAAGTATAACGACGGTGTGATTTATGGGTCCGGCGCTGGATGCGGCGCTGCTGGGTAATGCATTTAGCGCTTATCTGCCTCGCCTGTAGAAGGCAGCTCAATAAACCATTTGCCACGAGAGATTCATACGCCAACAGAGATGCAGAGAGAGGAGAAACACACGACAAAAAGGCTTTGTTATTAATGGGAAGTTGGTTTGGCCATAAGCGGGAGGTGGGCGCTGCGTTTGTGCCAGGCTCAGAAGTAAAGGGCGAAGTCGGAGAATAGAGGCTTAGCTCTTAGAAATGAATTTATACCGAAGATATCAAAAGTTCTTGGGAGCTTTTTTCTGAAGGTATAAATTGTTTTATTTGAGTAAGGAGGGGGATCTGCGTCTTCAAGAGGAGATGTGTACACACAACTTGTCTGATCCGATCTAAGAGGCTCCAACATAATCCCCTCACTTGGACACAAGCGTAGGAGGAATGCTGATAAAGTAGAGTTAGCCGAAAGGAAGAAGTCACACTAACGCTTACGAGCCGAGCTATGCAACTGACCTGTGGTTTGGGAGTAGGTGTTAGAATATTACAGTCGGTGCAAGAAATAATAGCACACACACAAAATATTACGCAGAATTTTCTTGTTCATGTCTGTAGCAGTCCAAGTACAGATCAAGTTTCACAACTGAAAGCAACAAGTTTGTTGCTTGGTTTAGCAGCAGCAAAGTACCAAGAGGTATCAGGTGAATGAGCTTTCAACAGTATTGCTTCACAGAACATGTGCAGCAGACAGAAAGATGTTTTATACCACTTTGAAAATTGTTGTAATGAACTGAGTTAAGGTTAATGAAGTTGGAAAGAAAACCTTGAAGAATAAAGCAAACAGATTTACAAGATATGCCACTCAGCTCACATTTGGACTTGACAAAAAAAACACCAACAGTTTGATTTCAATGAATGTCAATGCTTTGATTGATGGGCGGCGAGAAACACTTGAAATTGCTTTAAATGTGAACGATATCGTTTGACATGTGGGTATGAAATGGAAGTAGGAAGGTATGAAACATCGTTCCAAATTGGGGAAAAAGCATTTTAATCCACCTTAACAATATTATCAAAACTGCCTAAATTACAGCAGAATATATTGGTTGTGTTTATTGTATTTCTTTTTTTTCTTCCTGTCAGTTCAATTGTGTGGGATTTGAAAAAGTTATGGGCTCAGAATGACTATAAGTGACTTAATGGCAGGTTTGAGGCAGGAAAACAATTTTTTTTAAAGAAGTGGGACCCATACCTATCCCTTGTGTATTGTATATATTTTAAAGAAATTTTTGAATGTAGACTCAGAAAACACGGGCGTATGTTAGTGTACAGCTGGCTTTGTTAAACCAAAACCCAAGTGGCTCCATAAAAAGAAGATTGTTTTGATCCTCGGCCCAGTTACCACGGCGAAATCCACATGTGGCCACATGGGACTGTGGTGCGATGCCATTCAACAGGCTTCACTTCTCAACCATACATTTACATTTAATGTTTCGAAACAAACTTTAGCCGAGGGTAGATTTTTTTATTTTTAAACTTGGCGATTTAGATTTAAAACGCATTTTTATTGGCTCAAGAAGGTTTCTTATGCTGATACTAAATAAGACAGGCATCTCCAAAAGATAGTAAACCAAAGTAAAAAAAAAAAAAAAAAAAAAGAGTGTTTAAAAAAAAATAAATAAATCGGTTTTATTTAAATTTTATTTAAAAAAATGACACACCAAAATTATGTTGTTCATCTCCATCTCAGGAATCAGAGAAATAATCATAATCATCAAACTGTTCTTAAAATTTATTATGTTTTCTTGCATAATTTCACTGTTATTAAGAAAAAGTGATGATGCTGATGTGTTTTATGTTGGAAAGCCTCCTTGTCATCAACCACTGCTCTGGTTCTCTAAGAGATTCAAGTCAGGACTTTAAGCCGCTCCAAAATACTTACATATAATACAGGAAAATAAAAGCGAAATATTAATTAAAACCTAAATTTGAACATTGCAAGCTGTGGACTTTCAATGTTTTTGTCACTGAGACAAATAATATAAGCAATAATCATGCAGCGTATCAGTGATTTAAAAGTAAAAATCAAGTAAAAGAAGAAATATTATGTCTTAATCTTGTAGTTCTCATCATTGGGTTGATAGTGGGTTCAGTCGCTTTTCTTTTTTTATAACATGTGCCTTTTTAGCACAAGGGGAAAAGCTTCAGAGCTCCATTAAAAGACACGGATCATAAGGTGTTGAGTGACAGAACCCAAACAACAATCATTCGAGTCACAGTCTCTCACTTTGAACACCTCCAAGTCATTTAAGCTCCGTCGCAAACCTCCACTTTTGTTTTTCTGGCGAGAGCAATTTCAAGGCAACACAAATATGTCATTATGGGAGAAATCCAGCTGCAGCGCACAACTGACGACGTGGGCGGATGGGAGCGAAATAAACCGACATCATAATGACAAGAAATGCTCCATGTTGTGTCTTCCTCTTCTTTTATTTCACAAATCAAATTCCCCTTTCTTCTCTCTCCAAGCTCTGTACTCATGTGGACGTTTAAATCAAAGGATATGAGAAAAATTGAGGCCTAGCACTTTCAGCTCTGCCAAGTTTAGCTCGTCCTTCCTTTCCCATCTGTCTCTCCCTCTTCTTCCCTTCCAGTCTCCTCCCTACCCACGTCTCAGTCCTCTCCAGTCAGCAAACGTATACGAATCATCCCATCCTCTGGTTATTTCATGCACATTCTGCATAGAGATAAAAAAGCCCATAGTGTAAATTAGACATCGTCAGAGTTCATCTCGTCTCTCCGGCAGGTACGACAACATTTCCTGACCGGCATGTGTTGGCTGAAAAATAGAGCAAATGGCTCCAGATGTTTGTTCCTCTCTCCTCTGTCAATTAAAATTCAGTCTGGAGCAGATGGCCCCTCCGAAGCAGTTCAAAGAACATGAGATGCCATTTTAGCCCGTCGAGGCTTCCCAGTGTTGCACTTAAGAGTGGAGCACACGTGGAAAAGTGGTGCAAAAGCAAAATGCAGTGAAGACTATAATTTCTTGAAAAAGATTCTGATTTTGTATCGGATTTAAAAGGGAGACGGGGGGAAAAAATGTAACTTGAAAAAGGGTTCATAACTGTTGAAACTTTTAGAACTGAACCGTGTTACAAGGACAAACCCTAAAATTAGACTTAGACTAGGCCATACCATCCATCCATTTTCTTTACACCCTTCTTCCCTAATGGGGTCAGGAGGGTTGCTGGTTCCTCTCCAGCTGCGTCCCGGGCGAGAGGCGGGTTCACCCTGGACAGGTCGCCAGTCTGTTGCAGGGCAACACAAAGACATACAAGACAAACAACACACTCACACACACACGCACACCGAGGGAGAATTTAGAAAAACCAATTAACCTGACAGTCATGTTTTTGGACTGTGGGAGGAAGCCGGAGAACCCGGAGAGAACCCAGCATGCACAGGGAGAACATGCAAACTCCATGCAGAAAGACCCCGGACCGGGAATCGAACCCAGGACCTTCTTGCTGCAAGGCTACAGCTCTACCAACTGCCCCCCTAGACTGGGCCACTGTGGCAAATAAATATGCTTTGATTAAAATCATTCCACTACTGGATGCATGTTTAAAGGGCCAGTGTTTTGTTTTTCCTACCGCATAGTAACATTTAACAGCACAATAAGGCAATTATGTCACCTTCAGTTGCTGTATACATCAAACATGACTTTGTAATATAGCGCCTTGAAATTGGGCCTCTGTCTCTTTAAGTCCCTGCTCTTTCCGACACTCCTTTACTGAGCGTTTACAAACATTCATGGGAGCACTGGACTGAGAAATAGTTTATATAATAAGATAAGCTGTTCCACCAGGTTTGCTAATTTCTGCCGGCTAGTTTGAAGGAGCTGAGCGGGGGAGTCACAAGACAGGGAAGCTGTAATGTGGAAGCTTGGAAGCTACAGTTTTGAGGAGGAGCTGTGCGTGGAAGGCGGTGCTTGGTCCCCCCAGGTGTTTTTACATGACCCAATGGTTGCCACGGAGATGAAAGGATTCCTCAAACATGCTTGAAAGAATCAAAGCAACACTCCAAGTCTGTTTCTGAATAACATTTTAACATTATGCAAAGCTAAAAAAAAGTCAAGTTTACATAATACTGCCCCTTTAAGGTTGTTGTTCCTTTGCACTTTCTAACTACTTCATCATTTTCCCTGACAGAAGGATGCAGAACACTCAGAGCAGAGCGGAGCTACTATGGATCTCCTGGCTGCTTCTCTAACCATCTGGTCTGTCTGGTTGGATGGATAACCAGGACTCCAGTTTCACTTTACTCTTTTCCACTCTTTCGGACAAAGTCGTCCAAGAGATGGTCTGATCCTCCTGAACCTCCACAGACCAGCTAAGTTATCCTGAGACGTTAATGTCGCTTGCTTAATTAGCAAAGACTAAAAGAGGCTGAATGCGGACACACACCACATCACAGAAACACCAATACGTATTATTCGCCTTCCACTTCAAAGTTGTGTCGTCAATGACATCAAATCATTGAGGTGTGTGGTTGTGACGCAAAATAATCTGTAAAAGTTCAACCTTTCCAAGCTGCTGAAGATAAATGGTTTCACGGTCCCTTCGACGTTCTCTACAGAAACTCTGCTTGTTGCGTTTTGTTTGATGTTGTCGTGACACGTTTGGAAAAGAGGACGCAGAAAAGCTGCCAACTGACGAGCAATACCCCCTAGAGCAGTGGTCTCCAACCTTTTTAGTACAGCGGACCGGGCCAAGCCTTCGTAAATTTCCTGCGGACCGGGGGGGGGGGGTTATTGGGTCAGCTGGCGCATGACTCAAACCTCGGCATCCGGTGTACGATTGTCAAAATAAAAGCTCCTCCATACTCAATACATGGAGCGGACATTTTTAATTATTTCTTGCGCGGCCCGGTACCAATTGGTCCACGGACCGGTACCGGTCCGCGGCCCGGTGGTTGGGGACCACTGCCCTAGAGGACGAAGCAGGAGAGTTCAATTCAGTTTGTGTCCCCATTCCCTACTTCTACTGTAATCACTGGGTTAGAGGCACTAGTGAGGATGCAAAGGTTTAAATCCGTGACTGTGCCAGACAGCGTCTTAGTATTTATGTCTCTTTTCCCATCATTGACGTTGAAGAGACAGTCGGGATTCTGGATGAGCAACCTTCCTACGCCGAGGCTTAATCGGTGTACTCCTTTTTCTCTACAAGTCATGCAGGAAGCTGAGATGGCGTGCAGGGATTTAGCCGTGGCTTTCTGCTCCTGCGCACCCATTGTGGTGAGTCACACTCACGACTAAGCTATGCCTGGAATTCAGTTTTCATTTCAGATTTTTGTTTAGAACCTTTTCTTCCCAGGTCCACCTGACTCAGCTTGGTAACACGCAAGAAAGCACATCACTAGCCTGCAAAGGTCAAAAACCACAGACCCACAAGGCCTTTTTCCATTTGCTGAAGTTACTCATGTAAGCAGCAGATTTTCCAGTTATTTCCCACTGTAAAGTGCAGCATGGTGATGCAAAGGAGGAAAAACTGGTGTGAGGGCTGTTAAAAGTTCCTGGTCAATCAGTTGTGCTGCGGTAACTGAGGTAGGTGTTGGTACTTTTGGGAGTGTGTTCTGTTGGAAAATGAAATACAAAATGATTCTCAGCAGAGGGAGGAACAAAAGGCTCTAAAATTTCCTGGAAGATGGTCGCACTGAATGCGGTCTCCAAAAAACGGGAAATGACCTGCATTTGTAAAGCAATTTATCAAGTCAGAGGACTCCAAAGCAGTTCATTGCAATAACACAAAATCTTACCAAGTATTTTTGGTCTAGTCTCTCGTGCGAATATCTTATTAAACCTGAAATAAAATAAAATAAAACTAAGTTAGAGGTAACTCTTCAGCAAGAAATAGGATTGTTTTAAGTCAATAATTCCTTAATATTGATGAAAAAGTACTTGTTATAATTGAAATAATCTCCAAGTAAAACAAGATATATTCCCAAACATATGTTAAAATGTCTCATTAGTTATTTTGTTAATGTTTTGACTGATGTAATGAAATCATGTTAGAAATAAAGAGTTTATTGATGCAATTCTTGTTTTTAAATTGATACACTGTGTATCTTTTGTGAGGTTTTTATTCCATCAGAATCCTTTACCATGCCAAAACATCAGCAAAAAAACAAAACAAAAAAAACACCTCAAAGGGAAAGTTTATATCCCTTTAAACCTCAACCCACCCAGTAAGTGCTTATATTCAAATGACACGCACAAGCAGATACAGCTGTTCATGTTGCATAAATTCACTACTGTGCACGCTGTTCAACGCTCACAAGGGTTCCCTCAGAGGTTACACAAAGCAGACGCGTGACCCCTGCACAGTGTCCAAGGGAAAGATACTGCTGCAACACTAGAACTGATTAAATAAATATGAAGGACTCCCATAAGACGTGTAAGACAGTCTGAGGCGATGGTATCTGTCTGACGTGAACACCCACAGATTCCCCAACATGTGTGAAATAACCCAGATCCAGTGAAATACTGAAACGTCAGGATTTGAACTCCTGAACCCAAAGTGCCCAAAAGAAAACAATTAAATATTCTAGCGATTACTGTGAGCTGAATACGGTTTCAGACATCTGAGTCAAATGCATACATTTTCTTGCCCACGCACGCCAAACACAACCAACAGCTTACTCC
Organism: Gambusia affinis; assembly: GCF_019740435.1. Taxonomy (NCBI): domain Eukaryota; kingdom Metazoa; phylum Chordata; class Actinopteri; order Cyprinodontiformes; family Poeciliidae; genus Gambusia; species Gambusia affinis. The sequence continues at coordinate 6,461,049 of NC_057884.1, read as the reverse complement.
ACACACGGAGACCGCCCTGCAACCGGCGTCCGAGCAGAAGGGAACCGACACCGGGGGCAGGAAACGAGATGACTGCATGGGAAAGGTCACCGTCGTAAACACAGAGTCAGTCACTATAAATGACGAGCGGCGCTGATGCAAAGGGCAGAAATAGAAGACATGAGTAGGAGGTGCATAAATACCAGCTGTGTACTAGACGGTTCGTGTCAAAGGCACGGCTACAAAATACAGTCGAATCACTGAAAACATATTTTGAACCAAATAAAAAATCTAAAACACGCTACTGTATAATTTCACTCTACTTCAGCTAGATCAGACTGATTGTCGGTTCTGCACATCCCCGTAGGAACAGCATCAACTCTGAGGACAAAAAGTTGCATAACTGCTTGCTTTAACATAACACAGCCGACCACAAGCATGAGCAAGCTAGCAAAGCAGCCCACTAGAGGACTTGACCCGTCACACGTCTCAGAACTTCATCAAATCTGATCAAGAATTTTAAACGCATCAGGAGCAATGTCACCTTTAACAGACATTAAAGCGTGCCGTATCCTATCGTAAGACGCGTACGTGAGCTACTTTACACACAAAAAATTATTTTCCAGGACTGTCAACATGTGTTTCCCTGGAGGCTCCATCCATCTGGTGAATATTTTATTTGCATGCAAAGTGTTTTTTGTTAAATATTAAGATCCAAGCCGATCGTTCACACGACACATTGATACAGCAGTGATGACTTTGATTCAGTGAACTGCACAGCTCTGCTTAATAGCTGACCACGTTCTCATAATTTAAAGATGCTGCTACTGCAGTTTCACGTCTTTGACAAATCTGCCAGATTACATGAGAAATCAGAATAATATCCTTACTCTACAACTTCTCACATATTTTGCATGATTAAATGAAGGGATATGTCTAATGGCGTTTAGGGAATTCATTGTTAATGCATCGGTAAACTCCACACATCTTAATAAATAAACAGTACACAAACAGTCTGACGTCAGGCATCTCTTTTAGCAGAAACTGCCCCCGCAGAGGTCCCAGCGCAGCCATGACTTGTTGTGGAAGCTTATGTCAATTTCCTTTCAGAGTTTCAGAGCTCCCCGTTCAAAAAGCTTGAGGGAGAAAACAATTTCAGAACATCGGCTCTGTCCACATGACAGGCAGAGCTTGAAAAGCTCAAGGAGAGTAAGAGGCCTTGACTTACTCGGTTGTGCCCTCTTGTTACCTGAGGAAAGAATTACCGTTTCTCAAACCTTGAATCAAGTTCAGACAAGATGGTTGTAGAAAAGCATTTCCTTTTAAACAGCTCCTTAAGTCTCTATGCTTCTTTTACTTTATTTTAACTTGGTGATAGTAAAAATAGCTAACCTTTATCTTCAACTTCCACACCAAGGAGTGATTCTGGTCCAGTAATGAGAGTGCACAAACATGTGTTTGTCTGTCTATTGTTTCTACTTATCAAGTAAAAACACCCTTAAAGAATTTTGTAGACACCTATAAACTTAATCTAGATTCTCTCCTGGGTTTTAACAAAATAATTCAAAAGGAAAACAACAAAAATGCTTAGAAATCAGATGTTTCAAGATACATCACACGTAAATAACAGATAACAGTATTGGTATCAGTATTGGTGATATTGGCTCTGTATTGATTTGGTATTGGATCGATAAGGAAATATGCAGTATTGCACACATCTTAGCCGCTACTTGCCAATTTCTTGGTGCATCCCTATTTTTGAGTGATGATGCTGTAGTTTGAAGAGTCAATTCGTGTTAATCCTTAATATTTGATGCCACTTGGATTTCCTTCTGTTCCAAAAAAAATAAATAAACACAGCTGTATTCTAACTGGCTTTTAAATGACAGAGTTGATGTAAGTTTTTTATTATTTTTTTTAGGTCAGCTTTTCTTCTACAGAAAGGACGACTTTTGATAATCAAATTTCCGCATGGGTTCCGATACACCCATCGTACACGACAGTCACCAGGATTTAATTAACGGAGGAGCAGCAAAAAAAAAAAAAAAAAAGAGAGAGAGAGAGATGCCCTTCACAGCTGAATAGACAACACCATTTATTGTACATGTTGCACTCATTTCCAGCCCTGAGGAGGGTCACTCGGCCCAAGGAAGGGAGGGTGTGTGTGTGTGGGGGGTCACGACGTGGAACACGAACATTTCACCAAACAGCGGGACGCCGGGGAGCGTTTCTTTGTAATTCACCTTACGCAGGTTGACTTCTACATGATCAAAGGCGGAGTGAGGAGGAAAAGATGGTGACAATGCCGCTGGCTTCGCTCGCCTGCCATGACTGCTGCCGTCATTTCATCGGCCTGTTTTGTGAGCAGGAGCGTCGAAAAGGGGTGGGGACGACAAAACACTGAAGGTGGATTAGGTTGTGTTTGAACATAACTTACCCTTCGGGGTAAAACTCCAATGAAGTGGATTTGGCTAATGGGAATCTGTCCATCACTAGATCCCAGCTCGCTGTACATTCAATTATCGTGTTGCCTGCCTCGCAGCGTGTAATTATTTACTGATCTGGCCAGCAGAGCGTTCAAGTTCAAAATGTGAAATGTGGAAGGATGGGGGATGAAGGGAGGGAGGGTGCGAGCAAACAAAGGTCAGTAGAGTTTATGATGAGAGGGGACATCAGGGGTGCTGCTGTGCAAGTGTCCCCAAAGACTTGAGCTGCCAATCGCAAATGGAAAATTTATATCCTTTTGAGGGAGGCAGGACAGCACGCGGTGTTTATGTGAGATTTTCATAAGATTTGTCTCTCTCTACCACAAGACATTCCCAGATGTGTAGTTTGCAGGGTTTTTGGCAGTGAAAGTGGGCTCGGGAGCCAAGGAGGGCCTTAAATAAGACAGACGCATTCGCCCACAGAGTCACCGCCGTCTGGTCAGGCTGTCAGCATCAGTCAGTGAGCGTAGTGTTTTAATAGACCCGAGTAATGTATAGCCGGTAATCTAGAGGCCGCTGACACGTCGCTGGCAGGTGGCCAGGTGGGTTACCATCTGAAACCCGCTCCCTGCTTCTCGTCTGGCTTTCGCCTGCTCCCTTCCTTGCTCGCGCTCTGATTACAGCCTTATCGCCACTATTAATCTCGCACAAGTATCTCACTCAGCGGGTCTTATTGTACGAGCCACCTGTCCTGGAGCGTGGGGGTGGATGGCGAACACAAAGATCACCCCCGTTGTCCACATCAGCTGCCATACTGCAGGCACATTTTAATTTGAGGGGTTTTTTTTCTACCATCTAACTCTTCATTTTCCGCCTGTTTGGATTTTTGCGCTGCTCATAGTATCATAGTATTGCATTATATGGTATGATGCAAGTATTTCTACCACTTCAACTTTTCACACTTTGTCTCCTTACAACCCGTAAACTTATTGGACTATATGTAACATATCAACGTCTTATGAGGTCGATTCATTTGCAACAAGCAGTGGTGACATCCAACACATTTCCACGCATTTCCACACGACAATTTAAAAAACACAACGATAAAAAGATCCATCTGAGGCAAATGTCAAAAAATGTAATTAAAATAGTAATGCATTAAAAAAAGATGAGCTAGAAAAAAAAAGGAAATGAACTGCAGTAATTTGAATCAGGGTATTAAATCTACAGTTTGTTTAAGAAAAAAAAAAAAAAACAATAACTGTGGGGACGAAAGGAAATGCGAAGGTTAAATCAAGGCCATATGGTCAAAGAACAATCCAGAGGTTTAAAACTCTTGTCTGTTCAAACCATCTTCTTGAGATGGAGAGATCTAGCTTACCAAGAAATAAGAGTAGATCTACGGTGCATGAAAATCGAAAATGAAAATCGTTGGCTGTGTACTACCACAAATCTGGCTTCAAGCAAGAACTGTTGGAAGAAGAAATCCACAACTCTAGTAGTGAAACATGTTGGTGCAAAGGTGAAGATAAATACAGAGGAAGCCTAGAAGAAGACCCGCCACAGGCAACAGTTTGGCATCCAGCAGGAGCTGTGACAGCGTAGTTTACCTTAAAGAATATTAATATGATAATAGAATGATGTCCAGCTTCTAAAACTATCAAATACTGACACAACATAAGCATTTATTAATTTCAAACTGAATAAAAACAGAACATGTTCAAATTAAAAGTATAAATAAATAATAAATAAATAATAATAATAATCTAACTTTTCAGGAATAAACTGTTTCTCTCTTGGTTTCGGTAAAACCACTTGTTACATTTTTCAGTTTATCCAGTGGGATTTCCAAGGGTTTCCCAAGATCGACTGCGGGAGACTTTTTCCCAAGCCTCAGGCAAAGCATGTCGTACTCTGGGCTTAACAGTGGAGCCATGTTTCCAACGAGCGGCTCCCATTTCTTCAAACCCATCTGCAACCCAGATTTTTTGCTTCATGCGGATATTTCGAAATCGGTGCTCGTTCACGACTGCGCGACGTTGACGAAAAGGCGGCAAGACAGGGAAGATCCTTTTACAAGAGCAAATAATTTGCATTTCACCTCCGGAGATAATCCAAAGAAATATGCTGATGTCCGGGTAAATGCAAACTAGAATATAATTTAATAAGGAAATGATGTTGATATCTAGCTTGCGGCGTCCTCCAGGGCAGAAGAGAAAAGATGTGTGAGCAAGAAAAATATCCCTTGGTTAAGTTGGTGGGAGAGGCAGGATTTAGCTGGGGAGGTGAAGAGACATCCGGTCTCAGATTTAGAGCAAGCTTCAGTTTCCTCAGGGAAGGCTGGTTTCAACACTATGTTTATACAGATTTGAAAAATCAACAGACAAGAAATTTACTGTGAAAAAATAAACTCTTTGCAGTTGAAAATATATCTACATCCTACTGTCTCACTAAGTTTAATCTGGAAACCTGGATGTTTACGAGTAACGCACACCTTTGGCGTGAGGCGCTAAACGCCGCTTCACATTTTGTCACGCGGCAACCAAAAAAAAAACAAACAAAAAAAAACAAACCACATCATATTTTACCAGAGTAAAATATCTTCAAATCGTACAAAAATGGCATCAAACGTTTGTGCAGCAAATATTTGTGCTTGTGCCGCTGTCATTTTAACGATATTAATAAATGTTTCCGGAGGTCAAAAAAGGTCAACCGTTCCCCAACACCCACCACCTTCTTCAAATCAGACAAAATTGGTGCCAGTGGGTGTACTGGTTGACCTTTCATGACCTTTGGAAACATTTATTAAGATCTCTTAAATGATATCAGCACAAACAAATAATTTTGCTGCACAAATGTTTAACATCACTTTTGTCTGATTTGGAGCCTCTGAAGTGACCATTAGTGACCATTAAATATTGGTCACTAATCACATACTGATTTTGAACACAAATGTGACGACAAAACATTGTCATTGAATAATCAATTGCTTTGAGTTCCTACAACAGAACGGCTGAAAGTAAGAGTAGCATTTTTCATGTCATAAGGTTTTTAATTTTCCAAAATTAAATAGGATGTAAATGTTCTTTGTTTTTTTTGCAGAAACTAAACAAAATGGTTGAAAATGACAAATTTCTTAGAGTAGACATTATTCAAAGTTGCTTTTCTTGGAAAAAAAAAAAAAAAGAGTCATGGCATAAAGCCGGCACACCCGGGAACTATGGAGGAAGTGACGCAAGAAAACAAACAAACAAACCAAAACAAAAACATTGTTGCTTGTATGCCAAACGTTCAGATGTGGTCAGATGAGAGCAGATTTGAATTACGTGTGAAATGCAGTGTGTTGGGTTCCATGTGGCACAGTGATGAAACAGGTGGCCCACAGAGAGAGGCCATCAATCCTCAACACAGCCGTGTCTCAACTTCGACCTTATGACCTTTGCTGAATGTCCTCCACTGTTTTCTCCCCAGCCTGTTCCTGTCTATATGAACAAAGGCCTCTGTTGTCACAAGAACTAAAAGAAAAAAAACAAACAAACAAACAGTAAAATGTTCTCCGTGCTGGAATAATACCACTGCAAATCACCTCGAATCGATGGCAGCATCATGCTTATGATGTGGTATACTACATTTACTCATCATTTTTAATATTTGAATGCCTTTCTTTCTTTCTTTTCCTCTCAGAAGAAAGCTACGTGTGACCTGACAGTATTCAAACTATTCCTTATTCTTCTTTGCCAGAGATACTGTATTTGAGTTTGTTTGTTTTTTTATGGCGCCTGACGGTGGACACAGGATGCAAACCATCATCAAACAGGGTGAGCTGACAGGAATCCGACTGACCTGCAGCCGCTTGTTATCAGTTCTCGTTCTGTTACAGAGAAAACGTAGCAGCTGCTTTCCACTGAACTCTCACCGGGTTTTTGTTTTTTTTCCCCCCTCGAACAGTAATGCAGAGCATTCTGTGAGATCACAGTCATTTTTTGTTTGTTTGTTTGTTTAAAGACTCAACCAGAACACAAAATCTGACAGATGATCTTTGTTTGAACTTAGCAAATTTCATATAGGCAGCTTTCTAAGAAGTGATTGCTCAGCTGCAGGCTAGATATAGTACTAGGAACTGGGATTCAGCTTGAATGTGAATCCCAGTTTCACACAGGAAAAAATTACTTTTGGTCTAGTTGTAAATACAAATATCTTACTACAATTGAAATCAGACAAAATTCACTTAGAAGTAATTTTTCGGCAAGTACTAGGAGCTTGTTTTAAGTCAGTAATTCTAGAGCTTTTCATCAAAATGAATATAAATCAATATGAATATGAAGTATTTACTGAATTAAAACAAGCTCCTATATTATATTGTGCTGAAAAGGTACTTATGAGTTAGTTTTGTTTCCTTTCAAGTGTACGAATGTGTTGTCCTCAGGAAATAGACCAAAAATACTTAGTAAGATTTTGTTGTTTTTGCAGAAAGGGTGGTCACTAGCAACTGTGATTCAAAAACAATCTGGGGGGAGTTCTCCAGAAGTCCACTGTCATCGGCCTAAAGCAGATAAAAGTCCATGTGTTGCACAAGCTGCACAAGCTGCACAAGCTGCACAAGCTGCACAAGCGGACCGGCTGATCCTCTTCCTGTCTGCATACGGTAAAAAAAAATAAAAAGGGGCAAAGTCAAGCCTGACATAAACACAGGTTTTTTGTCTCCAGATGCAGAAGAATCATTTACGATTACACTCAACGCATCTTTCATTCATTTCCAACTTTGATAAGCAAGACTGTCTGTCCTCTTAAGTGGTTCTGATTTTAACACATGTTCACCACTGAAGAATCTGGGCTGCGTACGTCTGTGCCTGCCGGCTCCAGGACTCTGATATTTGCATATTGTACATCGCGTGAAAATTGGCGACCTTTTCTTTTTGACCCCCGGGGCGATCGCTCACATTCCGCGTTGAGGCGCGAGCGGACGGCGTAAAGAGAGCGAGGGGAGAGTTCACAAAGAAGCTGAAGGAGTGCGGGAGGCGTGGAAAGACTCCTGCTGCGATAAATCATCTACGCAACTACTCTTTTATGAAATTATTACGTTTTTTTTTTATTATTATTTACACTGAAAGGTTTTGGTGCCCCTCTGAATAGCCAGTCCAGTTGGTGAAAGGAAAGAAAAATAAAAGATGAAAGTAGAATTCACTTTGAGAGGACTTCCTCGACAAGGCTGGACTAACCAGTTGGAAATGGCACCAGACTATATATCTATATATATATATCTATATATATATAGATATATAGTTCCGGAAAAATCAAGAGACCACTTAAAATAATCAGTTTCTCTTGATTTTACTCCTTATATGTACATGTTTGAGTAAAATGAACTCTGTCATTTTATTCTATCAGCTGCTGACAACATGTCTCTGAAATTCCAAGCAAACCTTTTGTATTTATTTGCAGAAAATGAGAAATGGTCAAAATAACAAAAAAATAATGCAGCGCTTTCAGACCTCAAATAATGCAAAACAAAAAAAAAAACAAAAAAAGTTCATATTCATGTAGAAATAAAAATACTAACGTTTTAACTTAGGAAGAGTTCAGAAATCAATATTTGGTGGAACAACCAGGAGGTTTTCAATGGGCTTCAGTGCAGTGGGCTCTTCATTTTTTTTCTCTTAATTTTTATGTAAATGAATTTAGAGTGATGGAAATCACTGCCGTATTACATTAATAATCTTTTAAGTACAAAAATTAAATGCTACTTTTGCATAGCAGTGTTCAATATAGAAAGATAATGTAAAAAGTACAGCATAAAGCTGTAAACGGACTTATGTTTTTCATCTTTAAAAACAGACAAAAACTACTTTTTCCAGTATTGGAATGTCATATTAACATAATTACTTTGTTTTGACTATTGCTGTACTTCCCTTTTTTTTCCTTTTATTATTTTTTTTTTTACCTGATTTGACAATTTTAATAAATAAATTTGATTATAATCTCATATTGTTGTTGTTAAAGCTGCTCTTTTAAACCACCTTTTGTTTGACAATTTACAAATATTTCTGTGAATTAAAACATTTATGTTTTCCACTGATATTTTACAGTCTTTTTTATGTAAATTCGACTGCCTTTTTTTTTTTTTTACAGTGTAGGTGACGAAGAGACAGACATCAGACATCCAGGTTGAAAGGCGTGACAAGATGAGCTTTTCTTTTGTAACCGTTTTAGTTTCGTTTCTTGCGGTTTTGCTGAATTAGTTAACCGCAATATTGTCTGTAAAGCACGGGGGTGGGATTATCATTACCTGGTTACGGAGAATCTTAGGCAGGAGAAAATGAATACATTTATTAAAACATGAAAAGAAAAAAAAATATTTTCACAGCTTGTTTTGGATGAAATGCTGATGCCAATAAAGTCTTTCCTTTAAGGGCAACTTTAGAGGACACATCTGCGCCGTGGCAGAGGGGGGTTCTCATTTCAAACCGGTTTAACCAAATCCAACATTAGTCACTGTCTTATGATCCTTAGATCTTTATAGAGACTTGCATAAAAATAGATGTAAGAATGTCTCCATGTGCGACACAAAGCCAGCCTGAACATTCTTGCTTTCAGTCAGATAGGATTCTGAAAATTATTTCTGCTTGCTAAATGCCACCAATAAATAGTGAGAGAAAAAAAAAAACAGAGAACCATACAGCGGGTTGCATAATTAAATTACAGTTTGTCTATATATTTGAAAGGCTTCACATACAGCCTGCATTACAGTTATTTCAAGTTAAACTGAGAATTATCTTCAATCTCATGAACAGCTTTATTATTATTATTATTACTATTATTATTATTATTATTAGCACCCTTACCATTCTCTTTAAGGTGCTTGGTCATAATGATGAACGTGGGTTCTCGTCCTGCCACGTTCGTCACAGGTTTAGGAGTTTTAAACTTGAAGTAGTTCCACTTTTAGGAGGCCAGTTGCTTTCTTAGACCCATTTGCTGACTCATTATGATAAACACCCATCTGTTTTTGATTACTGGCATGATTGCCTCCATTTCCTGTACCGAAGAGTGACTAAGAAAAGCCCTGGTGACTCGCGCTGTATTTACAGACCAGCTGAACCAGAAAGCCTGAGATCACTACTTCAAGGATTCAGAGAGTTTCTGATTACAGTCTGAAGTCCAGTTCACCTTTTTTTTTTTTTTTACACATGTAGATATTAGCTGGGGGTGGGGTTTATTGTAGCATTGATGGTTCTGTTAAAAAAAACAACCAAACATGCATTTGTTAGTATTTTTTTTATGGTTTTTTGACATTTGTAATGAGTATTTTTTTTTCATGCCATCCTATTTCTTCTACCATCAAAATGTACGCTTGATCTTACATAGGTGACTCCATTTACCTCCATCTTATAAAAGAATAGCTTAGACTAACAGACTGACTAATCTTGTTACTGGAACAGTTTCCAGACTTTTTACTTTTGCAACACTGATGCTCTCATTTTCAGTCGTTCTCCCGTGGGATGCATCCCACCGTGTTCTCAAACCGCCGTAGAGGTTCATTGTTATCCTCCCTCTCTGCTCTATCCTCCGGACCTTTGGAATGGGTCATGTTGCCAGCAGAGCAGCCTCGTCCTCTGCCGGGGCGAGCTGCCACAGTCGGCCCATCCTTCATTTCTTGATGTGGGAGCCGAGCCTACTTCAAGTGCCCGCACCGCATTCTTCTGCATTCCTCAACTGGACTTGACATGGAGTCATGCCTCTGAGTGCAAGTTCAACCATGTCCAAGGTGCTTATTTTCACCCCAGCAGATCATTTTCCTTCATAACAAAAATATGCACTCGGCGCATTCCTGACAATGAGGTTAGGCTGTCACACCCACTGATTACCACAAGCACTCTTCAAGCATCTACAAAGGTGAATACGCTTCACTCAACTAGACACTTGGTCTTTTGCAGGTTTTTTTTATTTATTGTAAAATAGCTCAAGACTAGCCAGACGTGCAGAATGCATAGCACCTGAGGAGATCTAAACTACGAGTCTGCAACCTTTACAAACCAGAGAGACCGTTTTTGCCCTCAGTCGAGGTAAATAAAACTCGCTTGCAGCCACAAATGTTACAGAACCCTTTGTGAAACGACAGCTTTGAAATTTTAAAGGAATATCTATCTACTTACTATTTATTTGACTAAGAAAGCCAATTACTAGCCCTGGTAAAAATGGCTGAAAACTATCAGATTTAAGCAGATTGATCACCCTCTAGCACTGAGATCAATTGTAATTAATACATATGCTTAAGTTTTTAAGCCTGAACTGTAAATATGTACTTTTTCCAAAAAATAAAAAATAAATAAAATGTTGAAGAAAATGCTGTGCTTGTACTTCAGTGGAAGGATATTTATCGTTGCAATCTGTAGGCTACACACCACCTTGGTTTTATTCAAACGTCCATTGGAGTGTTTCTTAAAGCTATGTTTTCCACTGAGCACCACACGCTCGCGTTTGCTTTGCTGCCCGCAATACAAGGCCGTATAAAGGGCTCATTGCACGGGAGGCAACGTCGCTCCCTCTCCATTAATTTCCAATGGAACTTGTGCATTGAGGTAACAACTTCTTGCCTTCATCCAGTAAGCGACCGGCAAAATTTGAGCATGTGAAATTTTGAGCTCGTACAGAGACACGTGCACACGCGGGCTAGCGACGCAAGAAAGTTGTAAAGCTTTTGTCCCAATCGTGTGTTGGGTTCACCCGAGGGGTGTAAAGTTTTTGCCGTTTTCTTAGGTCTGAAGGCGATTTTCTTTTGATGGTGCAAGAATTCACAAATATGTGTTGGCCAGTAAAATCCTGTCACACCCCAGACGAAATATTGAAGATTGTTGTACTGTGGCGAACGTGAAAAAGTTCAAGGGGTTATGAATGTTTTTACAAGCCACTTGACAAGTTTTCTACATTGTTTGCCGTCGGGAGGTCGAGCCTCCCTGCATTCCTGCAGAAAGCAGACAGCAAACACGGCAGAGGTGCAAATGTACGGGAGATAAACTTTCATTCTGCTTGAGGGACACGGAGCGAGGGGACCGTCGGAGTGGACAAGAAATCTCCAGAGGTGCGAGGTGAGCACGAGGTAGTTACACGAGCGCTGACATTTATGCAAGGCGAGCTCAAGACAAGGCTCCACTGTTGGAGGGCAGGACGGAGGTAAAGAGCAGCTGTCTGCTCATGTAGGTGCACACACACACACACACACAACGTCAGCTGTCCGACCCTGGAGAAATGGCCAATTCACATCTCAGGACAGTGGGTCAGTGTTCAAGGACAGATGGATATCACAACCTGCAATGCATAAATAAATAATAATAATAAAAAAAGATTGTCTCTTCCTAAAACCTACACATGACGTAACACACAGGCACATGCAACCATGTTTTTTGGTTGCAGCAAACATGACATTAACGCTGAAGTTTGAATGTTTTGGCGCTAAATTTACACATCGTTTTGTGTCGTCACCTCAGTAGCTGAGGAACAGTTTTTTATTTAAGCTTTTCCTCTGTAACACTTCTCGTTGGGTTTATTATAAAAGCATTGCTGGATTGGAGGAATACAAATGTCATTAGTGGAACATTTGTGTTATAATACAGAATATGCCAAATGCTGTATTATTTGGCATTGCAGTGTTCAAATAGCAAACAATGTTTGTTTCAGCTCAAGAATTTTATCCTAGCAATTCATGTCAGGTATTATGGTTTAAGCCTTGGGATGAGTAAAATAAAGTACAAACATTTATTTCATTAAAGGAAAGTGTACTTTTTACATTAGAGTGAGAAGTTCACCAGACGGCTAAACTGCTCTGTTTTATCCATTTGACCTTTTGACCTCTGGCTGTCTGACGACATGTTGGAGTGGGAAATGTTGACTTTTGGGAGTCATTGCGTTAAGGTAAGGAAATATTAACAGATGCTGTTTCAGCAATCCTCTCTTTACTAAATACTATTGGGGCTAAATACAGTAACTGACTAACCTAAGTAATTCATGACTACATCCAGCAAGAAGGCTAGATTCATAGATATTCCATTGTTATAGTTTTTTGGAGAAAAATCGGACGAAGCCAAGATCTGCATGGGACACGTCAAAGCTTTACAAAAACTACAAAAGTCTTATAGATGCACCAAAGTCTTGTGGTGATTGAACAAGACTTCATTCTTCGTTGATATCTGTGAACATAGCCACATTTGTTCTAATACAACAATCATTGGTGGATCAGGAAGAGGTTGTGGGTGGATGTAGTGAAAAGTGCATTGATGCTCTCTGGACTGGTTAAGGTCTTATATAAGCACAGACCATTCACTGTAAGAGAACTTGGGTTTGGTGGATTTTGCTTCGAAACAAAGGGTTGCAATTTTTTATCATGGCATTTTTTGAGAACTTCAATGTCCTCTTGGCCTCATTTGATCCCTAGAGTCTCTTTGTATCAATGCTGCCTCTCCAAATTTTAAAAGAAACTAAATTCTTACTTGTCCAAGGACAAGTCAAACCATTACAGTCTAGCTTTAAAAATGATCTTTGACATTTTTGACCCTCATTCTTTTTATATCGTCCATGGCTAACAATCCAAAATGTCCTCTTTATGCGAGTTACCACCACTATCACATTCCATTTATCTAAGGATATTTGCTACACTGATGAAAGTCCATCAGTTTCCCTTTGTAATCATAGCTTGACTCGCTCGTCTTGTTTTCAAGATGACATCTCCAGCTGAGGGCAGGAGAAAATCAAGACCCCTACTGTCTATGACTATTCACATCACCACAATGCCTCCTGTCAAGACTAACAAGTGTGTGGGAGGAAGCCCTGACAACCGTCATGGACAAAAAATATATGACTTGAGGAGTTTTTGACAGCGTGAGGAAATACTGACTTCGCTCACCTGGAAATGGAAAAGATTAACCTGGACTTTCACTCAAGTCTTTCCAAAGTAAAACTTGCTCAGTGGGAAAAATGTAGAGATCTATCTGAAAGTATGCTGCGCTAGTTAAAGGTTCACGTGATACGGTGAAGTACATTTTCCAAAACACCAGAGTCAACAACTGAGAAATCCAGTCATAAATATTTCATTGTGATGAGTGCCATCATCAAAGTCATCAATACAGATCAAATATTGGTCAGTGTTTAATTTACCATGGTTCAAAAGCAACTCTAAGCAGGTGGGTTTTCAGGCGCGAGTCAACGGTCCAGCTGTTTTTCCAGATTAGTGGAGCATCGAAGCTGAATGCTGCTTCTCCATGCTTGGTTCTGGTTCTGGAGATGCAGAGCAGAACCAGAACCAGGACGTGATTTGGAAGATTGATACAACAACAGCAGATCTTTCATTAATTTTGGTGCCACGCTGTTCACTGACTTATGAACTAAGTGCCAGTGGAGGGACTTTAGAGCTGGAGTGATGCGCTCTATGTTCCTGGTTTTAGTGAGACGCTGATTGATTGATAATATTTTAAGTGAAAAAAAAAACAAGGGCAGCACCTGATTATCAGGAATTATTAGCCAAGCCGCTCTTTGTCTCCGTCAGGTATTGTTTGATGAAGACCTGCCTGGTGAGGCGTGGTACATGCAGAACAATAGATAAAGGTGTGAATTCACACACTGTACAAGTTCTACGCACATTGACGGTTCATAACTTATGAAGAACTGAAGAACTCGTGAAATCTACAAAAAAATAGGGTTTTTTTTCCAAACACTAAGAAAATATTAACAAAGTCGGCTGCCTAATACTTTAGATGTGGTTATTTACAGCGCAAGACAACAGAAAATATGACATTAAGTGCATAAGGTGTTAAAAATAAACTACCAATCCATTACAATGAGTTAGTGATACATTTCCTCTACTCATTTCTTAATTACTACTCATCCGATTTGAACCATAACATTCATCCGTCTTTATCCATTTCAATTACAGTCATATGTTAAGTCTGTTTTGTTTTTTTTTTTGTTTTAGCTTCTGCAAGAGAACGATGAAGCATTCTCCAGTCTCTGCTTTGCAGTAATATCATTCTCATTATCCCCGCTCACACATAATTAGAGTTATAGAGATTAATGGCCTCATGATGGCTGCGTAATGACTTTTTAGCCATCTTTATTCAAAGTTTCTATTATCAACATGCTGATGGCCCACTTGTAATTGCTAATATCTACATTCCTGGAAAACTAGTACTGTTATGATATTAGGATGTATTCTCTGTGACAAAGGAAATTGTGAAAATGGAAAACAGTAATTGTCGAAAAAGAAAGATTGCTAATTTCTGGAAAAAATTGTAAATTTTTGCTGGATTTGACAGACGGTAACGTAAAAAAAAAAAAGAAAACAAAAATACAAACAGTTTATTTGGAGTGATGTGAAAAGATATTTACCCATTTACCTTGTTTTTTTTTTCTTGTTTTCACAGCTCTGGAAATTAATTATACTTATCGGTTTTAGTGGACAGATACAATAACATTTATTATGAAAGAGGGAACCAAAGAAGAATCTAAGGCTATAAGAACAGAAGGGGAAATAAAGGAAGGAATAAAGTTTGTGTAAACAATTGTTCTAGCCCTGAGAATAGGAACCGTGCTCTCTGCTGAAAATTTTGAAATACATTTTCCAAAAGCAGCAAAAATGACCACAAATCACACAGCCAACCTTACTTTCAATACAGATTTTTTATTTTTTTGTCATCCCAGGAAGATGTGGAATATGCAGTAACGAGTACAGTCCATATTTCCACTGTGTGATGGTCGGTTCTGGATGCCCTCAAGCTCAGCCAGGTCACACAAGTTTTTCTTCTTTTTTTTTTTCTCTTGTAAGGTTGAAGTAATATTAATAGTAACTTTCCTGCAGGAGTTGACAAGAGTTTCCATAGTTATTCTTTGCCCATGTGGTTCTGGCAGCTGTAGATAAGTGTGTGTGTTGGGTCACGGCAATGGGGAAAAAGCTTTACATATTTTGTGTGAAAGTGCCGTTTTTCAGGGCACATCTCATTTTCCAAATCTTACTATTTGGCTTAATTTTTGCATTTTATGTCTTTAAGAATCTAATATTAGATTTAAATGGCTCTAAAATTGAGTAAAGAAGTCATTTAGTGATTTAAAGTCCTGGAATTGATATAGGGAAACCTTTTTTTTTGTTTGTTTTTGGGGTTTTTACCATTCCGTTACTGAATTGGGGATTGTGTATTAAACTATTTTACTAAGAGACGCAGAAAAAGAAAATAAATATGTGTGCAGAATAGTAGATACATCAAATTAAAATCCTTTATTTTTCTGAAAAAGCTTAAAAAGTCTAATTCCATAATTATATACCTCAATTTATTTTCTTTAGCTTTGATGACTACGGCTCATAGCGAATAACACATTTTTTCTGTAAACTGGATTCTTACAAAACGGCAATAAAATCAAAGCTCAATACAAAAATGCTGGTCTGTTTACGGTGCATTATGATTTAAATGCCATGTTGTGAGAAACCATTGAAGATACGACTGGAAGCGAACCTAAAGTGTTTGCACTTGGTTTCAGCGAATGGATCATCGTAAGAAAGACCAACACAAAACCAGCTCAGTAACTTCAGAACAAATCCTCAACTTGAAGTCCATCTGGATGAATTTCACTTTATTCACATAGTAACTATGAAATTCATAAGTTACCCAAACAATCAAGAAGCGAGAACCTTCGAGTCATTTTCCATTACAATAACCTTAAATGTCTTTGCGTTTCGAAGCAATTCTGCTGCTAAGCTCAACCAGTGAAGCCTTTACAAGTGTGCGCTATTTTAATGTGAAGGTTTCAAAGCAGCTGAATGCACTGTCGATGTTTTAAAGGCATGAATGTGGCCCAGCTGCTGGCCGTTTGGCGCTCCGGCTCTGTGGAGTGAGCACTTGACACCACATCCTCATTTCTACTGCACACGATCGCTGTAAATAATAGACAAGCAGAAGAGTAAACTGTGAATGCTCGCGGCTGAATCCCAACATCAGAGGGTCTCTGCCTGGCAGGAGGTTTGAGTAGGAGTGTATCGTATCCTCCTGACAGTAAACTGTATATTTACTCACTAAATATTAAAACACTGGAAGTTACCAAAGCTGCATTCGCACAGTGTTATTTTACCTAGGATATTTGAGCAGTAATATTTATCATTGTTCATTTAAAGATGATTTAACTCTCCATGGCTGTTTTGCCAAAGTTATTCTCAGTAAAGCATGCTGGGTTGGTTTTAGGAATTGGCAATTTTAACAGTTTTAGAGTCAGGAAAAAAAAAAGTACAATTATTCAAAATTCTTTGCCAACAAATTTGAACCTTGAAGTTCCCGGCAAGCTTGCGGCAATTCAAGCTAATTGTTTAGATTATAAAAGAGCAGATAAATAATTAATCTCCTTTAATGAGACTAAAAGAAACTTCAATAACAAAAACCCTATCCGTTTGGAGCAACTTTAAACTTAAAGCTAGCCTGCAGAAAACAACTGTGCACCTGTTTTTTTCCTCTTGGTTTGTCTTTTGAACAGCAGGGTGTCGAGTTTGTAGCTGCATATCCAAATGCAATGCGTGCTGTGTCTTGGTTTTTAACCAGTACTGTGGTAGTTCTCGGAGTCCATTTGAACGTAGCAAGCAAACAACTAGTTTCCTTCCATGGTGGTCATGCTGCAAAAGGCTCCTGTCCTTTTCTGGCTGCCTTTGCTCTGCAAATCTTTGTCGCAATTTTGCTACTGTTAAAAAAAAAAAGCCACAATTTCACAAAGATGAACATTGTCCAAAAAAAAAAAAACTTAACTAAAAACAAAACCATCATCCTCCTACTACTTCCAGTCATCATCTTCACTGTTTTCACCAGTAGTGACATTTGGCTGTTGACCATGTTACTCGTCTGAAGCAAAAACAAATGTTTCCATTGCAGTTTTGCGAAATACATCTATTCTGATACGGCTGAAAAAAACCCTCATCCTGGCGGAAAAACTTTTTTTTTTTTCCCCCACCAGGGGGTCCTTTTTGTGGGCTCTAGTGTCCCTTTTTTCATAGTAGGCTGACAGGAAAGGGGGGAAGACATGCGGCAAACGTCGCCGGGTCCGGGAATCGAACCCACGACGGCCGCGTCGCAGACCGAAGGCCTCCAAACGTGGGGCACACCAACCCCTACGCCACCGGAGCACACCCCCGGAAAAACTTTTTTAATCAAAAAACGGGAGCTTTTCCCAATGTGGTGAGTTTCCATTAAGCCAATTTATTCACGTAATTTCAATTTGCTCAACTCTACTGCTAACAGAAACGCAGCTTCTCTGACCTAAAGCCAGAATCGAAGCGGGGAGCGGTCCGTGGTAGAGCAGCTGGTTACCATGGAGAGACTGGATGCAAACCGGTGGGGACACACATTGCCACGTCTCAAGGAAGAATCCAGTTCCTCTGGACAAGAAACCATTTAATTTCATTACACATTCTAAACGCTCCAAATCCATCAGTGCTGTAGCTGTACCAACGATTACCTCAACAGCTCAAAAATGATTCTCCAGATTCTTTTTAAATGCCTTTGACTCTCCTAATCAATTCTCTAAAGACATTTTTCCAATGTGTTTTTCTTTTCCCGAATGCTGATGGTGCAGACTTAATAAACTCAAACACCATCAGACTTTTGGTATTGATTGGAAGCTTTTACCTCTGGAGCAACAGCCAGTGGCATGTACACCTCTCTTAGTGCTTTTGTGGAAGAAGCCATTTAATGTACAGCAGAGGAACTGTGAGCAGACTCCATTCACCACACACACTGCAGCTTAAAATAGTCAAAGCCCCTATGTCTTTCAATTTTGATCATTCTGAGACTCAAGTAATGAAAACCCCCAAAATACGTGTCTCAGTCTAGGTCAGCAGACTGCTTCTGACTTGACAGAAGTCCGTAGGACAGTCATTGACACCCTTCACAAGAAGGGTAAGCAACAAAGTGTCATTGCTAAAGAACATGATTGTTCATAAAGGTCTGTACCAAAGCATTTTCATAGAAAGTTTAACAGAAGGAAAAAGTTTATCAGGAAAAGGTGCACCATTAATCACAGCCTTCAGAAGAAAGTCAAGCAATATCTACAATTCTCAAGAATTGTGCAGCATTTCACAAAGAGTGAACTCGCCTATTGTGATCACCTCCGTGCCACGCCGCATTAATGCAGTAATTAATGTAAAAGAGGCCCAAACAAAGTGTTGCATGCATGGAGACAAACTTTCTTTACAGAAGTCTGATATTTCTGTTTAACACATCGCTCTTTTGGCGCTCTTACATAAAATTCATATTTTCTGGGACACCGAATTTCAGGTTTTGGTTTTCTGAAAGGCATAATCATAAACTTACATCTATTGAAGGCTAGAAATACTTCATTCTACAAGGTATACTTTTCACTTTTTTAGATGAGGGAGAGAAAAATCTTAAACTTTTCCACAATATTCTACTTTTTTTTTTTTTACTTGTATAAGAGCTTAAGATCTTGGTTTTAACAGTGTAAGATCTACATTGGGGAAGAACCAAGGTAAACAACTTAGTACATAAAATTAGGCAGCAATAACATACTATGTGTTAATTTGCAGTAAAGAGCAAAATTATATGTGATTGTCGTACTTGTTTACATAAGGGATTGCATCACATATCTATGACTGGATGTCTCGACTCGCTTTGACTGAAGTAAAATTGTTTCCCGTCGTAACTAAAGAACCCAATAGATGTTTTCCAACTGCAAGACAAGACAGGTCTGATTGAGCTTATCAGTGAGGCGTGGGGAAATTCCTGCTACATGGTTCGCGTTCCTACTCTGGAATCAACGAGGAAAAAGCATATTGGTTGGTGGCAGGAGAAATTACAGGTAAACAAACTAATTCTGAGCCAGATAAGACTCGAAAGAAAACATAAAAAAAGGAAAGACCTTTGAGCCAGCACCGTGCATGTGCATATCTTCACACCTCTCTGCACATCATTTTATTGCTTATCTCCCATCGCCGCATGAGAGGATTCCCGGCGAGGAGCCGTCCTTTTGAAATTCGCCGAGCGTGTTTGTTTATGTCAGGCGCTCGCATGTTTCAGGGATTACATCTTTTATTTTGCTCCCCTGAACTCCCCTTCTCGCTCGTCCCGGAGGAATTCAGAGGCAAATCCCTCCTTCAACTTCACACTTCCACTCCTGCACACGTTTGACGACTCGAAAGCACACACGTGTCAGTAACGGCGAAGATAATGACGGGGCAACGAGACAAATCTTTATGCAAAGAGCTAATTCGTTAAACCGCACTAAAAAAACAAACTCCTGCTTTTGATTTAATCACTTTTGAAGGTACCTTCACTTCCTTGACAGTACATAAAAACACTATTATACTTTGCTCTACATTGATTTAGCCGTCCAATGGTCTCTTTAATTAGGTGTTCAGAGAATGCTGTTCATCACAAGCGTCTGACACGTCAATGAAGAGAAACCCATAGAGACAATTAGTTCACGACTCAATTTCTGTAACTCTTATTCAATCGAAGGCCTAATGAGCCCTCTGCAGGTATTCCCTAGTATATTCACACAATCCCATGGATGATGCAGATTTGTTTTATGATTTTCAGGGGTCTACTAAATTCCCCTAATGTTTGAAGCTGTATCTATAGCAAAGATTCATGTACAACAAATCTAGTCAGACTGCTCTTCCAGCCTGGATTTGCCAGGCAAAAGCTTTACTGTAGATTATCTACAGAGTTTACTACTATAATATTGGCACCTCCTAACTCACCATACTTGCATCCGCCCCAGCCCTCGGACCCAACATGAACTGACCAACACACTAACCCAACTGTCTGGTCAATGCCAGCAACCCAAACCCAAACATCATCTGCATGTTTTGCGTAAAGAAAGGTACATTTGTAATCGGACATACCTTTCATACAAAGGTGCAGAATACGTCACACCCCATACCCATGGATTTGTACCGTACCTGCATCCTCCGTTTTGATTTTATGAAACGGTCTCAGAATTAGCGCCAGAGTTTTCTGCAGATGCCCTCCAGAACAGAACAGACATTACAATTTCCGTCCAGGAGTTATTAACCACTTGCCAGTCTTATTGTTACAGTAGTTATTTAGTGAAGAATTGCAGAAAAGTACATAATTTCTTACCGTGTCAAATGAACATTCCTCAGACGTATTCTCATCACTAGGAGATACAAAATTGGATAGTAGAAGCGGACTAGTTAAAGCAAACTATCAACATTGCTGTCTGAGCGCAGTTTTCTATAAAATATGGCAACAAACTTCTGACCAATCACACAACGCTTAGGACAGAGCTCTGTCAAAATGTTTTGACCCGGTCCAGTTGTCAGGTGCCTTTCTGCAAACAAGATGACACAATTTGCATGTGGTTGTTTTTTTTAACAGTGAATTAGATTCAATTCTGATCTACCAAGAATATACTGCTGTCATTTCAGATTTCAGACGGACCTGACTCAGTCAGAAATGCACTTCCACTGATTCTAACAAATGTTACATTTGAGAAAGTTATGCAATAGGAGTTCCAAAGTTTTTGATCTCCCACCAATGAAGGTTTGTAGCACTCTGACAACTGATGTGTGAAATTAAACATTTGCAAACATCAAAGATTGAATTTTGAATCTGTCCGTCCAGCAGAAACAGGCACGTGGCAGCGAGTCAGTTCAGATCGACTTGTCAATCCAATGCACTTTAAAAAGAAAAAGGAGCTAATGCTAAAACAGAGCCAATGTCAAGGGTGATAATTACCTGACCATGAACGCACACATTTAGCATCTGCTAAGTAATTGCAGGTGTCTGATTTAGCAGGAAGAACATGAGCATGTTGAACGCCTCTCCTAAGACTGAGTCATGTGTTCAACCCCATGACAAAATCAAAAAATCCTCCCCATTGACCTTGATGTCACCAAACAAAAATGCGCCCCGATACATCAAGTCTGAACATGTTGAAGAAAAGAAATCCCTCTGCTGAACCAAAACATATTCTGAGACATTTGAGGTTACATCGCATTTTCTCTTTTTGTTTGAGCCGACCTGAAAAGCAGTCAGACGTGGTCGATACAGTATTCAGGAGATCTCCTCGGAGAATCAGGTCAGTGAAGCAGTCTGCTAATGACTCACTCTGAGTCATGCAGCACATTGTCAGAGAGGGGAACTTTGGGACATCTAAAAAACTGATTATACAGTCAAATAATTTATATTTGGATCTAATCGCCGTCTTCCGTCGAACTGCGCATGCATAATAAATCACGGTGAAGTGAATGGAGTGCTTTATGCAAATACAAATTTTTTAAAAAAGCAAGACATTTTAGAACAACTTCCAGGCTGATTCTGAATGGTCTGCCTCCTCATTAATCAGCGACCGTAATGTCTTATTACGGTTTCTGTCCCTTGAAATGATTGTTGTTCAAAGATAGAGTCTGACATGCTTAGTTTTTAAAAAAATAAGAAAATACCAGCCCAACTTTTCTAATAAAAACAATTTGATTCTAATCACTATAGATAATAGGAAATAGATGTCCTTCACTGTAGCATCAATCCTAAGTCAGCTTTTCATAAAATATACAGATAACTGCAACATTACTTCTACGTTGATATATCTATTGCAATAAGCCTTTCAACAACAAATATATAAACAAAGTGAATATTCCTAAAGGTAGGAGGAACATCAGTGCACATTGCAGATGCCCTTGCATCTAATCAAGCATGTTTTCGCCTGATGTTTAAAAACATTCTTCTTTTTTCAGCCCACGGGTCATATTAGGATTCATCCTCAGTTCATTGAGGGTTCAGTGTTTCATGTTAAGGACAGCCTGTAGCTTTAAGTCGCAGACAGCAACCTCCACCCCCGAATTCACCTTCCAAGTGTGCAGCAGCAGGAGGAACTGCGTTTTCGCTCCTGAGAATTGCAAATGACTTGAGCTCAAGTCAGCGTCTGGTGTGTCTCCTCTGGGCTTCTGTAGAGAGACTGTTTTGAAATATGTCAGCATGCGGAGGTGGACCCAGCTTTCTCTTGTGACAAGACTGCGACTAAAAAGAACTGGGGGGAAAAAATATTTTAAGGTTGTTTATTAAGTTAAAGTAAACTTCTTGAATGTGATCGACTTTATGCTTATAAAACATGCAAAAATAGGGTTTGGGGTTTTATTTACACTTTGATTTTGAACAAACTGATTACTGATGCCAAATAAAACTCCTCATCTTATGTCATTATCTAATTATGAGCCTCCTCTCTGCCTCTGCAATATTGCAACACTTGCTCAACGGTTTAAAAGAAGCATAAAACGCTTTTGTCTCATCAGGCCATCGAAAAAGAAATATTTAATTTCTTCCTCCTCTTGACATTAAGTGCAAGCTGTAGAGCTTCCAGCGCAGTTCCCCTCCCTTCCCGCCCCTTCCTTTAATTCAGCAGAATTAGATGTAGAGGATTCTGTAATGGCCCCCTGGAGGCATGAAATTATGAGTCAGAGAAAGAACAAAGTAATTACCATCAAGGCTTTGGGCTTCAACCAAAAGCACATTACCCACTTCAAAGGCTGAGAGAGAGGAAAAAAAATGCAAACACAGAAGCAAGATAAGTGAACCCCCTGACCAACCACTACAGGCGCTGTGTTTATGGCCAAACGTTTAATTAAATATTTTTTTTTCTCTCATTTATATATAAATTTCTGGGCTGGCTTAAGCTAATGGAAATGTATCATTTGTCTCATTATTTCCAAGTTTAATTCTTGTAGTTTTGATGTCAGCAATTATAAGAAGGACTGTTTGCAATGTTGAACAAAGAAGCAGCAAAAGTCAAAGCAGGTAAGTTTGTGGATTCACTTCACAGCTGATTTTAACACAACAATGTTAACGTCAGCAAAACCCTGTTATTAAGCCATCAATTGAAATCAGCTGTGCTGCTGAAGAAGGGAACATCCAAAACATACAGGGACACAAGGGCTGGGAAACACTGCTTTAGATATCAATTATGGAACAAACTAAATCCTTTATTTGTTTTGTGATTTCTTTATTTAAATTCAGGCATTTGTCAATTAAAAAAACAAAACACTTTGATGGTTACCCTAACCCTTTGATGTTGAATGAGCATCTACATTTTAAGCGTGTAACTGTTAAACTATGCACAGAGTAAACACACGCCACACTCAATTCGTGATTATTTTTTGTTGGTTTTTCAAAAGTCCTTTGTAAAACGTCTTCTGCCTCCAGAATTAGGACGCAAATAAAAAGCTGGGCTGAGTAGATAATCTGTATAGCACGTTCAGCAACAAGGCGGTTCAAAGTGCTTCACGTACTAAAAACATCTGTCACCAATTACATTTTGTTAAATGCCATCATCAGGATCATCAGAGCAAATCTTCCTGATTATACTGGTTCACACGGTTTTTGATCCAATGTTGCCCTTAGTCTTAAAGAACGCACCAATCATCGTGATGGCTCTTAACAGAATCTCGAGATATTCCTGCTGCACGCGGCGCGTCAAGAAGGATCCAATCTGTTCGGACCGCTCCGACCTCAGCATGTTGGATTGTCTTGGCCCGACAAGGCTGACAGGTGGTAGTGAAAAGTGGCTGGAATATTGTTTCTGTTGTTTCTTTCTGTAGGAAAATCAACAGAGAAATGCCGGAGGGTAGACAAGAAAGCGAGATAATGATGGTATCAAAGGAATCCAAACGCTTGTAACAGGAGGGCAAACAAAGGGAACTAGTTTTGGAGAACACACACGTACACACACCAACCTGCACACAGATCTGTGGGTATGGACAAAATTAAATCCACGTATCATTTCCAAATATGCTCTACTTTGGGTTTATCACATAGTATTCTGATAAAACGTATATTTTATTTTAAATGGAAGGCACATCTAGATGCAAATGAGCTGGAAAATGTATGTTTGATTGGAGATTTACTTTTTTTTTTTTAATCGCATATGTGATTACAGGATTTATAGGTTTGTTAAAGCTACATACACTTACATCTGCACTGCAGGGTTAAAGAGGGCATAAAGTTGTATTCTAAGGCAGGATGAAGATTTCTGCAGAGTAAATATGAATAATGCTTGTTTGCTGCAAGCCTGTTTTTTTTATTATGTGTATGCACAAACAGGTAAATGGATTTTTCCTTTATATGGAATACACTGCCATACTGCAAAATGAAATAGCACTGTCTGAAAAAGCAACAGCAAACTTCATTTTCAAGATTAATGATTTTTTTTTTTTGTTTTTATTATTCTGTGAGCTCATACCTCACTGACCACTTTGTGGAGTGCAAAATCAATTCAGGGATTCAGCTGTAATGCTCTGCCTAATCAATAGTCCTCTGATGCAATACATACAGGGAAGATCTCAGTTGAGCAGCCTGCGTCTGTAAGAATGAGCAACACTCTGGCAGAAGCAAATAAAAAAATTAAAATCTATGGACAGTACAAGCATGCCCACAAACAAGTGTTTCGAGGAATGCTCGACCTAAACCTTCAGCACTGACAGAGATTTGTCGGCTTTCTAAACGTTCGTAAGCGAAGCAAAGTCAGTATAGCGAGTCAGAAGTTGGATTCACTGCTTGGTTTATTGTTTTCACTTTTCAAAGATGAGCACACACAACGCAGGTTTTGAGTAGATGATAATATAAAATAAGGGACTGCCTGGACTGTTTTAAAATGAGCAAAGCTATTTCACGAGATGAAGGTAAAACATCCTCCATCGGTCCTTACTGTTTCTGTAAATGGTTACCTTGTTGTTTCTCATGAATAATGAATCAGCCACCAGGGGCTCCTCATATTACACCACACTTGTATTTTCTGCACCACGGCAAAACATATTTTTATCATGTTTGGGAGCAGAATCTTCCCTCCATCCCCACTTTCTCGGTTTCACACCTCTTTAAGATTGAATTTGACGCACAGAAAGATAAAAAAAAAAATACAAGTTCAGAACATATGAGCAAGGCAACAGCAAAATGCTACTCAGTTCAATCTGACAGGACCAGTCTGCAGGATATCACTTCTTTTCCCAATACAGTTTATTTAAAAGCCCCCAGATGTTGGTGAGCTTATGTAGTGAACAGATTTAAAGCGCGATGAATCGGCACACACGTCTGATTTACAGCCAAGAAATCAGAAGATGTTATCTGCTAAATAGTATCAAGGTGACATGAAAGACATGTTGGAAAACATTAAATAGGCCTCGTTTGATAGTGTTCGAAATCTAAAAGCCACAACTATGTAAATGCAGCATAAAAGAAATAGTGTTGGAGTTTTTCTAAGTCGAGGAAATGGTTGCATTTTTCACCTTCCAAGTTTTATTTTGCACTGTAGGTGCGTTTATCCTGTAAGAGAGTTTCTAAATATTTCTACATATTGCAACAACCTTCTCTCTTTTACAGTAGGGCCACACAAATGATTCTTTTCAGCTGTTTGTTTCCATGATCTCTGTCTTTCAACTACAGCCGAGAGTCAGAACATAGAGACGCCCCTTTTGGTGGAGCCGTAATATTTTGGTTGTAACTCAGCGGCTCCTTTACACGTCTCCAGTGATCGCGGACTTTCTGAAACCAGGACTCGGAGTGGAAAGTACTCCACGGGCGTGAAAGTGCACATGCACAAAACACATGGCTACAGGATTTGTTCGAAGCATGCATGGGCAGATAGTTAAAAAAAATAAACAAATAAAAAATAAAAAATAAATCAATGACGAATAGCATTGCCCTGCGTGTGATACTCGCCCTGTCAATATGAATCACATAAGTAAGTATGTGGACGAAACAGCAGCAAACAACAGCAAACTGGCCTGCAGAGAGGAGGTGAAACACTTGGTGTACTGGTGGGTTGCAAACCATCTAATCCTGAATGTCAGTAAAACAAAAGAAATTGTTGTTGATTTCAGGAGAAGCAGCCCGATCACACACCCCTCCTCATCAGTGATGTGCTGCGAGTGGAGCAGGTCAGGAACGACACATTTCAGGGGCTACAGATCACCGACACTTTGACGTGTTCCCTCCAAACCACTGGTCTGGTGAAGAGAGCTCTGCAACGTCTGCACTTTTTTATGTCGGGTGAGGAGAGCAAATCTCCCCCCTCCCATCTTTCTACAGAGGGACAATTGAGAGCATACTGACCAGCAGTGTTTCTGTATGGTTTGGAGCGTGTAACACATTCCGACTGGCAATGTACAGAGAGAGATTGGTGAGGACAGCTGAGAGAATCATCAGGACTCAGCGTCCTTCCATCCTCGACTTCGCTTGCCTGTCCGGGACTCGGGCGATTCCGAAGGACCCCTTCCGCTCTCACCATAGCTTGTTCCCCCTGCTGCCCTCTGGGAATTAATTTTATTATTATTAGGGCCTTGCAACAAAATTTATTTTAATACGTACATTTTTTTAAATGTACAATTGAATGACAATAAAATCTGTCTATGTCTTAAGATCTAGTGAGATCTTAAGGCAAGAGCACCCCTTCAACCAAGCAGGTTGCTGGTGAAGACAGGGTGGTCTGGGTCACTGTCCTGGACCAGCTACCCCACAATCAAAGTTTAAATATGTGAAAGATAATGAATGAGTTGATGTTAAGCTGCTTTAGACATTCACAGAGTCAGAATCGGACTCATTAGGGGAACAAAATCAAATGAAGTTCATTCTGGGGTTTGTTAAGTAACGCGTCTTTACACCACTCCATTTTCTGCTTGAGAGAGCAATTTTAACTATACAAAACCTTTCGGCAGACTCAAAAGTAATGGGCAGAAGGGATTAAAGCTTGTTGTTTCAATAAGATGTTATTCTTGAATAAGAAGGATTATTTGAGTCAATTTTGAATAAGATATAGTTTCAGAAAACTTTGGGGTTTTGTTCCTTTCCTTATCACCGCTTCATCTCTCTCTAACAAAATCCTTCAGCTGATTTCATAGATGTCACTGCAGTAAATCAGGATGTGGGAAGCTGACACAAAAAAACCCAGGGAAGAAAAAAAGAAAGTTAGACGTGTGTGTGTGTGATAACTTATTTATCCTTATAGCCTCACTTATGGAACCCGTAAGGTAAAGGACCTGGCAAGACTTCAACTCCTCCTCACTCAGCTCTCGCCACAGTTATGGCCGGAGACAGAAAAACCGACTGATCCTTTGAAACCACTGGCTCAGCACGACACT
The DNA here is from genome assembly GCF_019740435.1 of Gambusia affinis. Classification (NCBI taxonomy): domain Eukaryota; kingdom Metazoa; phylum Chordata; class Actinopteri; order Cyprinodontiformes; family Poeciliidae; genus Gambusia; species Gambusia affinis. The sequence continues at coordinate 6,433,518 of NC_057884.1, read as the reverse complement.
CTGCTTAGCGGCATTATGAAAAGTGTCAGTCAAAAAGCAGCAAAGCAGCAGCTCACCGAGACACAGGAAGGGTTGCTCTGCAGGGTCGTCACTGTTCTCATGTGCAGCATTGCGGCTCCTGATGTTTAATTCATGGGAGTAGAAAGCACCAGCACATGAATGTCTGGACAACATTCGTGTACAGTGTGCGGACACTGCATGATACAAACAGAGCCATTGTTTCTGTTGGTTTCTGGTTCTTATTGAGGCTAAAATGGGTTCGGATTTCTCACCTGGTAATCTCACATCAACAAGCAGCTGCTGACGGTGACCGACACAACTTGGGAGTTTAGAAGAAGTTCTTTGATTTTTATCTTTTTTCTCCAGGGAGGAAGAGAGATGGAATATGGTTTAAGTATTTTCCAGCTCTGCATAGGTATTTAAAAAGAGAACAGGAGTTTAAGGAATAATTCATACTGCGTCTTCAGATTTTGAAAAGAATTATGCAAGTTTCCCAATATTGTTTCCCGTCGTATATACAGAGATGTGTGTGAAAAGATGTTCTTCTTACACCCTATATTAGGGGAATAAAAATAAAGGAGTGGCTGTAGTTGGTCTCTTATTTGAAACATGGGTTATGATGATGCACTTTGCTCTGCTTACATTATTGTTTATCAGGTGTTTTAGGGGGGTTATTTTCCATTTCTCATCTTAAGCAAATAGAGGCCTGCTGATTGACAGTAAACACAGCCGAACACATTCGAGCGCAATGATGTGGAACCTGCTTAGGTGTGCTGAAACAGGAAAACCAAAATAGAAAACCTAATTGCGTCGGTGTGTTTGTTTTGAGGGCTTATCGTGATCTGTGGATGTTCTTTATCTCGTCCTAAAGGAGCAAAAATACCCCCGATCCTTACGGATGAATCCCAAACAGCCACTCACATTATCCAGGATTTGGATTAGATTTCTTACACTTAACGAATAACAATATAAAAAAAGGATAAAGATAAACACTCAACAAAACTTTATAGAGTGGCGGATGGGTTTAATTTGATAGGTTCTCTGTACGTTAATGTACTTCGACTTTCTGGGACATATTGTTTTGAAACCCACTGATCACATTACGCACATTATTCTGGACTTGTCTCCAAATATGAGGCAGCGTACCTTTACCCAGCTGAAGTTTCTGCTTTTGCTGTCAAAGCCCTGACCGGTGGAGGCATAGACACTCAACTCCACCAAGTTGAGATCTAGGGAAATTTGGAGGTCTAGAGGATCTTTTATTTTGAAAATCCTTTAACCGGATTCTCTCGGTTATGTCTGCGCCAACATTGAGCCCACAAGCAGCAAAATGAGTAAGGATCAAATCAGATGTCCAATGACCAGGCCCTTTATACCCAAATAATAAAACTCGGGATAATTTAACTTTACAGCATATATATGCCTGAAACAGCGGATCTTACAAGTTCCACCACTACAAAGAGCGACTATGTCATTCTGAAATCCATCTGACATGAAGTACAACAAACCAAGAGAACAACAGAAACATCAGGCTACTGGTCACTAATGATGAAACAACACAAATTCAGATCAGTTCAGAACCACGGATAGCGATCGGATCATTTTGAGACTTTTCTGAAATCCATCTGACATGAAGTACAACAAACCAAGAGAACAACAGAAACATCAGGCTACTGGTCACTAATGATGAAACAACACAAATTCAGATCAGTTCAGAACCACGGATAGCGATCGGATCATTTTGAGACTTTATCGATTTTAACTCAGAGCCTGAAGCAGCTAGCAACTGCTGAAGCTATGTTTATTGTTGACCGTTGAACCAAGCATGCAGCAGCGCGCGATGAAGAGGGTACGCAGAGCCACGCGCCGCATGAGCAGCACCTCATACATCTCTGGATCTTTGTAACTCGGCGCACGGATCACGCCGTATACATGTGTGAATATATATATATATATATATATATATATATATATATATATATATATATACATACATACATCTATATGTCATCATGCAGATAATATGACACATCGTATTATAATTAGTATTAGTAATGTGGGTTTTTTTTATGTCAAACCCTAAAATTATAAATAAAGTGAAACCATTTCATATTAGTCGATATCAACAACTATTGATTAGTTTTAAATGTCTGAAATACTTCCAAACTTGTGGTGTGACCTTTCCTGTTTAAGAAAAAATTTTGTCTGAACTTATTTTTTTATTTTTAAGCAGTTTTAAGGCAAAACATGAAACTGCTGTGGCACAGGTTACTCAACGGTTTGTTGCTAGGTAACCATAGAATGAGTGAGTTGCTAGGTAACCATAGAATGAGTGAGTTGCTAGGTAACCATAGAAAGAGCGAGTTGCTAGGTAACCATATGAGTGAGTTGCTAGGTAACCATAGAATGAGCGAGTTGCTAGGTAACCATAGAAAGAGCGAGTTGCTAGGTAACCATAGAAAGAGCGAGTTGCTAGGTAACCATAGAATGAGTGAGTTGCTAGGTAACCATAGAAAGAGTGAGTTGCTAGGTAACCATAGAATGAGTAAGTTAGCTGATTCCACTCATTCTATGGTTGCTAGGTAACCATAGAATAAGTGATTTAGAAATGACCCCATCTTTTAAGACTGCTGGAGGGTTTAACAGGGTTTCTGCAGGGTTACCCGCTCTAATTTAAAACTATGCAACTACCCATCTTAAGACCATTATGATTATACAAAGATTATACAAAGATGTATAAAGTGTGTCCAGCCAACTGGCAATAAATTTGCATTCATCCATTATAGACAACAAAAATGCTAGCTAACTCACTAGCTAGCAATAGTATTCCAGCAAGGAGTTACGATTAGTTTCAAAAGCCATATAGACATACATCCATATACATGAGATTAAATAGTCATGCCAAGACAAAATTTCAGATAAATAATGAACATATTCAAGCCCAACTTAACTTTTTAAAAATTCATTTAAAACATTTTAAAGGTGAGGCACGCTGTGGTGGCGTAGGGGATAGCGCGACCCACATTTGGAGGCCCTTAGTCCTCGACGCGGCCGTCGTGGGTTCGATTCCAGGACCCGGTGACATTTGCCGCATGTCTTCCCACCTCTTCCTCCCCCTTTCCTGTCAGCCTACTGTCATATAAGGGACACTAGAGCCCACAAAAAGACCCCCTGGTGGGGAGAAAAAAAAACAAAAAACCATTTTAAAGGTGTAATTTTAGATAATTTTTAAGGACGCTTGGATACCTTGATTAAAGAGTGGTACATACATAAGTGGTACATATAAAGATAAAATCTATTTGTATGGCAGAACTCAAGCTTTAATGAGGGAGCTTTTCACAAGTACACTGGCTCTGTTGTTTTACATTTTTCCCACACTGCATTCTGTTGGGAAAAAGGTTCTTCAGCAAGAGCATCCAACAGACCATTCTACCCAATTTTGTGACATGAATGAGAAATCTCAGCGGTTCCAATTACCTAAGTGCCATTGGTCCTTAGGTAAGTGACACCTATACCTATACACACACACACACACATTCCCCCTCTCTCACAGGACATTAATGGGACCTACACAAGGTGATTCATCAGACCAGGCCACATTCTTCCACTGCTCCGTGGTCTAGTTCTGAGGCTCACATTCCCTTTTGTTAGAGGACTGTGGTCAGAATGAGAACCCTAACTCATCTGCAACTATGCTGCCCCATATTCAAGTACTGAATATGGGGCCGGGGGGTTGGTTGTTGCCGTTTTCTGTCCCTATTTTCATGAGAACCAGAACTCATTTCTTCAGCAACAGCATCCAACAGACCATTCTACCCAATTTTGTGACATGAATAAGAAATCCCAGCGGTTCACTCAGTTCAAAACACTGAACGACTTCATAGCTCATTTTTTTGTTGAGTGCCGTTTGCAAAGTGAAGAGGTATGAAGAACTTGCAACGGCACGAGTCAAGAACAGGAGAAAAACACAGCAATGAAACAAAACACATTTGGTCATGACGCTATAGAGCTTGGCAAAAAGAAAAGTTTCCTTGTTCACCCCTTTGTGGAATTTCTGTGAAGAAAGAAAGGATCCCCCCGCATCCCCTCTGATCAGGTCGAATGCCAAAAACTAGCCACAAAGCTAATACGAGTCATTTTAGGCTTTGTTCTGCACAAGTTTTTCATTAAATACAAAATGACTGTTATTGAAGAAAAAGAGGAGATTCTGTACTTAGTGTAGCTTCTGAACTCAACTGTTCTAATCCAGACTGATTTAAAATATTTGGGAGTACCCGTCATTCATGCATCACTTCATCTTCAAGTGATTCAAACAGATCTGCCTGTTTTCAGGTTTACAAACTGACTGCATGAGCTGAATCTCATTAGACCATCCATTGAATGTATCCGTCTGTTCTTAGCCTAGCAGGAGGGTACATGAAGCATGCTGACAAGGCAGATTTAGATCCGTATATTGCACATTGAGTCATTAAATATTGCTTTGCATGTGGACTTCAAACATGTGCGCAGTGCTTCCTTGTGTTTGTTTGTCAATTAATTTCTGCATGCTTGGATTGCAGCACGGCTACAAATCAGCGTTTCTGCTGATTAGTCAACGGGACGAGCTGAATCAGATGCTGGAGAAGAGCATCACAGGATGACTAAATCATGAGACGGATCGGATACGCATTGTGCTCCTCCTCGGTTTGTATGTATTCAATTAACAGAACCGTGTGCCATTTCCCTTCCCATGTTAAATTAGCTTTATTTTTCTTTTCCAAGCCAATAAAAGACAAAAGTATGCATCTGTTGAGTTTATCGAATGTCTGTTGCCAGGGCGATAGCAGGCCAAACAACTGCCCTTCTCAGGCAGATGAGAGTTTTTAAATCGCTCCAACGCAGACACTCCCCTGTTTACATCAGCGGGGGAAACATCACATAACACGTCTGAGGTAATGACAGGGAAGGCTGTTTGCTCTCTGTATGAGACTCCGCATACAAAGCACTGCCTGACAGCTGAGAAAAAAATAAATTAAAAACCCTTTTATGGTTTCCTGATGGAAAGCACACAATGACAAGATGACAGATTAGTTTGATGAAACAGAGTTAAACTTATAGGTATAATAAAGAACTCAGAAGGTGGGGAATTAGATTTTGATAATAAATTGATTTTTACCTGACTACATTAGAAATTCAAGCCACAAAACAGGTGACAAAATAATTAACAGAGCCTTAGAAAAAAAGAATGTACCCTTTTATACTAATGCACCCAAATAAAACTGAGGGGAACCAGCTAGAAAGTAGAGTCCACCTTAGGTGGGCTGGGAAATATACAACAAAGGTCTTGATTTACAACTGAAACCATAATACAAACTTAATTTTTGAAGTAATCTTCAAATTTGTCAACATTGCACTATTATCTACGGTGGCCCTGAGGTGCCAACCACTTCAACAAAATCAAAAACACAACATAAACCAGCGCTTCTCAATTCCAGTCCTCAGGCCCCCCTGCTCTGCATGTTTTAGCTGTACCTCTATTCCAGAGCAGCTGATTCAAATGATTGCATGACCATCAAGTGCTGCAGAAGCCTGTTAATCACCAAAATATTCAAATCAGGTGTGTGGCGGAAGGGAAACACCTAAAACATGTAGGGCAGGGGGGCGTAAGGACCGGAATTGAGAATCACTGAATAAACGAAGCAATGGGCTCTTTGAACCTGTCGCGCTGACGTCACAACCGCATGCGCTAATCCGGCTCTCTTTTTTTTCACTTTGAGTTACCATGACAGCTAGAAAAGACAAATTTGTATTTCAGAAGCAAATAAAACAATACTATGCACTTTGTTGTCTTCCTAATCAATCAATCAAATTTTATTTGTATAGCACATTTCAGCAGCGAGGCATTTCAAAGTGCTTTACATCAAATCAAACACAAAAACACAATGCAACATAGAATCAACAATCAAAACACGACACCAAGTCAGATTCCATCATTAAATTTGCAATTGATTACGTTTCAAATAAAACTCTAAACAAGTGGGTTTTTAGTTGAGATTTAAAGAAAATCAGTGTTTCAGCTGTTTTACAGTTTTCTGGAAGTTTGTTCCAGATTTGTGGTGCATAGATACTGAATGCTGCTTCTCCTCGTTTGGTTCTGGTTCTGGGGATGCAGAGCAGAACCAGAACCAGAAGACCTGAGAGGTCTGGAAGGTTGATACAACAGCAGCAAATCTTTAATGTATTGTGGTGCTAAACCATTCAGTGATTTATAAACTAACAACAGTATTTTAAAGTCTATTCTTTGAGCTACAGGGAGCCAATAAGGGACTTTAAAACTGGTGTTATGTGCTCTATCTTCCTGGTTTTAGTGAGAACTCGAGCAGCAGCATTCTGGATCAGCTGCAGCTGTTTGATTGATTTGTTGGACAGACCTGTGAAGACGCCGTTACAATAATCAATACGACCGAAGATAAACGCATGGATGAGTTTCTCTAGATCTGCCTGAGACATTAGTCTCTAATATAATGGGCTTTTAAGTTTTCATGGATTTCCAAGCGGTCCTGAATTAAGATGACTGTGGCTTGTAAATATTCGTCACTACCAGTTAAAGCTAACGCTGCACAGCAAAGTTTACAGCCTTCACTTCACTCCAGATCAGCTTCTTCAGCCTAAAGAAGAAGGTAAAGAAGCCGTCCTGCGTTATTTCCATTAACAACTTCTGTATTCAGCCTGAAAGAGCGAATGTATGGGAACGAGAGAGCAGACCAGAGCCAGACAGCCGAGCAACTGATCTGCTTGTACACACTGCTGTAAACATCGTCCTGTTTCACAAGAAGCATGCAAAACTAATAAAGCGAAATAACCCAGAGACCTTAAGGAACACGGCCATATTTTTCTAAAAGCAACATCTTTGAACCTGAACAGTCAGCTGAACTCAAACTCTGACACCAGGGCTGCTCTGCTGTTAAGCTACGGAGTTGTTGTGCTTCTTCCTGCTTCAGAAGCAAAAAGCCTGAAGGTAACCTCCCCCGTTACTTGGTCTCTGACACCAACAACAATAAATGCACATAATATACTTGAAAATAAGGTAAAAACATTGTCCGTTAGAATGGATGAAAAATGTTTAGAAACTTAAATAGCACATTTTAACAACTATTATTTTGTCTGTTTGTCTTTACAATAAAATGCCTAAAAATTTAAACGAAGTTCCGTTTTTTTATTCATATCTTGAAATAGCAAATGCACATTGAATTATGGAATTGTGTTAATATGTTCTACCCTACATCACTGTAAAGGTGTGTGTTCATCAATAAAAACGATTTATCAGAATCAGCTAATTACAAATGTAATTATTTTGCGCCAAAACAATTAAATAATCACATCAAAAAGTTCGAAACGTTGTCCTTTGTTTAGTTTTTTTTTTTCAAAGTGCTGATTCCTTATTATCCTTGTCTACTTTACAGTTATACTATTAGTGTTGGTGTGCCCCATAAAAAACTATGAAGTACATATAAGTACATTTTGATGAAATACTTTTGTAAAAGTTTTGCAATTGTGAAATATTTGAGAAGCTAAATCAACAACAACAAAATGTGTCAAAAAAAAAAACAGCTGATAAAACAAAGTCATCATACGGAGGAGGACAGATGACCTGAACTGACCAAATGGAGGGGAAAGAAATGAAACAAAAAGTTCTGGAGAGGTGCCAAAGCCCACAGGTCTGGGACATTCCTGAGCACCATAAAGGGAGTGTTTGCCTTGGCGTGTTTATACAAATGTTCCTACAAGTGTCTGTCTGTCTGTCTGTGGAGGTTGATCTTCACTCATTGTGACTTGAAGTAATGGCTCTAATTAGGGTTTTATGGTGACTTCTTGCAGGTTTGATGGCTGTTGATGGCGAACCAGCTGTGGAAAACACATCCAAACACTTCTGAGGATACCCGAGGGGTGGGTCACAACAAGAAAACAACACCATGAAAGGCTTCTTCAGAGCTTTTCTGTCGAGCATTCGTTTTATTTAGAGTCGCTCCTCGTATCTGCTGAAGTTAAGGAATTTGGAGCCCTGGTGTAATATTTAGCCGGGTGGTGTTGAAGCACCACAAAGCGACTCTGGCTGCAGCTACAAGGGGGGAGCCTTTGACTCAAAACTAATGGCGGCACGTTGACAGGTTTTAGAGGGAAAAATGTCAAGAACCTAAATTTATTCAGACCAAAAATTGTCTTTAATTCTGACAAGGTATTTAGAACCAACTTTCTCTTTAAGTGACAGATGGAACCACTGTTTTATTTCTGTGACAGCTCGAGCTGTAGCAGACATGCAAGCAGCCTGGGAGGATTCTAAGCTCCCTTAGAAGGAACAGTATTTCTGAAAATGTCAAATGCTTCTTTGAGCCTCTTAATTAGGCTTCTTTCTATCTATTTTTTTTTCTCCGTCTTAGTGAAACTGTACGCAGAGTTACTCCCACCGCACATTTAACAAGCGGCTACAACTCACAGCTGATTCTGATTTGAGAAACAAGGTGATTTATTTAATTTTTCACAAAAAATGCAAAAGAGCAAGAGAAAATATTGCACATTTGCAGTTTTTGCAACACTGCCACAAGATGTTTTATAATGTGAATGGCCTGATTCTGGTACATGGTTTTTCTAATTTTGAAGAAAATGTTCCTATTACTTTGTGACGTACCATCCTCCAGCAGCAGATTGTCTGGAATTACTAAGGTTTAGGAGCAGAATCACAAGTAATCTAAAAATCAATAACGAGAAATTACAGGTGAGTTGCAAGTGCTTTATTTTTTTAAGCGATTACCATCTCCTTACTCCACCAACACCCCTAACTAACAACACAAATGAAATGGAAGCCTATTAAAACGCACAAAAGTTGGGACAAAGAATTAGCAATTATTGTACTGTTTAGTTGCTTGATTTTTTTTTTTTTTATTTAAACAGAGGAATTTTAATTTATCGTGAGAGTGGTAACCGCACAAAGCTGTAAGCATCATCAGATACTGACAGGTTTGTTATTTTTGGTTCCATGAAAGCAGCAGTAAATATAAATATACTTTAAAACACAATTAAATGTTAATGTGTGCTCGTTACTGATACGATTACACAATTTAGAAAAGTAGAGGTGTGCGATACTACAAACCTTGGCATGGATCCAATACCACGTAAATACAGGGACAGCGTCACTGATATTGATTCCAAGAGCAATATCCTTTATTTAGGATATTGATAAAACCAAGGACAGAATTTGGGCAAGGTTTGTAGGTGTCAACAAACTACTTTTGCATACCGATATAAAAACCAGAAAAATATTTTAAAAAATGAAATAAAATGCAAAAAAAAAATTCTAATGTGAGAGCAAATCAAAACATCTTTTTTGAGTTGGCATCGAGACACGTCGTTACAAAAACAAAATACAATTTCAAGAGAATCTGAAACTATAGTACTGATCTTATCACTCTAGTATCGATCAGATACTGACACCGACTTGGTATCAATACTATTGATATTTTCTCCTGTATGGAAAACATCAAGCATGATGACAAAGCCATTCTGAAGATCATCATGAACACACAGTCACTATGGTAAAACATGACATGATGGGATCCTAGTCTTTACAGAAGCGGTCTCTGGGGCTACATTTGAAAAAGTGCAACGGGGTATTGACACTTCTGCAAGAAAATGCATGAATCACTTAAAAGCCCTTAAGCAACCTGTGATTACAGCTTAGGTGCGGATAAATAACAGTGGTCTGGTTTCTCTTAAGCCGTGCAGGTGTGGAGGCAGCTTTGCCAAAGCAATGTTCCAGTATTTCGCTTTAGTCAATAACAGAAACGACATGAATATTTCATTGTTAGAAAGCATGTGATTTAAGGAGCAGGTCAGGACAGCATCCAAGTCGTCTGAAGTGATAGAAAAGTGAGAACTGTGAGGTTACAGTACAGTTTGTCAGCATGTTGGATTAGTCTCGGCTAATCTTTGGCAGCATGTCCCTGCAGCTTCACATAATGTCCAGTTGGCTGCTTCGAATCTGGCAGCAGAGAAATGTAGCTGACATCGATATGATTTAGGCTCAAATTAGTGTCCTGCATCCAAGTAGCTACAGAGTGAGACGAAATATGTCGTGGATTGCGGAGAGTGAAGAGCTCTTGCCATCTGCATCATTATTATGTAAAGAATAAAACACGATGGATCTTGATCTGTGCTAAAGGTCCAAAGAGACAGTTGATAGTAAAGATCCAAAAACATGGAAGCATTCCTTTTGATATTGTTCAGCTAAATGGCAGTGGTACTGGTTATTCATAAAATGAGTTACAATAAACCTCCTTCATGCCACACACGCACACATTTCTAGAGTGAGTTTCAGATGACACGACGGTGAGCAGGTCAATTATTAAGTGCAAGATTTAATCCCAAGCTATGATTAAAACTGCAACAAAACCGTTGATAGTTACATGACATCCCAATGTTTTCACTACAAACATTTATTTAATAATATTTTATTGAGGGACATGCAACATTCCTGTTATTTAGTCAAAAGATTATGTTCTGTACAGTAGAAAATATTAAAAACAGTAAAACAGAATAGTTTTGGACCAAAGATATTCTTCAAGAGTTAATTCTCAAAGTATACATTATAGATAAAGACTATTAAATTACTTCTAATTTTGATGTGAACTACACCCACCTGATGCTGATTAGGCAACTGTTCATTTATTAAGTTATTTGATATTTGTCATATACATACTTTAAAGACAAAAGTGTGCATTTACATTATAAAAATACTCACTCTGCCATGTTGGGAGCCAAGAAACCATGTTTTGCGCGTCAGGTTTACGTTAGCATTAAATGCTCCAAACGGTTCAAATCTAGACGTACAAAATGCTGGATATGCTTGATTCAAGTTCTCAACAGAAATTCTCAACGCCACAATCAGCAAAGGCAAATAATCAGATTTCTTTTTAGGTAGGGTCTCTAATCAAGCGAGCAACAATGGCAGGCGGAGCCTCAGCGAATGAAACATGCTTACTGACAACTAGTCTTCCACTTTGTGTTTGTCTGTCAGGCAAAATCCTGATAACATACGCCAACGTGTGCAGTTGGAAAAAAAAAATAAAACGTGGAAAACTTGCTGTTAATGTGCTGTAAATATCAATCGAAGAGCTATATGTTTCGGTCCAAAATTGCCCTTGTTAAATTAACTCACGTCTTCCAGTTGTTGCTCGGTGTGATGGGGATCTGTTTCTGTCTGCGAGAGGCTAGTGACCTGTTCACAATGTGCATCGCCTCCCACCCGCTGCCTGCTGATGGCCTCAGCCTTCCCTGCAATCCTGAACACCATTAAGCAATGAGTGATGACTACGTAACCCCCTACAACCTTCAGGCCTGCAGTATAAACTTCCCTCTACATTCCAAATTCAGTTTAGCCCTGGCAAACTTGTAAAACGTCTAGAAGTGCCACTTCAAGGTGAAACCACCTGGACCACCCCCCAAAAAAAGGAGAAAACATTTATTTTACATGGATTTTTTTTTCTCCCCTCACAGCTGGATACTTAATTATTGTTATTATGCAATTTTTACACTGAAAGCATCCTATTTTAAATTAGATAAATATGAAGTCTTTGGTGGTGTGTTTTCATGGAATACAATGGTTTCTGTGCAACTCGCACTGCCAAACTGAATTACTTTATTTCACAAGTGGAACAACTCCAGCTCCATCATTGTGCCAATTCTCCTCAGTCTCCTCTTGCATAGATTTTGGTTCACACATTGGCACTGCATGTTATTAAAACTCAGTAAGGGACCAGTGAATTACTTAGCTTGATGTTTTCTGGAGAACAGACTCAGGCTCTTCTTAAAAGTCACAGGATCAGATGTGTCAAAACAAATGGATGCCCTTTCGATGTAAATGTGAATACCAACCGTGAAATCTACTATAATCAAGATTTTTATAAGCACACACCGCTGTTCATGATTATGGGTTTATGACAAATAAAGAAAATGTCAGAGGAGCACAATTAACACAAATTATACTGCTTTTGCTTTTATTGTTTCTCGAAAATCTCCTCAGTGTAACAAATTCAGTATTGGCTTCTTTTTTTCCCCCCTAAATTTTACACTGTCATTCTAAGTGCTAAGGCATGTCAGTGGCTTATGTGGTGTACGGTTTGGAGCAAAAGGGCATGACATGCTAATTTCTACACTCTGGTGGGTTAAAGATAAACACAATAGACCAGAGTTGGGCTTTGAGTTTGACTCGGTTCACTGGAATTTATTTTCAACCCCCAAAAAAAGGTGTAGAAGTGACTGTTTTCTAATGGGAACTGAAAATAATAACTCGGAATCTGTTTACTGATGAAACATTTAGGTGAAAAAAAATAAAAAAAACAATGCTCCATCCACCCATTGTCTATGTCCATTTAAGGCGCTCCCATACTCCACCCGAACAGTTGACGTGCGGTCATGTGGTTGCGGGACACTCATGTTCTCACAGACCTTTCACAATCGGCACAGACAGGCTCCTCCGTATACAGCGAGTTTGAGCCATTTGACAATCTTTGCAGGCGTTTTGTGAAGAATCGTACAACTGTACGCAATTCCTCACTGCATCGGAAAAACACTCTTTAGTAGGGGTGCACAGATATATTGGCCAGCTAATTTATCGGCTAATTGATTTATCCGTACTGATTTCCGTCATTATGGGAGAAGAGTCTGATCAGCTGGAGACTTCGCTCCCTGACATGCTCAACAGACAGACTCAGGAAGTCATTTGTACCAAGGGCCATACAATGACTCACTGAAGGGCAGGGGAGTAGTGGAATTCTCTGCATAGTCCATCGACACAGCAGACTTCACCTCCACACTCCTTATAGTGACATACAGACTGATGGAACTGTACTCTGACTGACGACATTATTAGTCAACATGCACTCCTCCATTCTGGCAACTGTCTTAATATTTAGTACTTAGGATTTTAGTATTTTTCAGTATTTTTATCTCTTAGTAATGTTGATCCGGTAATTGTGTTAATTTAGTATTCTAGTGTTTTTTTTTATATATATATATATATTGTGTGAACTGTAGTGTATGTTATGTGTAATTTCTTAAGCTGCTGGGACCTTGAATTTCCCCTTGGGGATTAATAAAGTATTCATCATCATCATCATCGTCTGTGATCGGCCAATACTTGCATGTATAACCGTTCTTATCCCCCGTTCTAAAAATGTTGCACTCCCATGAAAGAGGGAGAGCAAAAGCAGACAGACACACTGTTAACTTTTTATTGTAATTACCATTCTACAGTACCTTTACTGTTATGATATTTCAGTTAATTTTTACTGTGAGTGTGCTTTACAGTTATAACTGCTTTACTGTAAATGTAGTTTATAGCATAAAACTGTAAATGTAGTTTATAGCATAAAACTGTAATTGTATTTTATAGTAAAGCTGGTCTACTGTAAACTTGTTTCACAACATAATGTCAGTTTTACTGTAAATTAAAGTTTAAATTTTTTAATACAAAATATTTTACCATAAACCGAAAAATTTCGTTCAAAGAAATTTTAGTCCAAGTACTGTGAATAAAAACAGGTATTTATTTTCAGCAGATTTGTTGAAATGAAATCCATTTATATATTCACAATGTCATAAAGAACAATGTCACAATACAATATAATGTGCTATAAAACAACAAAACCATAGAACACACTACAGGTCATGTCAATATTTTTATGGCACATGTATGTAGCAACATGAACATGTGCATCAAGTACCAGCCATAAAAAAATATATAGAATATACTTAACTTCATTTGAATATGAACTGTATTTCATTCAATATGGACACTTGAATGCATCTGGATCCAATAACAGTAACAATCTTTACATAACCTTTTCTATTTGTTGCACACTGTACAACAAAAGAACAACTAAAAAAATTGGGCACTACAAATTTTATGTACCACATCAGGTATGCACCAACATGAACACGTATATCATTCAAATGGTGAACAGTCAAAAACCAGCAGAGGCTGCATTGTCAGAAAGCAGTTAACAGAAGCTTAAATGTGCACTGTTACACAATACATCACAATAACAGTGCAAGTGTGATAATGTACTGTATGGTAGGCATTCATATCAATAAATATTGTTATATCAGATGCATTTCCTACATCAGAAGAACTTTTATTCCATTCGTCAAACAAAATCAGTGGGATCCATCTTGTGGAAGCTGAACTGTAAAGAATAAGACAGACGATGTGGGAGGTCATGAGATGGTCAGGAAGTTATCTACATTTTCAAATCGACAGGAAGGCTGACAAATTAAGCTGAAATGACAATGTCCAAATGCATAAAATCATTGGCATAAAGCAGCATTAAGTTGATAATTTGTTTTAAAAAAAATCAATTGCACTGAAGTGATAATAGAAGCTGCATAAAGAATGAGCAGGACTGGCTTCACTTCAGGTTTTTGGATTGTTTATGGCAAAAGCAGTCAGTCAGTCTTCACTAATTCAAACGATTGCGTACTGTATTGAGACCCTGCAAATGTCCCCAAGGAGACGATGAAGTACAACATGTCATAACAATCTTTTTAGTCATTTTATTGGTGCTGACTGATTACTGTAAAGGTGTGCCTAATAAACTGAAAACTGCATAGTATAAAAAAAACACCTCACTTAAACGACTACACACTTATACATTTCTGTGATTTAGTAAGAGATGCAGCGACATCCACTTTTTACCACGGACACAGAAAAGATGCAGGCTACTCTAAAGGGCTATTGTGTAGGAATCACATGCCATTTATAAATAATTAAGCCTGTCACAATAGCAAATTTTGCTGAGCGATTAATTGTCTCAAAAAACTATTGCGATAGACAATAGTATTGTTCGAAGACTTTTGTACACTGATTTAATGGAAATGACATAATAACGTTTGCGATTTGGAAGATAGTGCATCTATCCGCCAAAGATATATACATTTTATTTTCAAAAGAATAGCCAACACTGGAACTGATAAACAAAACAACCAAAAACAAAAATAAAATGGATTCTCACTCTCCATTAACAAAAATGTACTTGAATAAAAACACCAAAGTGTAAATAAATACTGGATTTAACCAAAAGAGTACAGATTATGAAGTCTGTATACTATATTGCCCTTCAGTAATCATTAGATTTAAATAGAGAAGATGGGCACATCGACTACCCGATGCAATAGTTCACACTACACGTTAGTTCACACCTACATTTTCCCTTACAACAATCTTAGAACTTTGGTCGTTCTAAGATTGTCTCTTGTTATCATCCTGTAGTGTGTGGTGTGTTACGGTAGATCGTTGTGGCCCCTCCGATCTAAATCAGGTGTTTCCCCTGTCTGGGATTGTTAACGCAGCCTGTTGAATGTGACAGGTAGCCAATCAGAAAGCGTGGATTCTCCTCCATGCTTTCTGAGGGGAAATTACAGAGGGGAATCCCAAACAGCTGACACGGCGCAAGCCGAAGTCCAGCGGACATTGGAGATGATATGTGGAAACAACATTAATGTTTATAAAACATTTCGTGCAAAGAATATAGAAATGACGAGGGGAGGAGTTGGCGCCGCTACGTGGATGAACCCGGTAACTTTTCAGCTGTTCTTCGTTAACATGACATAAATAGGTTCTAATGATTTTCATTCAGTCAGGACGTTACGCTGACACTAGAGCCACATGCGTTGCAGGTAGATTGTAGTAAAGCATTGATTAATGCCTGGTTTTAAAATAAGTTCACTGGACTTGTAGCCATTATTTTGTGCCCATTGTTGGACACCACACGGTAGGATCAAACCCGATAGATCGGCTATACCTAGGATTTCTGTCAGTTAATGTGTGATCTCAGGTTTTGAAAATAGTTATCGCACTGTTGGCAACTCAGTGACTTTCTTGGTATACTTAGCACATTCTATCCCCAAAATAAAAACTGGTATAGGACAAAATTGGAATCAGCAGGTGCAGTTTTTTTAAAGACCATGATTGGCGATCATCCAGAAAACTGCAATCAGTCACTTGTACATCTTAGTATTCAGTTATTAGTATTTCAGTAGTCACCTCCGGATACAAAAACTTGATATTGGACGAGTTGAAGCTAAATACAGTATCAACATAGCAGTCCCAGCACATTTCTAAAGACTTTTGACCAATCACCCAACACATCGCACAGAGCTATGGCTAAAATTGTTGGGCCTCAGTCTGTTGTCAAGAAGAAGAGGAGGACGCCTCCCTGCAAACAAGATGACAAAAGTTTTGCCACCCATGTCAGTGAGAGATTTCGATGCAGTTCGGATGAAATATAAGAGCTTTTGTTCCTTCCAGAGGGACTGATGCCACAGCTCACCAGTCTATTGCAGGGCAACACATAGCAGACAGACAGTGAATTTATCCCAGCTGAGGCCTTTCCATGTAGATTTTGTGTTCAACACCTTTCTCCCACCGCCCAAAAACCTGCACATTAGCTTAAGTGTCCTCTCTAAATAGGCCACAGGCCATATCGGCTTTACAAAGGACTTTCATTTCTTAGTGGAAGACTTGATCTTTTACATTTACTGAGTGCGGGCTGCACAGTGGCGCAGTTGGTAGAGCTGTTGCCTTGTAGCAAGAAGGTCCTGGGTTCGATTCCCGGCCCGGGGTCTTTCTGCATGGAGTTTGCATGTTCTCCCTGTGCATGGTGGGTTCTCTCCGGGTTCTCCGGCTTCCTCCCACAGTCCAAAAACATGACTGTCAGGTTAACTGGTCTCTCTAAATTCTCCCTAGTTGTGAGTGTGTGTGTGAATGGTTGTTTGTCTTGTATGTCTCTGTGTTGCCCTGCGACAGACTGGCGACCTGTCCAGGTGACCCCGCCTGTCGCCCGGAACATAGCTGGAGAGGAACCAGCAACCCTCCTGACCCCATTAGGGACAAAGGGTGAATAGAAAATGGATGGATGGATTTACTAAGTGCCAGAGGATGAGGACAAAAAAGAGAGAGAGAGAGAAAACAGACTACAGGTAGAGAGTTTCTAATCCAATGTCATGTTAGCAATTGACAATCGTTCTAATCAGTGTGTGTTGATTTCAAAGATGTCTATTGGTGTACAACCAATGGGTTGTTAATCTATGCTTTTAAAAGGCTTAAGAGACTGATTGAACTGCTTAATAAACCTAACTATATGTCAAGCCTGAACATGCTAGTTCAGTTCAGCTTTAAAAGATCGATGACGGGGCCAACTTGCTGATCACATGGTAACGTAACTCAAAACATTAGTCATCAGCAAAAAAACAAAAACACAGCAGCTAATGGGTGAGGTCTCTGTTGGGAACTGTTGGGTTTTACTAAAGAAAAGCTGTTGAGTGCCTGCACAGCCGAGCAGCAAAATTGCTCATTGGATTTGTCGTGAAACCAACTCCAGGGCTCATTTTTCCTAATTTATTTTGTTTTATTTCACAATCACTTAACTGATTGATATAAGAACAATTACCCATACTACCTTCCAAGGAGCTGCTGTGCAGCAAACTTCTCTAATAAATGTAATTTAAGTGTATTACAGGATGGAGTTTCATATCAATGATGGATGATGTTGTACGGAGGCCTATTTGGTGTTGTGGTGGAGGTGTATTAATCATTATTAAAAGGCAGCTTAAATGCTTTCCCTATGCGCCAGGATGATTTAGACTCTTGGGTGGACAGTGTGTGTAACACCGGCGCTCCTGCTGCTGGTGGTTTCCATAATGAAGCACTTACTCAGCCTGCTGCCAAGAGACTGCAAGGCCATGATAAGCTGCTGGAGTCTGAAGACGTTTATGGGCATCTTCAAGGGCAAAATGTAGACATCGTGGCATGGACATGCAAAGACTGTAGATGTAAACCACACCGTTACATGTTAGCATAATGGATATCAATAAAAAAATATATTATAGATTTTAGTAGCTACACAGAATCCCTATCAGATTTCAGTTGCAGTTTGGCCTCTCCAAATATATCAATGTTGCACCCAGTCAAAAGAAATGATGGTGAAATTAAAAACAGGTTATGTTAAGCCTAATTCTGCCAGACGTACAAAAAAATATTAACTATGTGAATAAAACAGGGCGGATTGAAGCAATACGTTTCATTGTAATAAAGTTCAATCTACTGCACGACTTTAGGGAACTTTGAACTCTCATGTTCCCTTAAAGAGCCGACACTTTCCTTTGCTCTCTGTTCTTTTCAGTTCTGTGAAATAAATAAATGAATTTTAAAAATCCTATCCATTAAAGAGGAATATTGGTCAGATTATATATGCATCATGCTTATTTTTGTCCAGGGGAATCAGCGAAAAGCATCAACAAAGTCGTCCTGTTCTTCACAACATCCTGCTTAGCACAGATGGCGCATTCTGTAGTCACACACTTTCAAGGTATACTCATGTATACGTAGAGTGACTGTCAGTGGTAAAGACTTCAAAAACATCTTCAGAGTACCCTTTCAAACTGAATGTAACTTCATTAGCTCAACTCATGCCAATTGCAAGGATACACAAGCAGCAAACTAAAACACAGACATAAGAGCCTGCTGGAGCCAAGGCCCGTCAACACACACACAGACACACGCACACACACCCTCTGCTGCCAATGCTTAGGAATAGGATGATGTATTACCTCAGTGTGAAAGACACCATCATTCTGTTGACTTTACAACGGGCCATATGGGTTGAGTTGGAAATTGTTAAATATCTGCAGATCCTTGGCAGAATATCTTTGACTCATAAGTCATCACTTGGAGAAAAACAAAGTCGAGCAAATTAAATCTTAGAATTAAACTCTGATTACAACAGCAGTGCTTTCCAGCTTTAAAGGGACACTTGTTATGTGAAATCGACTTTGAGCTTTACATCATGTCGCATCAAAAAACAGGCTTGGAGTGTTGCCTTGATTCTTTCATGCATGTCTGAGAAATCCTTTCATCTCCCGTGGCAACGGTTCAGATGTGCTAAATGCCTAGGTGAACGAAGGACCGCCTACTAGGCATAGCTCCTCCTCAGAGTTTCTAATCTACCAGTTTACAGAGGAACCCTCCCCTGTGACTCTGCTATTCCGCTCCTTCAGACTAGCCAGCAACAATTAGCAAACACCTGGTGGATTTGCTAAGATCACTATGCAAGCTACTTCTCCGGGCAACGCTGGTAAAAACGTTGTAAAGGGTTAAAAGAGGAGCAATGTTGCGATCACTTCCTGAAGGAGGAGTTTCAGAAAGAGCAGGAGCTTCTTAAAGAGACAGAAGCCCAATTTCAAGGCGGCAAACTATAAAGCCAAATTTCTCTTAAGTCATATTTGATAAATTTAGGATTTCTATAACAACTGAAGGTAACACAGTTATTTAATTGCACTATAAAATGCCACTGTACAGCAGGAAAATACATAATACTGCCCCTTGAACAGGCACAGCATGGAAACAAACAACAAAACAAACCAAACATACTCCTAATCTGATCAACTTGTTGTTTGTGAAGGGCATCAGAATTAAACAGCAGGCTTGGGGTTTCTATTTCTGTCTGGAGACAGTCTGTGTTGACTGACCTGAGCTCATAAACGTTCTTGATTTGATCAATTTGCTGCACAGGCCTCACTGCTACCAGAATCGTTATCTACATATTTGCTCAAAAAAAATCCAATATCCCATGACGAATGATTTTATGAGAGTGTAAATTTGTGTGCTGAGCGTATTTATCCGAAAAATTTCTTTTTTTAAAAGTAACTTCGATCGATGCTCATTTATAGTCAGCAGCAGTTCCATCTACTTCTAATCTCTTTTTAAAGTGGATGAATAAATATGACATCTCCATGTTTTAAGAACCCGGCCAGAGTGCCAGCGTCTCTCTGTCCAACAGGCTCACATTCGGTTGCTTTTAATCAACACAACTAATCATCATGATCATAAGCCATCTGCTTCTTGAAATGAATGACAGTAATAAGCAAAGTGCTCTGACAAAAGTGAAGAACAGTTGAACAAGAAATTGGAACGTGGTGATTTTCATCGTGAATCAACGACCTTTGAAATGAGAGGTTTGTACAGTCAGGGGAGGAATTTGTGACATAGACCCTCATCCTTTTTTTTTTTTAATCAACTGTTTTGTGCAACCCATCTACAATAAGTTTACACACACAGTCGAAAACACACTCAGTCAGTCCAAGAGATCAGAGCAATGTGTGTACCTCTTTTGCAATATAAATAGTGATCAGAAATTGTAAAAAAAAACAAGTTTCTTTACAGAGAATTCAAAACTTTAAGAATATCTGACTGGATGGATTCTGGTTGGATCGACTCACTCACCACAGGTCGTCAACATTCCTGTCTCTTAACAGCTTTCAGCAGATGGTATTTTTGATTTTACACAATCTGAAACATAAACAGCTGTGTTCTCTGGTTATGCTTTATTATCTTTGCTCTGGCTGTAATTTTAATTGGCACGTTTTACTGTCTGGCTAATTTGCAGCTGGAAAACAATGTGCCGTCATTCTGAGCTGCTAGCCTTGACTTCGTTGGTACTGAAAGTAGCCACCAGGACTTTTTCCTTGGTTCTCTGTTGCCATCTTCAGTTTACAGCGGTAGACCCGGTGTTTGTCCTAGGATGCAATCAGCCTGAAGCAGCGTTAAATAAGCTTAAACAACAAATTTTAAGAGTTTTTGTGATTAAAATCTTTTTGGTTTTAGTTGAAAACCCTGTTTCTCTCTCCTACTTGGGACAAAAATAGATACATAAAAAAAAAAAAAAAAAGCTTTGCTTTGTGGTCCCGCCATATGTTGATATGAAAATAGTTCTGAAAATGTTTGTGTCGTGATGTGAGAAAATCCTCAACCTTGTGTACCGACTGAATTTAACAGGGTCTCCGAGGGAGAGTGAAACACAGGAGCATAAGCATCTGTGTGTTTAGTTTTGCAACATGACCTTTTGCAACTCATAAACCTGTTTTTTTTTTCTTTTGCTTTGGTTGTCAAGTTAGGGTAAATATATCTCAGAGCCCCTGAAGCCTCGCCTCTACAGACCTGCAAAGCTTTCCAGAGTGCATGAATTTATTTATCTCACCTGTCAAACAAAAACAGCAAACAGGCATGCTTCATCCATAAAAACAGAGATGCGGACATTTGAACAGAGCAAAGAACAGCTTGAAGGTCGGATGACGTTGACTCCATCTCTCTTTCCCCTGGACACCAGCTCTATAAAAGGCAATCCTTTTATACTCCCAGGGTCACATGTCCCCAGATTATTTGAATGAATTTTATCACACTTCTGTGGATGTTCATGAAACCAGGTCAAAATCTGAACCTGAATTCCACGTTTCTGAGTGGCAGCTGATGTGGAAAAACGCCACCTTCCATCCATCCATCCTTCCATCTATCCATCCATATTCAGGGCTTCCCGGCTCAAGAGAAAGAAATGTGCACTTTTGACAGTCCATGGTTCACTGCTGTGCTTTCAGCTCTATTTGCATGCGACATGATCACATTAGAAGTGACAGACTCTGTATTTTTTCCCACAGTGCTCCTTGCTCCGTCTCCTCCACCAGCTGAACTGGCAACCATCATATTATCCACCACATCTTGGTTGGAAAAAAAACCAGTCGATTTCCCTGTTGTGTGAGAATGGTTCCATTTTGTTTTCTCAGTACCCTGGGGTAAAAGATCTAATTCTGTTATCAGCTCAACTCTATACTGATCCAATAAAATTCTTAATCTTAGAAAACAAAGTCCTCTATAGCACTTTATCATTGAAGACTTGTAGGTGGGATGGTACTTATGACTTGCTTATCAAAAGGCAGATGCAAGGTGCAACCTGGATGTGTCGTTCATTTAACAGTGACATTCGTATGCAATAACAAGCAGTGTTACTTTTCCGTATTGACTTTATAACCAAGTCCCTGCTCAAAGCATAAAAGGTAAACATAGCTACCTACCGGTTTCGCTAACTACTTAGCAAGTAAAAAGCTGATGCTACTGTAGAATAAACCTGTCCTCTAGAGCAGTGTTTCCCAACCCTGGTCCTCAAGGCTCACTGCCCTGTATGTTTTAGGTATTTCCTTGTTTCAGTGCAGCTGATTTCAATTGATGACTGATTAACAGGCGTTTGTTGAACTGCAATCAGTTGAATCAGGCACATTAAAGCAGGGAAACCTCTAAAACATGTAGGACAGTGTGCCTTGAGGACCAGGGTTGGGAAACACTGCTCTAGAGAAATATAGTCACATCCCACATTAACGTCACTTTACTATCTTGCGATTATGATTCTGTACCAACTTTATAGCCAAGTCTTTGCTCAAAGCATTAAAAAGTAAACGTAGCTCCCAGTGTCGCTACCAAGTTAGCAAGTAAAGTGCTGATGCTACAATAGAACAAACATGTCATCTAGAGAAACATAAAGTCACATCCCAAATTGACATCATTGTATAGCATCATTTTGCTATCATGCCATTTCTTTTTTTTCCATCTTGTGGAAGGGCTTCTGTGAAATTCAATTAATTCAAAATGGCGGTCTGTGAAGAATGACGAGGCTCCTTGCAGTCCGTTTGCTAGCAAAACAAACTGGGCAACAACTTTTGATCTGATGTTTGGCCAAAGCTACTCAACTTCATTCCCACCAGCATAAACGTAGAAGAAACAGGCCAGCAATTTAATAAAGCTGAGAAGGAGCGAGAACGTTAAAACCACAACATCTTTTCTTTGAAAAGAAAAAAAAAAAAGTCTCACAAAAAAGGGTGTAAAAGTAAATATAGTAAGACGCACATTATTCGTGGCAACAGCGCTGGGAAAGGCAAAGTACAGAGGGGTCGGATCAATGAGATGTGCACCAGAATCTAGAATAAAAAACTTTTTACAGTTTTGGATGAAATCACTGAACACACGAGAACGAGTTACAAAAAAAAAAAAAAAAAAAAAAAAAGACTCATCCAGCTGTAATACCGCATAGCCTTACTGATTCTGGGAAATGAAATGAGCTCGGCGCATGAGTCATTAGCTGGTGCTTTGAATATCAGTGTGGGTCGAAGCCGAGAGCTGACACAGCTACTGACATCATGAGCCGGCTCACCACGTTAAACGCAGTGCATCGTGAGCGTCTCGCTGGGAATGGACGACAATCTGCCGTTAATAATTCAGCAGCAAATAAAAGCCATACGGCAGGGAAAAAAAGTGCATCACCCCAGTGAAGTCCTGGGTTGCAGCATTTTGAGTGCATAGCGTAAAAGGAGAAATATTACATCACCGGGTGGAAGACTCTGATTCATATTAAAACACATGTTCTGCATAAATGTGTTTTATTAGCTTTTCTGCAAGTAAACACAAGAGCTATAACAAATTAATTCACATCACAGAAAAAAAAGAAAAAATGTTTGAATTAATTGCAACCAGAAAACCACTCAGGCTCTTACACTTGAAGCATAAAAACAGGTTTGTGGGGGGTTTTTTGTTTAATTTTTTGTTTTTGTTTTACCCCAACACGCCTTAAAGCTGTAAGTGCAGCAGCTGTGAGGATTTATAACTGTTACTGAGGGGAAAGCCTAATTCAGGCCGTTTCATAGCACTCGTTTTAAAATCCATTCCCTGTGTGAAATGCACACAAGCTGTCTTATTAGCCAACGTCAGCAGTAACCATGATAAATAAAAGAACCCACAGTGCGGCCCGCTGCCTTCAGAGGAAAAGTGTTTTTTTGTCGTTTTGTTTAGTTTAGTTTTTTCAGCTCTCGGATGCCCGAAGCCAGATTGGAGAAAGGAGCGGTGAGGAGTTAATGCAAAAGTTGAATTAAAGAGATAAATCTCCCATCGGCACCGTTATGGATTGTAAGAGAAGCTCGGAGATGTGCTGCAGAGGTCGATAATAGCTTGAACTGCCACCGTGAGACCTGTGCTCGGCCCTGATTGGTTTCCCCGCAGATCTGGGTTTTTTTTTTGTTTGTTTGTTTGTTTGTTTCTGAAAACTATATAGTAAAGCTTGTCAACACATCATAATACCGATCTGACCTCTGTCTGGTTGGCAAAACATACTAAAGAATCTCCGTCTAAACCAAAAAAAAATACACGATACAAAGACACAGATGGGTACGCGTATCCTTTTTCACACTCTTCCTGTCCTTATGCAGAAATGAGTGGGTGCCTAGTGTTTGATGGAGTCAAGGGAAATACAGGGCTGCTTCAAGTAATAAGAAATCTTCATTGAACGTCAATTTTTCAGAGCTAAAATGAACTGAACAAGAAAACCTTCAGTGGTGTTTGACCAACGTTTGTGTAACTTTGTACCAAAGTTTGTCAAAGTTTCTTTGGTGCAAAGTTACTCAAACAGAGAAACTGAGTAAAGGTGCTGTTGAAGTAACTATAATAAGCTGAGTAAGTCTAGTAGTACTTATTCAGGATAGTACTTGCCTTTTCAGGAAAGGAAAAAAAAAAAATAGACAGTAAAACCCAAATCCTACCAAATAAACGCAAGTCAAACTTCATCAACACTTCCCCCTTTTCCTCCCATTTAAATCCACCGAACGCTTCCTTCGGTAATATCTCAAATCTACAGGCTTAACTTTGTTTCCATCCTTTTAAGAAGAGCAAAACCTGCAAGATTGGTTAGGAAAATATCCCTTGGTGCTCGATTCAACTAGCTGGCGCACTGTTGCATGTTGCGAGAACCACAGACGGCTGTCGTGATACTCGATACGGGACGCAGCTTGTGCAAACAAATAAAGCATGTGGCTTCCAGTATGTAAACACCTGACCTCAGACTTGTACCAGGGTAGGTTTACTCGCAGGCCGGGGCATTGTTGCAAAGTGTGTGAGAGATTTCGTGTCAGCGTTGTTCGTTTGGGACGTGGAAATGAGCTTCATTGAACACAGCATCTTTTAGGAGACGAGATTACCACACGAGGACATGTCAGTATGACGTAGAGCATCCCATTAATTCATTTTTTTTTTTACCTCTAGAACAAATGAAATAAGTGCAAATAAATGCCAGAAATTTAAGGCGGGGGTTGGGGGGGGGGGTTTCTCATTAAACAAAAGAATAACGAATCCTCATATTTTTTAGTCTTTGAAACTGATTGGGGAACTAGAAATCATAATGGATTTTTATTTCAAATTAATGGTAATAAATTCATATTGTAGGTCCCATGAGGTCTCTTTGGAGTCTTCAGGGACTTTTAGCATCTTCCATCCTTTTCTAGAGGAAATTACTCACATCGTCAGATCCAAGCATGTTTGCAGTTGTTTTGAATCTTTTAAGAGCATTTCGAAGACCTTATGAGGCTCATAATCAGCTAAAATCTACTTCCTGTGAACCTCAGGCAGGTTTTGTCATGTCAACACGGTGTTCAGTCTCACTTCAGCCGACAGGAGCAACACCAAACCACATGGGTGACGTTCTAACAGTCTTCTGCGTGACAGTGTTCCAGTTTCCTCGACCTAATGTGACGCGTGCGATTTTAGCCGTTTTAAACGCCATTATGTTTTTACAAGAAATTGCGACGGGATTTTCGGAGGCCGTTACATCTGGAGAGTGCTGGTCTCTTCACATAGCTGAATGAAATCAATTACGTGATGAACTTTCACTTGAGCGGGGTTCGAAAAAAAACAACAACAAAGAAACAAATCAAAAATAGAAGGGTCCCTCTCTCCGGCACTCAAAGGTTAGTCAAAAAAAAACCACGTTATCTGATGTTGCGATGCAACTTTCTTAACCTCCCTGTTGATTTATGGCAGCTCAAGTATGAACAATCTGCCGCAGAGCGGGACGATAAACTTGTCGCCGTACCTCGTCACTACAGCACGACTCGACAAATGATAGATTAGTCTTGTAAGTGGGCGACTTCCAGATGTGATGTGTCTTGGTCCCCAGGTGAGGTGCACGGTGTCAATCTTGTGTCG
The DNA here is from genome assembly GCF_019740435.1 of Gambusia affinis. NCBI lineage: Eukaryota > Metazoa > Chordata > Actinopteri > Cyprinodontiformes > Poeciliidae > Gambusia > Gambusia affinis. Next base: position 6,407,639 of record NC_057884.1, on the reverse strand, counting down.
CTAGAATGAGACAAACAGGAGAGAATATGGTCGGCTAAGTGCATAATTTCCTCACAATTCAGCTTCTCTCTGGGTGAAGGAGGTAGAGTTCAACCCAAGGCGTGAAGACCCCAAATATATTTAACACCATAAAGTCCAGATCCTACAGCTTAACCCTTTTGCACAATATTTTTAGCGTTGTGCAAGGGTGTTTTTAAGTAACCGTGACATTTCTTTAACAATTAGGGGATTGGTTTTATAAAAATGATAAATGAATAAAACATTAGAGACAATCAACTAAACATTTACCGATGGAAGTAAGACTATAGAGATCATCAAAGCCGATGATTAGATGTTTTTTCAACTTTGCACTCTGAAACGATCAGCAGTACATCAGACTGATGAAAAATTACCCATTTTTAATAACTGAGTCGTGTGCATTTTAGTCATTCTCGTGATGTAAATCATTTTGTGGGATACAATTTTTCAATTTCCTTATTTACTAAGAAATAATCAATCAATCAAATTTTATTTGTATAGCACATTTCAGCAGCGAGGCATTTCAAAGTGCTTTACATCAAATCAAACACAAAAACACAATGCAACATAGAATCAACAATCAAAACACGACACTAAGTCAGATTCCGTCTATAAATTTGTAATTGATGTTTCAAATCCAACTCTAAACAAGTGGGTTTTTAGTTGAGATTTAAAGGAAGTCAGTGTTTCAGCTGTTTTACAGTTTTCTGGAAGTTTGTTCCAGATTTGTGGTGCATAGATGCTGAATGCCGCTTCTCCTCATTTGGTTCTGAAGAAGACCTGAGAAGTTCTGGAAGGTTGATACAACAGCAGCAGATCTTTAATGTATTGTGGTGCTAAACCATTCAGTGATTTATAAACTAGCAACAGTATTTTAAAGTCTATTCTTTGAGCTACAGGGAGCCAGTGGAGAGACTTTAAAACTGGTGTTATGTGCTCTATCTTCCTGGTTTTAGTGAGAACGCCAGCAGCAGCATTATGGATCAGCTGCAGCTGTTTGATTGATTTGTTGGACAGACCTGTGAAGACGCCATTACAATAATCAATACGGCTGAAGATAAAGATTTTTTTTTTCCCTCCCCTTTCTCACCATAAATTGGTGAAGAGAAAAAGAGCAGGCATGAGAAAATAGCTGGCAGACATTGTGACGAATAAAGCAGCACAGTAACGACTCAGAACTTATTTCTAATTTAGCAACATCCTACGGTTTTAGTCTAAAGTACCAAATTACACAACACAAGACGTATGTGTGTTTTATTTACTTTAATAAGGCTTTAAAGAATGCAAATTAAGTCTGATCATAAAAAAGGAAATATTGGAGTGGCATAGTTTTTGGATGCTGTAATTGGTAAGCAACAGTTAATGAGCTTGTTTTGTGTTTTGACAATGATTTATGTTCAACACAGATCAGCAGGAATAAATTAGAAAAAATAGAAATAGAAGAATAAAAAGCTAAATATATTGCATGTGACTGATTAAATACCGCTATCCATAAGTGTCCAGATTTGAGTCAGCTACAGTAAACTGTAAAGTCTGTAAAGACTTCTGAAGAAAGTTTTAGTGCATTTTTTTTTTAGTTTTTTGTGTGTGAATATATTAAATAACTCTAGGCAATTAAGTCTTTAGAGCCTTCTGGTGGTGCCTTTGTCATCCTCTTCAACATTTTAAAATGTATTTTTGGGCCAGGCTCAGACATAATTCATTTTTATAGAAGCAGTAAGGCATCCTATAAATGTAGGTGGGAGCTCCATAACGAAACTAAAATAAATAAACTGCCAGTCTGCCCTTTGGCGTGAGTGCATCGTCTCATCAAGTCACCACTGTTTTTGTTCCAGTGTACCAGTTCATTTTATTATTTAGGAGAGCCTAAAACATGCAGCAGTACCAATCAAAACTTTAAATACACTCATCATGGGAATTATTGACATTTTCCTTTAATGATTTATTTGAGCTGATTTTTGTTTGTTTTCAAGAAAGCTTTATGTGTGAAGATTTATTTTATAAGAATTGTTCCCATGAGTTCTCTTAAATTTCCAAAATGCTCAAATAGTAAACTCGTCAGGTGTTTTCTCCCAGGCTATCTGGACGAATCACTACTGCGGAACTGCAGGTTTAATAGCTTCCTAACTACAACCAACCGCTTTGACTCCTTCCAGTCTGGTTTCCTGCCTCACCACGGCACCGAGTCCGCCCTCCTCACAGTGTTCAGTGACATCCACATAAACACAGACTCTGGAAGAACCACAGTGCTGGTTCTGTTGGACCTCAGTGCAGCTTTTGACACTGTTGACCACGACGTATTACTGAAACGACCGGAGAGTTGGGTCGGACTCTCCGGTCCAGTGCTCAACTGGTTTGAATCTTACATAGAGAGCAGGAATTTTTTTTTTGGTTTGTTTCAATAGGAAACTTCTGATATAAGCAGACAGAAGTTAAATGTGGGGAACCCCAAGGTTCAAGCCTAGGATCCCTTTTATTCAATATCTATATGCTCCCACTAGCTCAGGTTATAACAGGAAATAATATCAGCTACCATAACTATGCAGATGACACAGCTCTACATTACGATGTCACCAGGTGACTCAGAACCCATCCAATCACTGAACAGATGCTTAGAGCAGATAAATGTATGGATGTGCCAAAACTTTCTCCAGATGAACAGAAACAAAACTGAAGTTGTTATTTTTGGACCTAAAGAGGAACGATCTAGAGTTATAGATCTAGAGTCGATGCACAACTTCAGCTATTACGGCTGGAAACTAGGGATCAGGTCGGAACCCCAGGTATGGTGACGGACTCAGGCCTTAACCTGCAGAGTCACATGGAGACGGTTACAAAGTCGGCCTTCTATCACCTGAAGAACATCTCCAGGATTAGAGGACCGAAGTCCCGACAAGATCTAGAGAAACTCATCCATGTGCTTATCTTTATTTGCACTGATTACTCCAAGAGGCTTCAAAGTAGTCAGTTGTGAAAGAGCACAGTTTTCAGACAATTCTTTTCAGAAATTATACGATGTTCCATTCCGTTCAATGGGGACACAAGCTGAATGTTTCACAAAATGTACAAGATATCAATATCAAAATATATAGCTGTAATGTCCTGAATAAGCAGAATACTGTAACATTTAAATGGTTGAAATAGCACAAAGTATGCAGGAAAAGAGAAGTGGTGTAACTGAAGAGTGTGAAAACTTGTTGCAGTCACACTAACAAGTCCTGACCAGTGATTTATTTATTTATTTATTTTTTAAATCCCCCAAGTTCTGTACAATGCTTTGTTTCCTGTGATTTGTGTCTGGCTCAACTCAAGCCCTGTCTGTAGCAGATGGAGAAGGACGGGTGATGGGGTGGAGAAAAGAAGAAAGAAATCTTTCTGTGTGAGCGCACATATGACAGCTCCATCCGCCGGTCATGGAGGGACAGGTCTGCTCCAGCCACACTAAATTGCCTGTCAAGATTGCCACGGATGACCCTTTTGCACAAGAGACCCTCTCATATTTCTCCTGAAATATGAGCCAGCAAACGAGTCAGGAGAGAAATACGACTCTTATCCGAAAAAAGAAAAATCTTGACAATACGTTTAAAGTAACAGACACAACAAAGCCAAGCAAGACCCGATGTTAAGCTAAAATGTGAAATCTTATTTTCATATGGTAGCTATAGTCTTTATTGTGCCGTAGACACAACACTCCTCTCAACATATTGACAAGTATGTTATAAAAGCTAAAACAAAATAAAAACATTTGAGCCAAAGAATGTTTACGCCTGTGAGACCTAAAACAAAATCTGATTATTAAATTTCTTTTTAAAAGCATTAGAACAGAATAGAATTGGCGAAATCACTGATCCAACGATGGCCTCCACTTCTAAACTTCAAAGCTTCTCCTTCTCTTCACAAAGTCGGCATCAAAGCTGAAAGAGGTCGATGGGCGAGTCGGCTGCGGTAACCGCATATTTAGACCGCAAAGCACCAAGAGCTGAGAATCTTCCCTGGATGTGGGGATCCCGCATCTCTGACTGGTTGTAAGCGTTTCCTCTCCTTACATTCCGACTCCGAGACGTCAAGCCAATGACACATCACAGGCGACGCTCTTAGCCGGAGTTCAAACAGAAAACTCTGCTCCGTCTCTTCTTCCTGTACAGGCGATGGGGAGGTGATTCATCAACTCCGGGGAGACGGCAGGGGGCCCCGGTGACGGCTCGAACCCCCCTCTCCCAGTCTCATTATGCCAGATCTCTCAATGGCACTTCCATCCGATCTGTTCTCCTGTAACGGCAGCGTGGAGCCTCGACTGATGTGCGAGCGGCAGATGAATCACAATTAAACACTTATTCCTCCCTCATCTGTTGCCACCTCGGCAGCTTCATCAGCGAGAGGCATCTCTGCGAGGCAGCCCACGGTGGAGATGAAATGCAGAGACAGGAGCTGTCAGTCATCCTGTTCAGGGTGAACATTTGCATCTGCGTCCCTTCTGAAGAGCATCCAGGATGAGCAGCGGCCCACTGCCTGCTGGAGGCTGTTCTCATCTTCCCCTTCTCTACTGCCTGCTTATTAGATTCTTCATGAATACATTTCTGTTTGAGTGCACTTGCGTTTTACATTCCCGTGGCGCAGGATAAAGGAGGAGGTGATTGGTGTTAGAGCTGCAGGGTGAGACTTTTGTTTTTTATTTGTTAAAACTGTCACCATGTCGACAGTTCTCACATGAGACAGATAGTCTATGAGGTAAAAAAAAAAAAGATAATCTAGCTCCTCCATCGCCCCCTCGAGCTACCATTGCGATCCGTCATAATGCAGCACTCCTGACCAAAAACAACCAATCACAGCCAGGAGGAGGGTCTTAGTGCTGTCAATCATCTTGCTGCACTCTGCTCAACATGCTAATGGTGGAAAAACAGCTTAGCATTTATGCACCGTCATCGGTGGCTATGTTAACTAGCATTGCCATTGGTGACAGGCAATGATGTGGGTGAGCAGGAGAGTGATTGACAGCGCTAAAGCCCTCCTCCTGGCTGTGATTGGTTGTTTCTTGCCTTGTTAGTACCGGACGCACTGGGAAAAGGCAGACGAGCTCGACATTTTCGTAGCTTATCTGTCTTGTACCGTCAACATATAATGATAATTTTAACAAATATGTAAAAACCTTCTGCCAAATTGACAAACTGGAGCTTCAAGAAATCTTTGGCATCCGACGATACAAACAACTCATACTCTTATTTTAAACCCATTAAACGCCGTTTCATTCCGAACCAACTTCAATTTCACAGCAATGCATTTAACCCCTCGGTATTCGTTTACTTCTCTTAGTATTTTTGATGAATTATGGAGATAATCGATCACTAGAATTCTCAAATGTCATTTGTTTAATTTAACTAGATCATTTAAATAAAAATAAAAAAAACAGGTTTTGCATTATTCGTTATTCATCATTTGGCTCTGGTGGTTAAAGTGACAGCCAATGTCTTCTGATCAGACCAACACGTCTATGTGTTATTTAACATCTTGTTGTTAAATAACATTTAATTGTGTCACACTTGATGTAGAAAACACTTTTAAGCTCTGCAGACCGAATTGTACGACTTTCTAATTCTTTTGGTAACTAAAACCCCAATGCAGCGGAAGAAAGAAAAAAAAAAAAATCTTTGCCAAGATTATAAATGGCTTGTTGATCATAAATCACTCAAATCTGGAATGTCAAACATTCATAAAAATCAATAAGTGACCAAATGAATAAAGACTTTTTTATTATGAAGTTATTTATAAATCTTGAATCCTTTCTTAGAATTAGAATTTGTTTTTACATTAGAAATGCAAATTGTGAACTACCTGGATTTTATCTGGTGTTGAAACACAAATATCTGCATAAATGCAGTGAAAGAGGTAAACTGTGTGTATGTGTGTGTTTTCCTTTGAGAAATAAGAATCCAGGAAGTGTCTAATTAAGCCCAACCAGACTCACCGACACCGCTGGAGAAGAGCCCACCCCAAAGCCCGGCTGGGGTCCATCCTGGACCGGACGGCGCTCCATCACGGAGCCGCACGGGACAAACAACCACGTCTGCACACACTCACCTAAGGGATATACTTTCTGGTTTTTTTTTTTGTTTTTTTACTGCAGTGACAGGGTGTGAACTAGCCTTTTAACAAGCGGATCATTCAGTCTGGGAACTCGTCCGTGACCGAGTGGGTGTCCATCTGGTATTGAAATGAGAAACCTTATGCAAGAAAACTTTAATAGGCTGCAACTTTGCACATAGACGTGTCCTCAGTGGCCCTTTAAACGGCCTCAGCAAGTGCGAAGTGCCTTTGACTCATTAAATGTCACCCTCGTTTAAGCACATGAGTCACACTGGGCGGGGCTACATCACATGGGAACCCAAGAGCTCTGGGCCTTCTTGTGGTGAGCCTACTTTAACAACATGTGGTTATTGCTATTAAACTCAATCAGAAGTTCTCGCTTGAACTTTTTAAGACGAAGGAAAAACATAAATAAATGAGCGCTGGAGAGTTGCTCTCTGCGCAGCACTAAATAAAATGTCATACTAATTACACGGAGACTTTACTGCGAGCTCTTTCACCTCTCGTCACACAACACTTGTTAGCAAAGACGGAGCCTAAAAGGATCCTCTGCTCGTGGGATTTCTGCAGCTAATTGGACCCGTCGGAAGCCCCCAGCAGCCTGGTGATTGTCGCGTTGTGTCTGAATTTGCACTTCTGGCGATTTGAAGCGTTCGGATTAAAATTCACGCAAAGGGCCACGGGGGTTAGCGGTGTGATGTGTGTCCATGGACGTCTGTAGGTGGACTCAGGAGAGAAGTGGTGTTTCTCTCACCATCTCATTATCTAAAATTGCAGCGGCGCTGTATTCCCACGCTACCGGAGAACTCACCGACTATCGATAAAGCAGCAAACTGCGTAAATAGCCTTTTTTCTTTCTTTTGGCCCAGTTTCAGTCTCTCCAGTTTTAGAAATAATTGGTGTCTGTTGTGAGCATGCTGACGATGTGCAGTCATACAGACCCTTATTTTTGGACTAATCACATTTTTATTTTCCCAATTAATTTTTATTTTTATTTATTTTATTATTATTATTTTTTAGAAATTCATTCAGTCATGCATACGCCGCAATAAAAGAGTCTTTACTTTCTTGTGTTTATGTTCTGTTTTGGTAGGGTTTTTGCTCATTTAAATATTTTAAGTCATTAAAGTTGGTTGTCATGAGAGACAACTTGAGTAAATACAAAGTTCAGCTGGCAAAATATCATTTTAGATGTTGAGCAGGAAAAAAAGCTACACAAAACCAATCCGGCTACATGTGAAAACATTATTTATTAACTGAATGTTGTTTCAGTTAAACATAGTTTAAACGTTTTTAGTAGTTTAAACTACATAAATGCAGGCCAAATTACAAATCATTTGTGACAATGTGAACATAAACTAAAATATCTCCAAAAGCAATGAAGGCATCATTCCCTGATCTAAAGAAATTCAAGATAATAAAAGTATTTGGCCTCCATTCTTCATTTCAATTCAGTTATTTATTTATCTAAATTAAGACAATGCACATTAATCAACATTTCAGCAGCAAACATCAACGTAAACATGGTGGAGTTGGTATAAATGCTAGTTTTGAACCATTGTGAAAAGATGAAAAGAAGAAGCAGCATCCAACAAAACAAAGAGTGGAGAATAATAACAAACGTCACCAATCGTACAAACAACATGAAGTTACAAAGAAGCTAGGACACCATTACATAATGGACAAAATATTCGACATAAAAGTGCAACTTTCTTTAGTTTTCAACCAACGTTTCAAAGAGATTTTAAAGCTGGAGTAGAGGTGCCCCAGTTCACGACAATCTGGCAATGTGTTGCACAACTGATGGACCAAAGTGATTGTCCGCAGCTGGATAACGGGTCTCTCTCATGGTGGAGCAGTGGTCAAGCCTCCCACGGTTAACTCTGATGATGGTACCGTGAGTGCAACGATGACCCTTCCACCAGAACACAAAGAACCAACACTCAAAGCGCTGCAAACCTCACTTGGCTCCGGCAGCCGCGTTCATTTCATTCCCCAATAAAAACTCCCCATAAAGGCCAGTTTCACATCTCGGTTATCCAAAATGAAACGTTCTGGAAAGTGTGAATTCAGTTGCATCTGGTGCCCATGCAGCGGGACAGTGATCGTCAGGAAAACCTCTGAATGGCTCACAAAGTAAAATAATAATATAAATAAGGTTTTTGGTGCAGCTTAAATCTCAATGAGATGCTGTGGAATTACCTTAAAAATTCCCAACCAGGGCAGCTGAATAATGTAAAATACTCACAGTGAGTTATATCACAGTACATTAAATCCCTTCTAAACATGGTACAAGTTATCAGGTTTAGGGAGTCAACAGGTTTTTCACACAGAGCCGTGTTGGTTAGGTTAGTTTTCCCTCTACAAATGAAATTTTCATTTGAATGCTGCCTCTTTTTTTCTTTTTTTGTACATTATTGTTTTGATATTTGTTAGTTGATGTCAGATTCTCTCCCAAGATTTGCTATTTGACAATTTAGTTGCGACTAAAAAGGAGGAGCGGGGAGGGAAAAAAAGAAGAAAAAATGATCTATAAAGGTGGCAAATTTGTCTTTTCCCCAGCAAAGTAACCACCGAAAAAGAGTGAGGTCTGGCCACCGGGAGTAATTTGTGATCAGTCAGGAGCAGCCGAGCAGCAAACTCCCTATGGTAAAGTAGAAAAGAGGAAAAGTGGGGCTATTACCAAGACGGCAGAAGCTGCTTACAGCTGGAGGCTGAAGACGGCTACTGATGTGGTCAATGATTAACTAACCCAGATGGCAGCGCGACCAGCTGCTAACAATGACAAGGTGGCTACTCATTCAGCCTGGGTGGTAACCCATTTAACACAACCACCCATGGGATTGTCAACAAGGTTTCGGTGAATATCAGTGGCGTAGTGCACAAACTAATGGCTTCCAAGTCTACGGTCCTGATCCAGAGGATTACCTGATTCTATTAGCCAGACAATATTATGGATAAGGCGGCTAACAGCGTGAATGTGCCAACAACTCGTATGTCTATAGTCGCAAGAACCGCAGCATTATTTGTTTTTGTCTGGATATCAGCAATGTGTTAGTAATAATTGCAGGATTTGGATTTGGTCACCTGATGTAGACGCACTTACATGAGTTATTGTGGTGCCTTGCAAAAGTATTCATACCCCTCAGCTTTTTTCAAATGTAGCCGTGTTTCAGCCATAAAATGAATGTATTTTAATGGGATGTAAAGGATAAAGCCACCACAAAAGAGTTCATTTTTATATCTAAACACCTTTCATGCTTATTCATTAAATACGCATTTCCTGTTTTTCCTTTTCCTTACACATGCATTTTCTTAAAATACACATTTTTGTCTTTTCTTTATAAATGTTTGTCAATTTTTGTGTTTTTTTGTGCACATTTTTTGACAAAAATGCATCTATAAGGGAAACAAAATGTAGCTTTTGACAACAATGCATGTATAAGGAAAAAGAAAAATTAAAATATATTTCTGCTTTTATTTTTAATTACACAAGTTCTGGTCCTCTGTACTTCAGATGCATGTACAAGGAAAACGAAAAGCAAAAATATGGACGTTTCCGGTTTTATTTTTAGGACAGCTTTGGTCCTAACCAAGGGGGCCACTGAATTCAAATGCATACTTAATTTTTCAGGATTTTATTTCTAGAAAAAAAAAAAAAAAAAACTTGTGTCATATTTCTTTCCACTTCACAATTATGTGTTTGTCGCTGAATTTGCTGAAGTTTGTGGTCGTAACTTGACAAATATAGCAACGTTTAGTTGGCGTTGTTGGTATTTTGGAGAAAAACAATCATGTTAGAAGCCAAACGTGACACTTGAACACAGGCGTCAGTCTCTGACCTACGGCTAACGTCTTCCATCCTTGATTACGCTCTCCGGTCTAGACAGGGGGGCGAAGGGAAGCTGGAGTCATTTTCTCCAGATTAGGAGGTTTCAGTGTCTCTGCTCCACCTGCTGCCAATGTGACTAAGATTTTCGTTGACCCCTTTGACAGGATTACGAACTGCCATCTCTCAGTCTGTCTCTGCGGGTTTTAATGGCCCTGCTATCAGTCACTTGCTAATTTTCCCACAGTCGCTGTTTGTCTACAAGGACCCTGGGAGAGATTCCCACAGTTCTCGGGTCATTGGAGTATCACTCACATCCTGTTGGCCGCTCGTCTATTTGTGAAGCCGAAGCTCAGGTTCACTGTTTGTTTTGGCATCCCGCTGGTTGGAAAACAAAGCCGAGCATTGTCTGTTCTACGCGCTCCTGCCTCCGCTCTCGCTGGTTGCACTCTGTCGCCGGGCAGATTGTGGAGTGTTTTGGAGATAAATAATAAAAAATGAATAAATAACAGCACCTACTGCAATACAAACTCATATTACTCCATAACTGGTATTCATTGTTTTGAGAAAATTTCATGCCGACAATCTCGACTCCGTCTCCTCTGGCAGTTGATTCAATTACTTTTATTTAGAGCAATAAAAACTTCAGGTTCCTCTCAGATTAGTCTGATGCATGCGAGACTGTTTTTTTTTTTTTTGTCTTATTGTTTGTTTGTTTTTTAGCTTGGATAACATCATTTGAGCTCTTTATTTAAAGCCTACCCTTGAATGTTGATTACTTCGCATGTTTAGATATCAACAGCATAAGATTCCTCATGGTTTCACATCTTGGATCATCCTAACTACAGATGATAAACCTTCCAAATCCACTTTCTTGGCATTTTGCTTTTGTTTTTTGGTGTGTGTTTGTAAATAACTCCATAGCTAATAGTCGTCGCGCTAACAGATTTTTCCCCCCCACCTGAGCCGAAGATCTCTGCAGCTCCTCCAGAGTCGCCACAGGCCTCTTGACCGCTTCTCTGATTAGTTTATGAATGGCGTTCTGTCAGCTTCACAGTTGTCACAAATTTGTGTCGTTTTCATCTCTGAAAATATGATCAAGTGTGCGACTGTTTCACGACAAAATCTGGAAAAGTTTAAAGCGCTTGAATTCTTTAGTACCGTCAACCACTCAGGTACGACTTTTAATCATTGTGGATTAAATTCTGTGAGTCAAGCTGAATGGATTAAAACAATAGTTTTAGAGGAGAGGTATACATTTCAACTGCCTTGATTTAATTTTCATTTGCAAGAGTTAAATTGGGAGAGTGGAAACAGAATAAAAATGAGCTGGGAAGTATTTCATGAATTGACTTTAATGGTCCAAACAGACAGCACTACGAACAATGCATACATGCGAGAGAAAGCTTTGTAATCTCTATTAAGATGGAAACCAGATGTCTGATGGTGCCAGTTAATATTTCCAAGTACATTTTAACAACTGCTGCTACTTGCCTGACGAGTAAATACCGGCCCCCCGGAGGCATAAACCTTCGAAATGTGTTTTTAATTTGAGAGAAACAACATTTGATTAAGGACTTGCGGCACGGCACGCCGACATCAATCACAACTAGCAGGGAGAAACGCACAGCGCCTCAGTAGTTCAGCGGAGGGGAGGGAAAAACAAAAAGTGATTTTTAAAGCGATCGCAGTGCGAGTGAAGCAGTCTGCTCCCAAGCCTCGGGCTATCAGATCAATCTGAATCCTTTTAAAAGTATTTTAATGAGACCAAATCCTTTTAAATTATACCGGAGCCGCCACAAAAATGTGGATTTCAGTTTTCCTTTGCGCATGTTGGCGTGTCTGTGCGCACATGAGAGGGAGGTAATCCCAAACAGTCTCAGCTTTTCTGACATCTTTGTAACAAAAAAAAATATATAAAAAAAATAGATAAATAAAATTAGATCAAAGGCATCAAATGACAGGAAATGGCAAGTGTCGGTTTTGAGCCAAGCAAATGTCTTCGTAAATGGCATGTATTGTAATTTTATACATTCTTTTTTGTTACGGCTGTGTTTAGACTGGTAGCTCGTGACAGTCATTTTTATTTCAATCGTTGAAGTAAACAAATATTTAAGAAAAAAAAAAAGCATGAAAAACAAGAAGTCAGCCAAAGACAGCTAAAAACACAACCAGAAGTTGCCTAAGCATGAGGACACTTTGAAATATAAAACTTAGTTATTAGTGAATATCAAGAATACGTTGCAACATCCACTCAAGACAGAAAGCTCAATTATGAGTTCGTACAGTTAAGATTTGTATGGTAATTTGCCCAGGAGGAAAAGAATTGCCCTGTGAATGCATCAGATTGGAGACTCAACAAACCAGAATCCTGTGAAAGGCTTTAAAAGTGCTCTGTTACGAGCCTGGTTTGCCTGCGACACACACCACAGTCGGGAGTGGCAGCATGTGACAAAAAGTGTCATCTGAAACATTAAAAGTCAGGACGCCAGTTCAGTCAAACTTTATAAACATGTTCACACCACAGTTTTCTCAAAATATGCCGTTTGCTAAAATCACATGTGTGCACTGAAGCTACATGCAGTGAAAACCGTATTGTGTCCACATCTCTCAACTTTGAGTTTTTCTTACCCTATAAAGCAAGATCAAACCATATCAGATACTGAGCCAGATTGTTTTATATCAGCCGGACTGCCACTTGGCCAAGTTGGCATTTGAAAGTTTTAAGGGGGCGCACCAGAAAAAAAAAAAAAAAAGTGACTTATACGTTCGTTACATTTTAAATGAGGCCTCCATCTTTACTTTAAAAGCCGTTGTTGTTTAGCAACAGAAGTGAAACAAGTGTGGACAACAAAACGGAAACATTCGAAGAGAAATGTTTCTGACAGGCGTCAGCGATTCCTAAAGGCTTGAGACGCCCAAAACTGGTGACTTTGGTACCAAAAATGAACTGTGCGGTAAGGAAAGTTTTACCTTTCCCACAGCCTGGGTGTAGACTGGAATCTTTCTGAGAATGGCAGCTGAGCAAAGGTGCTTATTATTACGAAGCTAAAAAGTGGAAGTGGACGTCTCAGAGAACGTAAGAGTAAGACGCCAATTACAGACTGGGATTAACAAAAGACGGGTGTAACCGTCAGTAAAAATCAAACTGTTTGCGTCCAGTCAGTCTGTTCTGTTTTACACATTTCACCAAGTACTGGTTGGGCATTCAAGGTACTAAAGCAACCGTGAGGTTGATATTCCTGAAGATTTTAAATCAGAGTGCCAGGAAATGAAAATCAAACAGCCTGAATCAAAATTTGAAAGAGCAGTTACATAAGGAAGTCCAGGGATGAGTCATTTTGCGGGAAGGTAGTTTGGTTTTGTTTTTTGGGGTTTTTTCTTGCAGTACAAAAGGCTGGCTAAGTAGAAACACACAAGCATTAAAAAATAATAATAATTAGTCATTAAAAAAAATAATTTGGCTCCTGAAACAATTCAACCATCCTTATGTCACGACAACGACAGAGACTTGATGATGGACCTGCTGCCAGACTAGAGAATCGCATCATTCCACCTGCTTTGTAACGCAAACAATATGCAAGCTGTCTGTTTAGCATCCGCTTACAAAGCCCGCCGGATTTCAGAAGGCTGTCGACAGCCAAAACATTTCTTGTTTGGCGTCTTTAATCCTAAAAAAGACAAACAAACAAACAAAAAAAAAATCAAACATGTGGTTTTTGATTTAAGACACATTTGTTGAAAAGATCTCCTTACTTCTTCTACTACAATTCTAGTTTCTCCTGACGCAAAGCCGCAGAGGACATTTTGTGCATCAAAACCTGAACTTTTCCAGCTGGATAAAGGAGAACCGCCAGGCTCAGAGCTCAGCAGCATCCTCGCCTCTCTTCATTGATCGCAGGGAGACCGGACCCGTAACTAGGAGCAAATTGCCCTTGAAGGCTGTAATTGTCAGTTCCACTTTGCGCATGCATGGCCGGAGATAAGCACTGACCTTACTCTCACCTTTTCTAATGCCCAAGTGTTCATTTCGCCGGGTCAGCATGTTGCGGGCCTGCCACGAACTGGAGTTGGGAGGCAGGAGTGAAAGTAATACAGGTAAAACATTTCAAGGCGCTCAAGCTCCAAAACTTTAATAATCGGTAGAGTGTCATTTCCTCTGGTGTCACTAAAATTAGCTTGAGGATTTGCTGTGAGGCATATTAGGTGTAAAATATACCTCAGTTATTTCATTAAAGCATAAATAAAATGTGGGGAAAGGACTTTGAGACGTGTTAAAATAAGGTAGTTGGCATTTTTCCCACTTATGATCCCATGTTTTTAACACCAATTTTGATGCAGTTTTCTACATATGGGTGTGTTAAATGACACCCTGTTGACTCAGACCTTTTAGTATTCACGTGTTACAATCTCCTCAGACTCAATGTCCTTGATTGCAACAGAATTTTTTTCTTCTTGCTGAAATACGTCTGATTGCTACTTAAAGGTTGAACAGCTAATATTTAAGCGCAAACAACCACAGGGAGATCGCTCTTTGACGTCGCATGACCACTTAGTACATCACGTCATACTTCTAGTGAATAGATGCAACCCGACACAAAACTCCACTCATCCATGACTCAGCAAATGAAGCGCATGTTGCTCGCTGTCGCGAACAAAACATGCTCTCGACTGTCCTCTGTAATTTGAAAGGGCCATAAAAAGAAAATGATAGTCCTTTTTAAAAAAAAAGAAAATAATAATAATAATAATAATAATAAAAGCGGGTGGGTCCTCCAGTTGAGGATTACCCCACCGACACGATGCTGCATCCTAGTGAACAGCTCATCCAAGGGCTCGCACGAACCACCGTCACACGCGCGTCTTCCACTCCCTCCGCAGCGTCGACAGGTGAGCGCCTGTGACTTTGTGCAGGTTCGCCCTGGAGATCTCTCACCTCCTCCTTCCCCTCCTTGAGCGAAACCGCAATTAAAGGAAGACACTGAACAAATGACCGCTCCCTGGGAAGTCACCCTCGCCAAGGCATTCCTCTCCTTTGTCATCGTTTGATCTCAAAACCGCAAGCAGCCGAGGCTCTTTGACCGACCCGTGAGCTGGCGATCAAAAAATAGCTTCTACCTTTTGTGTACAACCAAAGCCACAATAGCAGACACCTTTTTGTGTGTGTGTGTGTGTGTGTGTGTGTCCGTGCAAAGAACATCAGAGGATAAACTGATGACACTGATGACAGAAGGACGAGAGCGGTGCTGACAGGACGGCAGGCGGTCAATGAGCTTTTTGTAGAAACAACACAAAGAGGAGAGATGCACTATTCATGGCAATAATCCGGCCGTCTTAACCAGTAAGCAGACTTTTCTCACCAGGTTACCGAGTTGAAACCACAAACCCTGATGGTTTTAAATTGCGTTTTACGTAACCCGCCAACACAAGGCAAGGCGCAAGTGTGAAGAGGAACACGGAGAACATATACACACACGCACTCGCAAAAAAAGAAACGTACAACAAGGTGTACTGAGCTACTGCTATTCTGACTTGCAGAGAAAACGGTGAGTGGTGAAAAACTGACACTATCTCTACTCTAAAACACGGTGGTGGCAGTATTTAGATATGGGCTTACAGTCTCCTCATAATGGGTAAGAAAAGTGGAATGATAGAAAAACGTTTAGAAAGCTCAGGAACCAGCTGAATATTGTTCATCTGTTACAAGTAATCAAATTAAATTTACCCAAGCAAATAAATAAAGTTTATTAAGTTATCATGTTAAGCAAAGGTAAATAAGGTAAGTTTACCCAATTTAATTTGATGACATGTAGCAAATTAACTCTTTTTATTTTTTTTAAGTTGTAGCTCTATTATCTTTTTTCAGAGTATCTTGCAGTGGCAAGAATTCAGATGTTGCATCTTATTCCATTGATGTTTAGCGTATTTTATTTTAATATTTTGCAAAGTAAACCCATCTTTCAAAAGGCTGTCGCCAGGAAGAGTGCTCGCCACCATTTTGGGAGTTTTTGATATCAGAGTATTTTTAAAAAAACAGCACTCAAACCACAAATTGTGCAACAACGATGCATAATATTATGACCACTGACTGGTGATGTGAATAGGTGGCACCTGTTAGTCGGTAGGCTATTATACTTGGTGGCAAGTGAGAGCTGTGTCCTCAGAGTTGATATGCAGGAAGGAAAATGGACATTTGACTACACAAGAGTCAAATTGACAGGCAGGACGATTACAAACCTAATGATGATTGGCCCTGGAGCTCCAACTGCTGAAGAGGTCAATCCTGATTCTGGTGGGGGTGGGGGGGTGGGGGGGGGGGGAAAACAAAAAGAGAGTCAGAATACTCACTCGGGTTTGTGCATGAAGCTACGGTGCAGCAAAGCAGTCTGGATGTTCATTCTGGACATGAGATTACACTTGGGTCACTGAGGGCAGTTCATCTCTGATCTCTGTCTTGTCCTACTGTCGGCTCTGACGGCAGCGTTCTGTGTAACAGATGGCTAATTAGCATTTCTGCTATGGCAATCACCAAAGCTAATTTCCCTTTGATAACCGCAGCTTAAATAAAGAACCGACTCTACTGACCTTGTCGTGTTAGTTGGCACCTACGTGCTGAAACTTGGAAACTTGGTACTTAAGCCATCAACAGAAACCTTGAGCACATCCAGTCGTTTAGATTACAATCAGGCTCATTCGGCGTTTTGTGTTGCAGAACAAGCAGTTCAAACCCAAGATGTTATGATGATTCACTCTAGCCACACGAAACGTTCCCTCAATAGGCTGTTGATTTCAAGTAAAGTTAATTGTTAAACGGAAAGTACATTGTATCCCATTCAAACGATGACTAACGCACAACTGTAGCAAAAGGCTCTGTTTATTATGTGTAATAAATTGTGGAATAAATTCCAAAGCTAAAGCCAATTAATGTTTTGTGGGGTTTTTTGTTATTTTCTTGTCGGTACACCTCACATCACAGTCTCATTAAGTTTATGGTAATTATTATTTAGATGCGGTCAAAGATATACAACAGTATTACGCCATCGAACCAGGCGAAAAATTCACCCTGCATCACGCGGATCGAGTGATGGAGACGTCTAAAGTTACTTCAGAAACAAAATGCGCCCAACCAGAAAGCAGAAACTTCCAAGGCGGCGGCGTAACGACCGTAAACCTCTCAATGCTGCAATCGAATCACAAATCAGAAGCAACACAGTTGCCACTTTTCCACCTTATAAAACCAGCATCCAAGTAATAACCCTGAGCCGCTAATGGAGGCTTTTATTTTCTTCTCATGCTTTGATTCGGAAAACAAAGACAAGTGTCAAATAAATACTTAGATGAAAGGCATTAGGAGTTTACAGCTTTTCCTTGTTGACGTTTTAGACTGGGAGCTCATGATAGTCGCATTCATTACCTCTGGAGGTCTTGCACCATCGCTGCAACCCTGCAAGGTCAAACGGGTGCAGATGAAGAGTGGACCTGTGTTGTCTGGGAACAGGATCTTGAAGACCCAGTAAACTGGCACATTACACAGGGATTTAAAAGCGTCCCATGGCGATTTGTGTTTGTCTGTAGTTCGTCAACTGCTATTAAAGAACAATCCCAACGGATTTAAAGAAGTAAATTCAGGCAGACAATTTTTACTATGAAAAGAAGCCTTTTCATAGTAAGTGGAGGTGGATTTCTCACCGCTATTCCCTCTGTTAGCATATTAGCAGTGAATTATGAAACAGCAGCAGCAGCAAACGGAAATCACACAGCCTCACTTTTTTTTTTTTTTTTTACATGCTCATGCATATTTTGCATTCTCATGCTCATGAAATCAATTCCTCTTAAGAGTGAAAACGTCCTTTGGAGGACACCGTCTGTCACACCACACAAACTTTTTGATTCCGCCTACAGTTCGTTTCATCGCTGCAAACGGATGTTTGGCCCTGGAATCTCACTTCAAGGTTGTTGGTTGTTGGTTGATGGAACAGGGTTGGGCTGCCAGATGCAGAAGCTGGCAGGTAAATTACTCTGGCTCTGCTCAGATCCAACCCGGTTGGCGCTGTCTGGGCGGTGTTGGAAATATGGGTCACAATCTGCTCTGTTGGGGGGCTTATTTTTTTTTTTATTTTATTTGGGAGGAGGTTGGCATCTTCCCTGCACTGCGGAGGTTTCTGTCCCTTACTGGGAACTTGAAGTGACAGTGGCAGAGTTTGTGTGAAATCTCTCATCCCGAAGCTCCATTACATTTCCTGCATATAGCAGATCTTTGGGGAATGCAAGAGCGCTCACTCAATCTTTTTCTGTGATGCAAACCGGTTCCAGAAGTCCTTCCAGCAAATTAGCATCAGTTTGTCTTATTTTGTCATGAAAAGGACGCAAAGTTTTCTTTGCTACAAGAAGTCAATACTTTTTTTCAGTTTTCTTGATAAAAGAATATAAAATCTACACTAGTTTAGAGCCTGCAGTTGTAACTGAAATGCATTAAAATAACTCACCATGACGGAGACCATCTCTCCTGAAATAGGACTCTGGATATCACGTGGTGTTTAATTAATTTACGGACCAAGTTTTTCTTTGTTCAGTTCTGTGTTTCAGTTGTGTTTTGACATTTCGTTAAACGTGGTTGTGAGCGGAGGGACTGGCCATACTGCCTGTACAGGATCAAATTGAAAAAAATTGTTTGTTTGTTTTGTTTTTTTTTTTCTTAAAGAATTACACTTGGTGTAATTCAACAACTATGTTGTTTGAAACGAGCACTTACCTTTCCAGCTGTTTCCTCAGAAGGGCGGAGCAGCAAAAGGAGGAAAAAAAAAAAAGCTGCTTAAAAAGTGCTGGAGCGTACCATCTAAATTAGGAGGGGTGCGACCTTTGAGAAGTTATGTTCAGTTAAATTTATTCTGACCTGAGATTAGTTCAGCTGTAATGATTTGTGTGTATGTAAATGTTTATTGGAGCCACTTATTGATTTGGTGTTAGGTTTGTGTAAGTAATGTTTATTTCTTTTTTTTTTTTTTTTTTTTTTGCTTTTTTTTGCTTACCTCTTTTCTTGGTGTGTCTGATGCAAATGTGACCGGAAGTTGTTAAATAAATCCACCTCAATCTTCTCTCCGCCGGTCAAAAAGACTCTCGCGAAAAGCAAAAGATGCTCGATTTTAGAGGACGAATAAACAAACAACAAACAAACGCTACAGACTTTGAATCAGCTGAAAGGAGTTTAAACAGATACACCGAGCAACACAAAACTGAAACCATTGCTAAGAGGAAAGGTTAGTGGATTAGCTCCAGAGTACCGCCTCAAAACTAGAGCCGTATGTTGAATAATCTTTGGTAGATTCTTCCACAGGCTCCTGCAGAAGCCTATAGAAACCCCCTCCAAAACAACTGCAGATCCAACAATCATAGATCCGGTTGTGAGTTTTTTTTCCCCCCCTCTGGGTGTCGTGTTGAACAGTTTGTATTTATTCTGAACCTCGCCCTGTCGCCATTTTTCACCCTCAGAGAAATCTAATAACCTGCATACATTCTGTGTATTGTTCAGGTTTCTCATAAAAGCATCCCTCGGTGGGATGCACTTTAATGGCTGTAATTTATACTCGGGCCTGGGTGGCTTTATTCCGCGCACCCACAGAAATAATTACGCTTCCCCTTGGGGACGAACGGAGCGATGCGCGTTGTACCCTGGCAGATGACTCAGCGGTAATACGGCTCCCCTTTATCGGCTTCGCCTTCGGTGTTATTGGTTACCCTCCGCTGAGGTCATTAAAAATCAACTAAAGAGAGACACGGAGGACACGTACAGGGGTTTCTGAACGGTAATGAGGAGGGAGCAGCTTTTAATTATTGGACTCACACACCCAGGCCGCGATGGAAACCCTGAGGGGATGTTCAGCTTTTTGCTGTTGAGGCCGTCGCGCGTGAAAAATCCAGGTTTCATAGGCAAACAGAGAGATTTAGTTTATTTACTATAACTATGCAGAGAAGTAGATGTGGAGCCAAAACTCTGGTGCTTTTATATTGGTAGTCTGGATATGAAAAAATACATATTTATTATTATCATTATTATTGTTGTTGTTTCGGACAATAATAATAAACTGTCAGCAGAAGTGGAAGCATGAACAGGACTTTATTGACTCATAGGGATTTTTGCGATAAGCCAACACAAAGTTGTGCGCAACAGAAAAGCCAAAGATAAATAAGATGTATTCTTTTCTCCTTTTCTTTTTTCCTCCAAATAAATGACGGTGTGTAACTTCTACCGTGGAGCTTCCCGTACGCGTAGACCTTTTTGAGACAGTCCTCTCCCAACTGTGCAGCGAGGATGGCGTGTTTATGGTAATGATTGTTTTCCTCCACACGTACTACTTTGAAAGCAGACCAACAGTTCAATTTCGATTTGACTAGAGTGGTTTTTTTTACACGTTTATTGTGCTCTCCCCCATTGTTTGTGGCAAAATGTCAATGGGACGTGTCAAGTTGGATTGGTGAGATGTTCAAAACCTTGGGATGTTGTTTTGTAATGTAAGTTGGTGTGAGGAATCAGGGTTAAAAAAAAAAAAAAAATGCTGAGTCCGAATGATTTTAATTCATAATCCAAAAAAAAAAAAAAAAAAGTTGAAAACAATGCTGTTTTTTCATTCTCTTCACAATTATTCTCAAACTTGCATTGGCCTAGCACATAAAATCCCAATAAAACGCATTAAGGTCTGCGGTTGTGGTGTCGCGTAGCAGTTTAAATTGTGTTGGCATGTCTCCACTAAATGCATGCGAAAGCACTCAGGACAGTAAAACGTGCCTCTATTTCAGTCTCTTAGCGCCAATATTTCCCATTCAAACAGCTGTTCAAGTTTCCCTTTGTGCAGCACCACAGTCTTTAACATGGGGGGAGTAACATTACCTAATCATTTCAAAACCGATTGGAGTCGCGTGTTTGATGCCAAGTTCAGCTGGGTTTTTTTAATCAAACCACAGAGAATGCCTCCAAATAATTGAATAGTTGAAGTTTTTTGCATTTGAAAAACTGAAATCTGGCTTTTGGAGTAATGGCTTCTTCCTCACTGAACGGCCTTTCAGCCCGTGTTGGAACAGTACTCGGGTTTTATGTCGCTCTCTTACCTTTCTGGTGGGATGAATAGATATGTTTTTCTCAAAAGAATTTAGTATTTCTCAAGGACGTAGAAGCCACCATGCCGTTTACGCTCTTAGATAATTGTTTGATGAACATGACTTAACTTCTCTGATTGATCATTTAATCCCCAGCATGTCAGGTGTGTTTATTGATCTCCGCGATGCTGTTGGAGTAAACTGAATAAATATGTGCCACACTTTTCAGGTTTTTATTTAGAAAAATAAATAGTCTTCCCAGTCTTTCGCCATCATATGAAATCCCCAAAAACATAGAAAATAAAAATACGTGAATTTTGTGAGGGAGCATCATCACTTCAAAAAGTAAACATATCGGACCGGATAAAAGAATGGTTTTTGTGGAAGGATGCGGGCGTTTACAGGCTGATTAAATATAATGAGCAGTATATTCAGGTTGTAGCTGGACAGCAGCACGGCTGGTTCATAATAAATAAGGGGAAGCTGATGTTGAGCGATCTTTCTCCATAACAGAACCGACCTGGATATTTTCTACTATTTAAACCAACAACATCATACGTATAATGTTTAAAAGTCCTCGGTGTTTTGTTTTTTTATTATTATTATTATTTTTTACTGACGGTGGCTGCATTTCCGAGGTGCAGTCAGTCACAGAGTCACTGACATTCATGCACCTGGTCTGCCACCTGTCACTGCTGGCAGCTGAGCAGCGGCCAACCGCGCTCACATCTGCTTGCACCCACGGAGACGCCGCACAGCGAAATCAAGGACACGATACGTGGGGTGATGTTTGCGGCTTCGCCACTCGTTTGTGCAGTTTTATTGAAATGGTGAAACAAAAGTGGATTTTTGCTTAACATGCCAAAAGGAAAACAAAACTCACATCTCGGGAGTCCACAAATGACATTTCATCGATACGTGTGACTATTTAACGCTCATGCAATGACGACGTTCACGCAGTTGCGCAATTATGTACAATTCGACCTTTTAAGAAAAGCAAAACGGTAAAACATAAATTGTTATGCAATAAATAAATAATAAACATATTTTCTGTACAGTTTACTAAATACCACATTAAATACTGCCACTGCTTTACTGCCCTTGCAGCAAATATAAAAGAAAACAGAAAAAGTGAATAATTTCCTGCCTTATAGTGTATGTAAAAACAACGGGACACGGCTAACGCATTGGCACTGATCTGTTTTAAGAAAGCAAAATGATGCGGAGAAACAATGTGCAAATCCACAAGATGAATATTCAAGTGCAAGCAAAAGAGCATCAGGAAGGCAACTTTGTATTGTTCAGGGCACTTCAAAAATATTCTCAGGATGGTTTACAAACTGTAAGGCTTAACATGTTTTCTCTTTTTCATAAAATATAATAGAAGAGATGAGAGCCTTCTATGCATGCAGGGTTGGGTGAGTTAGCAGAATTGTGGTTTTAGCTAAATTCTTGCTAAAAATGACCAAATGACAAATTATTTTTGCATTTAGGGCAAAGTGAAGGTAGCCTCGCTTATTTGCAAACCAAAGGTCTTTGTTAAATAAATGCAGAAATTGTTTGAAGAAGATATGGCAACTTAAAACAAAAACAAAACATTTCAATCACACCGCCACCTTAACGACTTAGTCCGGATTTTAAAAATGAAATTTTATAAAGTCAATATCAGAGTGATAACCGGCAACGGTTTCTGTTGCAGATATGTCACGTCAGTAAGTTTCTTAGAAAACAAAAGTAATCCTCAGTGTTTAAAGGTTAACAGCTAGCCACCGCAACAGAAGTGCAACATTTCTCCTGCAATCATGTCAGACGTTACTGTTTCTTTAAACAGTAATAGTTTAAAGAAACGTTACTGTTTCTTTAAACCGAGAGGCAACATATGTTCACGGACAACAGGTCTGCTAAGCTGCTCTGTAATTTACTGGAGTTGCAAGAGAAAGCAGGACTTGCTGACATTTTCATTGATACAGGGTAGAACTTAAGTTAAAGGATCTTTTTCAAGAGCATTAAATACAGTATAGAGATGAGATGCATGGGAGAGGAGAACGGCAGTGAGAGGCGTTTGAGGCAAAATCTAAGACGGAAATGTTTCCTGGTGGCGTGTCGACCTCCCAAGTCTGACATGGTTCAAGATTCACAGGAACACGATCGTTTCCTCCCTTCCCTCCTCCTGATTGCTGTCCGTCTCCAAGGAAACCAGCGTGCTCAGCTCCAGGTGATGCTCTCTGGGACGTGGGAGCTCCGGATCGGGGTCAGCTGTCGACATCCAGGTGTTACCATTGTAGTGGTGCTCTGAGTGAGCACAAAGGAAAAAAGGAAAGAAAAAAAAAAGAGAAGACAGTTCAATAACACACAGTAACACCTCAACCAAGGTAGAGACACATTAAATAAGAGGAAAAAAAGTCTTCTGAGAAGGCTCAAAAGTTTACAGTGATTGGTAGAAGATGGGTCAACCTTACACAAACTTTTCACAATGGAACTGCTCTAACTGAGTCAGATTTGTTGCTTTCAAACATCTTTTCAGTTTTGCCTGAAGATTTTTTCATCAATCAACCACTTTGAAACTAATTTGGTGACATAATCAAAGACTCAGTTAAACCTAAGCTTTACTTTCCGGACTGAAAGGTAAAGCAACCTTCTTGAAAGTTCTACCCCTGAACAGGATATAAATAAATTATTTAAACACATTTTGTGAAGTGCACCAACCCAAACATCTCCACATGATGTTACAACAACCGTACTTCACAAAGTGTAATCTGGATTTTTTTTTTTTATTTTTTTTTTTTTGAGAGGAATGGCATCTCTCTTTAAAGAGATGATTGATTTACTGGGAATAAAGCAAATCAGTCATTCCATTATGCAGCGTTTCCTGAATATCTGCGTTCATATTTCGGAGTGTAAACACTGTGTTGAGTTGACATGTAAAAAAAAAAACTCTTTGACAACTTTTGAATTGAATTTACTTTTTTATGCTCAAGATTATCGAAACCCTTATTACTGCTAATGCTTGAAAGGGTTAGGTTCATAGTTCAGCAAGTGCTGATAAATTATTTAACAATCTCCCCCTGATTTGCCGACCAGTGCTTTTCTAATCGCAGTGGGGGGTTTTTTAAGATCAAAGTACGAGCTTCATGTAAAAACAGATCCTAAAGCCAGTGCCCTTCATCTCAGCACTATCCAATTTATCATCTGTTTATGATCATCTAAAA
The DNA here is from genome assembly GCF_019740435.1 of Gambusia affinis. Taxonomy (NCBI): domain Eukaryota; kingdom Metazoa; phylum Chordata; class Actinopteri; order Cyprinodontiformes; family Poeciliidae; genus Gambusia; species Gambusia affinis. The sequence goes on along the minus strand of NC_057884.1, from coordinate 6,383,411 downwards.
CTCAGGACTTGACTTTTAAGGAGCCCTGCCGGCTCACTCTCGATGATAATACAGGGTCTGAGATACTTAAAAGATTAAATAATATGTAATTATTCTAACAAGCAAAATTATAAAAAGGCAGTAATATGTGGGCTGCATGTAGCTGTGTATTTATGGTAGAAGTGCACCTTTATGTTTGTCTTAATGGACGGGCTGTCTAGTATTAGGGCAGGTGTGCTGTCATGGTAACAGACGGCATGAACTATAAATTGCCTCATTGTGTCCCTGCAGGAAAGTGTCTCTGTTTGATTAATCATACAAGCGTCTGTTAGAGTCGCCCTCTCAGCCGCCACATGGTTGCTGATAGATGAGATATCAACGTGGAGCCAGATGATAAAAACACTCCATCTCTGTCATGGAGGTATCCCATATTAGTAATAATCATATACAGCTAGCAGCTTGCTTGAGAGAAAAGAAAAAAAAACACACTTAAGAATTAGAAACGTTCTTTCCTACTTGGCAAAACGCTTTCTAAATAAAATATAAACTTTAAGGTGTAAGTAGGTTGCTTGATGTTGCAGTTGTCAGTCACATCAACCAAAAAAAAAAATGGTTTATTTTTATCCCACAGGGAAATTAAATGTCTTAGCTTGTATCATCCAAGCAAGGTGGTGATATCCAGTAGCAGTCAGGCTCTCAAACAGGCCTCTGACTGAAGACAGTTGCTGTATGACAGCTTCATTTCCAGGCAGCAGAGATGATATTTCACAGAAACATGTCCTGGATGGCACCATCACTCGTTAGCGAACACCGCTAACCTGCCTCGTTTGCTTTTGCCGTTTCTCAGTAAATCCCTACCTGGGTGTAAATGAATTGTAACCAAAGTCCTACTTTGTTTACAAATTCAAATTTGAACTTTACTGTGCGCTTATGTACAATTTTTCAGTTTGAGATTTTGTTTGTCTCACTTCCACGAGTTAAAGAAAGGATGCTTGTTAGACGCCCAACTGTTGGAGAACGTGTTTGATTTTCACAGCAGCGACATTAGATTTAAAGAAAAACATTTTTTATATACCTCCATGGCAACAACAGGACTCTCTTTATTTCCATGTCAACGCCAGAGGATGAAAATAAAGTAGCGCTCTCACATTTGTCACATCTTCACTTTAATTTTTCCCATTCTGTTCACTTTTTTCCCCCCTCATTGAAGGACGTATGACTCAGTTACGAAGCAGCAGCACAGAGAGACAGAACTCTGTTTGTGTCACTTCAAGCCCACATACAGAAGGAACAATTAAATTAAACCAGACTTTACATAAAACAGACGCTCTTATCAGCTAAGAACCTTCCAAAAACAGATGAAGTTATGAATATTCATGCTGATTAGTTTAGGAAGCACAGGTAATATACTTCAGACTCAACGTAGGATCTATATGCCTTTTTTGTTGTGTGGTCACAAAAAAAAAAAACTCCCTTACAGCAAGTTTTTGTTGTCCCAACATATTTGGACACATGGATATTTATTTAACTACTTTATTCAAAAAATAAAACTAATAACATTTGAAGAAAATAAGTCAATGGCCCCATTTATCTTGTATGTTCAGGACAAAGGGAAAAACAAAACCTACACCACAAGTTTTGCGACAGACCCGAGCCTCGGATAGGCGCGTACGTTTTTGTGATCTGCAGAAAATCGGCTGGACCCATAAACGTTACGGTCGCTCAAAACACACACACTTCACTGGATACACACTGGCGCGAACCGATATGTCCTCGGTTTGATCGATCAGAACACATTTTTCTGCCGCAGTGCTTTTCACATGCTTTTTGTTTTGTGCCAGAGGGACTTCAGGGAAAACATGAGATTGTATAATTTTATTACCCAATCTTGTGCAGAGCAATGTTGAGAAATTGAATCTTAAATCTAAATGGCTTGTGGTGAAGCACCCCATCCAGTCTAGCCAAAAGCAGAATGCTGGTGCCGTCAAAACGCCCTACAAGCGATAGGATGACTTCATTATATAGTGCCTTACAAATACCCTTTGACCTTTTGGACATAATGTAGTGTTAAAACAAACAAAAAAGAAAAAGCGATGCATAATAGTAAAGTGGAAATTAAAGGTTTTACTTCGGGAGGGGTTTCCTATGAAGTTCCAACTCCTCTGTTTTATCTTTTCCCGCTCTTTTTACTCACATCTCCGATCCTTTTCAGAAACTCGTGAAAAGGATCGCGACTCGTCAGCATCGTGTCGGTAAATTCCACCCAACTGCTTCCAGGAGATTACATTGTCCTGGATCAAATTATGGAAATCTACTCCGTGAAAACGTGCGTCTCAGAGAGAAGCAGCTACATGCTAAGGAGACGAGGGGATGTGTGATGGCGTCTTGAATCGTGTGACGGCACAGTGGAGAATTTGCATTTGAAAGAGGATCTTTTCTTTCTTTTTCTCGCTAAAAACAGAAAGTTCCTCTGCATGCCACGGAGGGAGCGTGAGGGTGAGGTTCAATCTAAGTTGAGTGACAAAGAAGCTCTTTAAATCTACATAAAGTAAGAGGATGGGTCTATATAGGGGTGTTTAATCAAGCAGGAAATTAAAAAAGGTCAATTATTATATACTCCCTGTGTGGATTAGTTCATTCCAGGCCCTTGTGGGATTCACTGAGCAATCCATTACAGATAAAAATTATCTGAAACAACCCTGACGCTGGAAACTGCGGCCGTTATTTCCCTCGGCTTGTTAACAAGTAACTCAGGTTTCGTCGGGGCCCTGTGTGCACTCGATAACGGGGAAGGGGTTAATAAACTAATCAATGAACGAGAGACGGTAAACAATTCCAGGAACGCGGGCGGGTGGCGCGGGCAGCTCCCACCCCCGTTTCTGCGAAGACGGACACTCGCGCCGAATGTAAACGGTTATTTTCCTCATCTGCGGTGTGTAATATCAGGATGAGAGACGTGAGAGGGTTGCTGACTGCTGACACCTCCTGAGAGAAGAAACAGATTCATTTTTGTCTGGATCTCTCATTCCTCTACCCCATACCTCACACCTTCACCTGCTGTGATGACAAGTCATGCAGTAATGAGTTCTGTAAAGATTTTTTATCTTTTTTTCAACATCAATGTCCTAATCAGTCACCCGTCGCTTGTGAACTGTGATTCACGTACTGTTGTGTCCCCTGGCAGGCGATAGATAGAGAATCCATTGATTTTTTTTTCCTCTTACTTTGGCAGGGCTGTGGGATGGGTGGGGGTGGGAGGTGATCAGGTGGAGGTGGTGAGACAATAATGTGGAGTTGGGGGTTGAGAGGAAGGGCAGACGAGGCCTCACCAGGGATACAGCCTTGAAAACTCAGTGTGCTCTCACAAGCCTGGGTGAAACCAGTGAAGCTCCGCTTTGTTTACATTCTCACAGGCAGAACATTTCCCCTGTCAGCTGACAGGTTGGCAGCAGAACCCCTCACCGCGCCATTAGCACCAACACACCTAACCGTGTCAGGTAAAAATTGAAACGAGAACTGGAAAATGTAATCGGAGCCATCCACTTACAGCCCTGACCATAAAATGCCAAAAGCAAAGTATCGGGAAGCGCTCCCATGCACTTAGCATGTTATTTAACATTTATTTAATGGACATGCTGGTGGGTTTTCAAATGCAAAACCTGGAAAAACCAAACAGTGGGGAAAAAGGAACAGGCAAATGACACGAGGAATAAAAGAAGAAGGAATACAAGGGAGGAAAGATGGGAGACGAAAGGGAAGAGAAGAAAGTAAGAAATGGTACAAGGACTAACGAGAGACAAGGAAGGAAGGAAGGTAGGAGAGGTAAAAGGAAAGTTGGAAAGGATAAAAAGAAAGATGGCGAGGGCTTATGGAAGGAAATGAGAAAGGACCAAAACATAAAGGACAAAAGAGAAAACACAAGGAAGGACTGACAGAAAGACACCAGAAAGGAAGGAAGGAAGGACAGGAAGAAAGAAAAAACAATGATACCAGGAATGTATCATTCTTTCCTGTCTTCCTTGAGACAGGGTGGAAGGAAAGACAAAGCATAAAAGGAAGAGGGGCAAGAAGATAACACACAGAGAGTCAGACATGACATAATATCTGGAAATCCAAACATTTCTTCAAATTTCCTTTTCTTTTCAGTAACATACTGATCAAATTCTCCAATTTTCCTGATTTTTTAAGACCACACAGGAACTATGTTTGGTAAAGATTTTGTCGGCTGCAACATGATGTGCTTTACAGTTACAAAATAAATAAATACAGGACAGCATCAGCTGTGCATTTCATAATAATGCAATAGCAAGGATTCAACTCATATAACTACCACTGCAGTCTGCTTCATGAGCATAAAAAAGACTTTAGATGTTTTGGAGTTTTCTTGGTGCAAGTAGAGTTTGAGATATTTCAATATGGCTTATTCAATTGGAAAAATAATCAAAACTTTAAAAACAGTACTTCCTTCATTCGATTAAATGGTTTACGTGTTACATGGTTGATGATGGGACTCAACTGAGTCTTTAATTCAAGCCTACATTACAAAAGGAGGCAACGAGGTAACACCAGTTATCTGGTCAATGCCAATACATTTATTGATAATTTAATGTCAATGCCATTTCAAAGACATTAACATACAATAAACCAGTCTTATGTGAACAAGGTTTTAGGCATTTCTTACCACTGGTTGAGAGCTTAAGACTTCCCAGGGGATTAGTGCAGATGTATCCAGTGCCGGACGGACTCGTCACACCAGGGTACTGTCTGTCGTTAGATCTGTCCAACAGGCTGTTGAAACAATTGTGTGCTCTCGGGTCGTTCCGTTTGTGGTGGAAGTGGCGATTGTTGACGCTGCCGCCGGCAAACGCCGCCTCGTTCACAAACACAGAGCCGTTACCAGAGTGCTGTCTGGAGTGGTTTGGCGGAGAGGCCTGTCAGGCAGAGAAAAAATCCCAGCGTTACGTTTCGGGTCGAAAGCAGCGTGAATTCAAAGGAAACCGTGTCCCCAGCAGTAAAATGTTCCAGCAGCATGAGATGTCACATTGAACAAGTAACAAGTAAATTATAGTCATTGCTTATGTAAATATATTTCACAGCAAAAATACACAAATGACATGGTTCTGAGAACATCCATGGTGAAGACTTTTCCTTTAGATGCAGGAGATCAAAGGCCATGTCGGAGGTGAACCTGTCGGTATTTTCAGACGTCGACTCAGAAAAAGATCCGCATTTGGACGGAACCACCAAGATACCTCAAGTCAGCTGTAGTTATTATGCCAGGCCACAAGATGGTGCTGTGATTTTAGAATGTCCTGCGATGTGCATGTGTTTTTCACCTTTAGCTTCCACCTAATCGTAAATAACAACTCGTCTCCGTCTCCCAACAAAGTGCTCATGGAAAATATTCCTCATCAAGAATTATGCTAAGCTAAACTGGTAAAGTAGCACAATACAGAACAATATATTTTTTTGTTGTTTTTGTTGTCATCTGCTCATGCATGCGTAGAATGAACCCCACAGCCGTGTGTTCTAGTTTTCATGGTGTATGAAAATGATATAAAAGTTGTTTGGACTTTGTTTGCTGATGTTTTGAAATCGGTCTCTCACAGCCAAGATTGGTTGTTTCCAGTGCAGACTTCTAAAACACAACCTGTTACAGTGTGTTCAATTTTTTGAACTGGCTGATAATTAGATTTTTGTGGTGAAAGATGTCCCTCTGGACCTGTCCAGGGTGCAACCCTGGCAACTCGTTCAATGACCGCTGATGATCACGTCAACAGGGCTTTTCCACTGTTGAGTGGAGGCAGAACAGCTAATTAGATACGACCTGAGAGCTGATATTCGAGTGTGTGTGTGTGTGTGTGTGTGCGTGTGTGTGTGTGTGTCATTCGATCCGTCTCTGACCCTATGAACTACTGCCTTAGGCTAAAACATTACCAGGGAAACATTAGGACCGCCACTGCCTCCGCTCGCCTTTTTGTAAGCACCGCTTTGTTACTGGGGCCTCCGTGGCGACTAAAATAGATGACTGGAAATACATACAGTAAGTCTGCTCAAAGCAAGGAGAGCCTTATCAAACCTAGCCTACAAAAGGAAAATAAAAGAGCCACAGTGGCCTGTGTAAGTTAATGAGGGAGAGGGGGAATATTGTAACCTGAGTGTGCTCATTTGTCCGCTCATTGTGGTGCAGACCCACCTGCCAGCAGAACTCCACATAAAAAGTACTTATTATAGAGATGAAAAGACTGATTGGATTAATTATGGCAATTATGAAATAACTAACCTACTAATTTAGTAATTGATTAACTGTTAGCTGGAGTATACACTCAAAAAATGGACAGTTGCTAAAGTAGTGCATGGGAGCATCATGCTGTAAGGTGGATGAATGGAGTTAGACACAGGGCAATCCTGAAATAAAGTGACAGAAGCTGCAAATAATTCAAGTTTGGTCAGAGATTTAACTTCTAGTAGGACAAAAACTCCTGTCGGACCTACAGTGGAATGGTTTATGTCAGAGCAAACCCATCTGTTAGGATGCCGAGATAAAGTTCGGAGCTGAATTCAATAAGGAAGCGGCGACAAAACTTAAAAACTGATGTTCACCCGTGGGCTCCATCCAATCTGACCACCTTTGAGTGAATACCCTTTGCAAGACGTTGAATGTGGTACATGTGGCACGTTGGTTTCATCATTCAAGTCCTGGTCTCCAGCGGTCCAGGAGAGCAGTGATCCTTTATCTTCTACGCCTTTCGGCTTCAGGGCAAATTTCAGTGAGGTGCTTTTCAAACAGAGTGTCAATAATTCAAGCCCTTTAGGACACAATTGATTGGTTCCTGGGGCTGCGTGCCTCGGATTTTTAATTATTTTTGTTGAAGCTTTTATTTGCGGCGGTTTAATTATCATTAATCATTGAGATGTTCATTGGTGAGCCGAGCCGCTGAAGCATGAAGACGAATGGCGCTGGGATTGCTCTCGTTATCACAGCTTGTACATCAAGGCTGGGTTGAGCTGCCGCGGAGGAAACGGGTGAACCGGTGTAAGCTGATAGCTCTCTGAAGAAGAAGAATCTCATTAGTGAGGTCACTGAAAGGGATACTGGATGAACCGTGCTGCACGACACCACTACGGCTAGGCGATGTGGCCTAAAGTCGATATCGTGATATATTGAGCAGTTCACCTCTAACGATAAATGGAGGATGGCACTAAACCCCCAGGACAAATTTTTCGCAATTATTTGCAAGTAACTGAAAAAAAACACACACAGATGAACAAGTTTAGAAGTAAAAAAAAAAAAAAAAAAGTCTTACATTCCAACATCCTTACTCTATGCAGAATATTCCCAAAAAAATTTATAATTTCTGCCCCTCTTCCTCCACGACCACATCTACTACCGACGCGTCGAAATTTGAAATTTTCTCAATTTTCTCAACCTCACTGTCTTTTTCACTTCTTGTTACAGACGGGAGCGGGTGGAGTTGCATGACTAGAGGCTGTCCAGCATCTTAAAGGGTCAGTACTTTGTATTTTCCAGGCACACAGCGACATTTTATAGCAAAATAAACTGTGTTACTTTCAGTTTTTATAAAAATGCTGCATATGTCAAATGTGACTTACAGTCATAATTTATTGTCTTTAAATTGTGTTTTAAGGAACTATTGCTCTCTCTGAAAGTCCACTTCCAGGAAGTCATCACAACATGGCTTCTCTATTAATCTTTAAAACGTTTTCACCAGTGTTACACCAGGAAGTAACTTGCGTAATGAGCTCAACAGATCTGCAGTTCCATCAGGTGTTTGCTAATTGCTACTGGCTAGTCTGAAGGAGCTGAGTGGGGGGAGGGCTGCTCTGTGAGGCTCAGAAGCTTGGAAACTGCAGTTCTGAGGAGAAACTAGGTCTCCCCATGTGTTTTGCATAGCTGAATGGTTGCCACGGGAGATTAAATGATTTCTCAAACATGCACGAAAGAATCAAGGCAAGTCCAGATTTGTTTTTGACGAGGGAATAACATTATAATACAATAATGATGTCAGCCGTAATAAATTTTGGTTTTGGTTCATTTTTGTTTTTTCTCCTCAAAGGGTCGAGCATTTCTTCCAGAGGAGTGCTGATTGGAGGTTGGACTTCTTACCTGCTGCACATCCAGAGGGATGACCATGTGGGGTATCACGGCGGGCAGGCTGCTCTGCCGCCCGTGCTTCCAGGCCTGCAGCAGCTTCTGCTGGTCCTCCAGACGCTCGCGCTCCCTCTCCACGCTCCTCTGCCCCTCCCGGAGGCGTTCCAGGCTCTGCTGGTACTCGTCCAGTTGCTCCTCCAGCTCCTCCCTCTCCTGCCTCAGCTTATGCGCAGCCTGCAGGCACTTCCTCTCCCTCTCCACCAGCCGGCTCTCCTGCTCCACCTGCTGGCTCTCCTTGGCCTGGCACTCTCGCTCCCAGCGCTCCCTCTCCTGGCGCAGCTGCTCCCGGAGCCGCTGGGCCGCCACCACCTCCTCCTTGCGCTTCTCCAGGTTACGCTGCTTCTCCTGCTCCTGCAGCGAGTTGCCGCGGAGCCCGTGGAGGTGCAGGCAGGGACCGCGGGGCGAGGCCAGCTCACCCGCTTGCAGGAGGAGCTTCTGGACCTCGTAGCAAGTGTCCTGAATGGTTACGGCAGCCTGGCGTAAACAGGAAATGAACATGAACATTTATTCAGACATTTTGAGGTGTAAGTAGTCCGGTCCTGATAACTAATTTTGCCGGACAATAAATTGTCCCCGAGTTATTGCGATAAACAAAACTATTTTTGTTGTTTTTTGAAGTTTTTATCGGCTCTAGTGGCCTTTATATGATAGAGAATTGCCACGAAAGTGGGTAATGAGAAAAGGGGGAAGACATGCAGGCTGGGGTTTGAACCTGTGACATCACTGTCGAGGACTAAGGCCTCCTTACATGGGTTGTGCTGAACCCCTGCGCCACCACAACATCGTGTTTTAAGACGGTTTTCAGTTGGTATAATAGCTAAGGCATAATGACTCAACTGGGAGACATTTTGAATATCCAAAAAAGTAAACAAAATAAAATGAGTTATGAAGTCTCGCTAAACAAAACTTCACAAAAAAGTGGCTAGTTGCGACAAAAGCTCTTTGTCACGCAGTTTTTGGCAGAGAGGGAGAGAGAAAAGAAAAAAACGATACATAATGCAAATGGAAATTACTGAGCTCATTTTAATTCATCATGTGGTTAATTGATTAATTGATCTATTGCTTACTACGACCGGCCTACAACAAAACAGAAAATATTAATGCTGTACAATTTTAAAAAATAATAAATTTAGAAGGGCACTTTTTTTTTTTTCCTTCAGTGTAAAAAGGGCAGACACTCTAGCGCCTCCTATTGTCTACCTGTGCACGTTACTGCACATGTGCATCCTCGTTTCAGGTGATTTGAATGGCAAATTATAATGGAAATTAGAGTCAGGTTCAACTGGTGACCTAGTTTTTTCCCCCCTTGCATCCACTTTACTGGTAGAATCACTGGTTTTGGTTGCAGACGCATGAGGGAAAACAAAACTTTGAATATGAAAATCACATTGTGATCAAAACCCCTATATCCAAACAGGAAAGCGTACACACACACACACACACACACACACACACACAAACAAAAACCAAATGCAAATACAAACACACACACCCTCTCTACATAAATTTACATTTTATAGTGAGAGACGAGTGTGTGCATAGCCAAACAAAAGACCCTCCTGTGTTTCTGAGCAACAAAAAAATAATCATTTGGGGGGAAGAGTTCCTGTTGCTTGCTTCCTTTGGCTTCAAACAGCCAAACACAGCGATGCTACTCTGTTTGTCAAACCTGCGGCTTCGGGTCTCTTCTGCAAACAAATATATCTGTGTGGCGGCTGAACAGAGATGAGTAAAGTCAGCGTCTACCAAAGAAGGCGTAGCTTGCAAATATATACATATATTGTTTGGACTTCAATGAGGTTTTTGCGTTTTATTTTTTTACAACAATTAAAAATGCTCTTTACATATTGAAAGAACAAAAAGAGCATGAATAAATTTTTTTAGACGAAAGAAATAATAATAATATCGATGAGGTATTATTGTACGGTTAAAGTTTAAACTTAAAACTGTGGCAAGACTACACATAAAAACACGAGTATTGGCGCGCAACATTAGTAGAAATCACAAAAAAACTGATTCCATTTCACAATCATGCACTACTTCCTGTTGATCTGCTCTTACCTGCAAACTGTAGAGTAACTGAGTCAAGGTTTGGACACTCTCAGCAGCCTGTTAGAGGAAAAGAAAAATTCAAATAACAATCCAGGTCAATATATCAATCATGTATTTTAATGCAATATTTAACGTCGGTGTCAAAATTATTCAAAATAACAAACTGCACGGGGAGTTCAAAATGCATTTCAATCATGGTAAGAGTAGATTCATGCAGCAATTGCGCCCCCTCCAGGCAAAATGCATCAATATAGCATCATTTAGGAGCCCCCATTACCTGACAGGAGCCGATAAAAAAACGACTCATTCTTATCGGTGTAATTTAGCTCACAGGTCATAAAGGGTGCAGAGAGCAGCACAAACGGCTTTGGAACAAGCCACCATATCTATTTTTAATGCCGCAGGATCTTTAAGAGCTAAATGGACTTCCCTTTATTATGAGTCTATCAATAATTCACAACATTAAGATTGAAGTGTAATTCTAACAGATGGTGATCAATTATTAAAGGAACACTAGGCTGATATCTGTAAATAGAGTGGAAAAAAAACATAAAAACCCTGAAAACAACCTGGGAGAGGCTGTGTTACCTCTGCAGCCCCACCTTACCTGAACTGCCGCAGTAATGGGTGGATGCTTTCATTAACAATTTGCTGCTTAAGACTAGAAAAACAACCGTTAAAAGAAATGAACTTCTACCTCAAAGTCAACTGTACTCGGGTGTTTTTGCTGCCAGTCAGATGTAGGCTGAAGGTCAAAACCATCGCTCCGGTTTCTCCCGGTGTCCTCCAAAGTGTGGGATGAGGGATCGGACAGAGCGGCGGGGCTGATGGGAAACGCCGAGTCCGAGTCCTGGCTGTGGCTCCACAGAGAGCGGGCCTTGGACGACAGCGCGGCTTTGAGGTTCTCAGCTGGAAAGCAAATGAAAGAAAAGAAAAACACGTGGCTGAAATAAAACAGAACGGTACGGAGCAAGAGCACAATGGAAAACAAAGTATAACATAAGCATATTCATATTTTAAGAGACTAGTTTTTGTTTTTTCTAACATTTTAGTCAGGAATATACATCATTTTTATCAAATCAGGACTTGAGATTCATTAATCACACGGCCAAAGATTAGTTTATCTTTAATTGACCCTGATTGGCGAGTCAAACATGTAGAAAAATATATTTTTTTGCTCATTGAACACGTCAGAAGTCAGAACTCCCAGCATTTTTAGTCTATTAACATGTCGAGAGACAGCATGTACCCTGATACTCTATTTTCAAGTCAAATATAAATCTGATAAATATTAAGGAGCATGCTTTAACACAGAAATAGAAATAATCTTTCCATTTCTTAATTTCTATTATACTTAACACTACTACCTCTTTAAAAATCCTGGAGCATATTTATATATTTTTTTCTTTTATGTGTCAAAATGTGAATGCAAATCAAAAGTATTAGAGGTGGAGGTCTCCAAAACAGTAAAATTGTTCCTCTCTTATTTGAATTCGTAGGATTATATAGAAATACACAGCAGCGTATGAAATAGTATTTTTTATGAATGTACTTTTTTAATCTTTAAGAAAATGCAATACCGTCTGAAAACTAAATGAAACTATTTAAATGTTTCAATATTGTTTCAGAGTTTGACAATCAAATAAAATTTCCTACACTTTTGGATTAATCAGTACTGCAAAGTAACCCTGTCTTTATGGATTTGTTGTGTGATAATTCAGCTAAGAAGGCTGAGATTTTTATGTATCACCAAAGTGAAACATGGCTAGAAATACTTTACTGTCATGTCCCACCTTCTTGCAGAGCAGCAGCCAGTAGCGCAGCGGCCTGCGGCAGCTCCTCTGACTGAGGCTGCACCAGCAGTCGCGGCTCCACCAGCGCGGCGTCCGACCTCCCGCTCAGTGCGAACAGCTCTGTGTAGATCTGCAGCTTCTCCTCCAGGCTGGAGCAGATCTGCTGGTCTTGACTCGTCAAGCTCTCTGATACGCAGTTTCAGGCATTTGCAAAAATTTGAAGAAAAAAAATAAAAAATGTCTACTTCCCAACTCCCGTTGGCAGAATGTGCACAACACCAACTTGGAACGAATTTACCTTGCAACTTGAGGATCTTCTGGAAGCGAGCCTCAGCAGTTCGCTTCTCCTCTTCTGATTCACTTGCGTATTCCTCAGGTTCCTCAGGGGAGCTGAGTCAAACAATAAAAAAACAACTAACAATGTAGGAGTACAGTTAAACATTTTTACATCTTGTCACGTTACAACTATGAATTCAAATACTTTTGTCCTTCTGGATTGTATATGACAGATCAACACAAGGTAAAGTAGAAGCAATTTATTATGTTTCGCACATTTCTTTGGAACTAATCTCTAAATAAAACCCAGTACGCACTCAAAGGTGTTTTTGAGACACACTCTCAGCTGGGCTTCGCTTGTCACCAAATATTGTTTTAACTTGTACCATGTACTTTCCAGTGATAACTCTTATTATTATACATGCATCTGTTGTTTGCTGTTGTAGTTTCTTGGTTTCATTGTTTTTCTCTTTTTGCAAGTTTAGAGGCAGATTCCTAGGGTGTTTACTTGTGTTCTCTCTATGCCTCTTTTTTCACTCTTTTCCCTTCAAACCTTTTCCCCAACTTCCTGGCTCCTTCTCTTTTTTTTAATCTAGCGTCTATTACATTTGAAATGAACTCAAAGACGAAAGTCTTAAAGCTTCGCTTGTGAAAGTACACGTGTTGGGCTTCACTTTGACACTCGTACAACATTCGCGAGGGCCAAAATAAAAAACATACAGTCGTGGAGTCACATGATGCTTTGAATTTTGTGGCTGGAATGTAACAAAATATGAACGTATTAATACATTGCAACGTATTAATACATCTGAAAGCTCCAGACGCAAACCAACCTTTCCACGGCCTCTCTAATGAGCCTCATCCAGGTATTTCGCTCCTCTTTGGATGAAGTGTGGACCTCGTACATTTCTGGGCCTGCAGAAGAGGCGCTGATCAAAAACATCCCTTTCTCCTCGTTCGCCACTTCTCGAACTATTAACTTCTGCAGCGCGATGACAGGAGGCTTTTGGTCCTGTGGGAAAAGCGCAGAAAATCCCTTAGAGTGCCACAGGCAAAGATGATAGTAACTCCGGTGATATTTATTTGTTGCACTCACCACAGTGGCAAAAGTGTATTTCTGGTCTTTCTCTTGAAGGAAGACGAGTACGTCTGTGAGGAGGAGCGCCAGGACATCTAGGACAGTCAACGTGAGCAGAAAGTAGAATCAGTTTCAACATAATAACTCAATCACATTAACTGTGGAGTAACAATCAGTAGGGATTCTCACCTTTAAGGCGACTAGTGGCGGTCTTCCACAGCAGCATGCCCTGGTGTCTGAGCGTTTGACCCATCATGTCCTGCTTGCGGAAGGTGTTGCCGCTCTTCAGCTTGGCCGCGCTGCGGTTCTCCATGCGGTTCCACACTTCCTGCAGTCTCTGGTGGCGCTCGAATTCGCTGACTTTCACGTCCACGCCCGCTATCGCGTCCCGAATGTGAGTCAGGGCTTTGGAAAGGTTGGCATGCTCCTCCGTTTGCTCTGGAAGATCAGAAAGGACAAAAATATAGAACAATTTGGTGTTCTTGTTTCAGTCTCTGCAGTGACTGTGATTTAACAGCAGGGGGCAGTCGCTGCCTAACCTTGAGTATAGTGCAGGATCCTCTCCAGTAGCACTGGGTATTTTGTGATCCTTTGAGTTACCAGCAAAATGCATTCTGGGATCTCTCTCCGCCGCACCAAAGAGTTATGACCTTGTTGCTTTAAAAATTTATAGGTTTTATTACACAATGTTCAACTCCATTGAATTGTAACAATGCTAACTAAGATTTAGGACAAGAAATACCTTAATGAAGCTTTGAAATTTCTTATTATGCTGCATGAGATCCTTAAAAAAGGCTACTGCTTCGTTGTGATGACTGCAGAATTCTCCGTACACCTCCTTCATTTTTTCCCCATTCTCTTCTGAAAACTACAGGCAGGTTTCATTATTGCACTGCACTCTACTGTACTGGCAATTTGTAAGGTTGGTGCTAACCTGTCGGAGCAAGATGTCACCGATTCGCTGTATCAGGTAGTTCCTGTGACCCGGGGGCTGGCCGGAGCTCTGACGCCGCTCCTTCATGGCAGCGAAGAAGGCGTGGTGGAAGGCGAGCAGCTGGTCCAGGCAGGGGAACACCCGCTCCACCGACTCAGAGTCCAGCTGCACCTCTTCCTTCATGCCTCGCCGGAAAACCTCGGCCATGATGTGCAGAGTCTGAAGGTGGTGGAGCTCAGTCTGCATCAGCTCTGTGTCGGGTCAAACGCTCGGTCAGTACTAGCGACAAACTTCAACCCAAAGTAAAATATTGTTGTAAAATGTGAAAAAAAAAAGAGATTTAACTAATACAGATGAAGGCAAAAACTTTTCCTTTTTTTTTACTTTTTTTCTTCTGCTTCACTAACTCTAACTCTTGGTGTCAAGAGGAAAAGAAATGCTGCACAAAAATGTTACTCAATCTGACAATTTTTTAAGCATTTATGTGATTACAGCACATGAGAAAACAAGTCATCCCTTTAACATTTGCTTACCGTAGATAACATCCTGCCTCTTGACAGCCCGCTTGTCTTGCCTCTTGCAAAACTTGTGCTCCACCGTCAAACTCCACGACTCGGCTTCGTAATCAGCAGAATCCGCCAATATGTTGCCGTGAGTCTGAATGTACGAGTCCACACAGTCTGAGGAGAGAGAAAGGTACACAAAATTGCTTCTGATTGTTTTTTTTGTTTTGTTTTTTTATAAACAGTCTTCCAGAGCATGCAAAGAAATTCAGTTAAAAAGACTAATTTCTTTTCTCATCCTTGTCAGTGACATCCACCATTAGCTGGCTGTGAGGGAAAAAAAACATTAGAGGCTAAATTTGGAAGATGCCAAGACTAATTAAAGAGGAATTGTGCTGAACTCCGTTCAGAAGAAATGTTGAACTGAACCAAAAGACTTTTTATCTTCAGATATAAAGGCTGAGATGATCAAGAATGTTGATTCTTAACCCATTTCTGAAGATCAAATACTATAATGTCAATTTTATGTTCATTTAAATTGACTTAAGCTTAAATTTCACTAAGAGGTCATACATAGTATAATCAATAGTACACCCGCAGGGACTCCAGGAATAACTGGAGAAGCCACAGAAAAATGTTATTGAAGATCTTTTTTGAGATAAAATAAAAACAACTTGCTTTTCTTTAGTCATTACCCACATTGAGGGAATGAGTGCCAGACCATGTGGGTTAAAAGCAATGCATTTATCTTAGAGGTGTACAAAGGAGCTGATCGTGAAGCTGACTTTAAGGTTGAACACAGCCTGAAAAATCTGATATTATTTTGGTCAGCGTAGGAGACAAACCCAAGCGTCAACAGATTATGCTAACAACGACACAACAACCAGATGTTCTAGCAACAAGACTGGAAGTTACCTGCAGCATTTTCAGTGTCAGGGAGGTGTTTCAAAATCCAATCAATGTCAAAGATTAAAATGAAATAAATAAATAAATAAATAAATAATAACAGACATGCTAGTTGTTCTTTGATTCAATGTGGGTCGCCTTTTGGACATTGTAGTTAGGGAATTGGACTACATTCTAAAAAATACACTTGGAAAAGAAAATTTTAATTTTTATTTTTTTGCAATTAAAATAACCTAATAGCTAATGCAAGATGCTAAAGGTCGATTTAAATTTCAGCTCAACAGAAGCCATTTGACCAATAGAGCGTGGCCTTGCCTCCGCTTATGAAAAACACAAATATTGTCTGCTAATGATAGAAAATCTAGAGCAAAATATTTTGATCGGTGAAAAATCCGGATCTACTAACATTTGGGAGTCAAAGCTTTAAAAAGCAGGAGATCGGAAACCTTCGTCGACGCATATCTAACTTTTGTTTAGCTTTGTGGATATTTTCAACATGAAGCCTTCCTGGATCTCATACCGTCTCCGAAGGACGACTCATTAGAGGCAGAGGAGCCCGGAGTTGGCAGGAGCTCCTCCGAGTGGCTTTTCAGCCTCAGGCCTTCATATTCTGTCTCTGAACTCTCGCCGAGCATACTGCACCACAAAGTAGAACACAGGAGTGTGTTATTACTATTATCATCCCATTAATCTATGTAATAAACTCCGATTGCTCAATGACCTGTGACTGTTGAGTAGGCTTCCAGGCAAAGAGCATGACTGTGTCCCAGCGTCCTTCCTCTCCCTTGGGGTGAGGACAGGTTGAGCAGCAGAAACGTGGATCACAGAATGGGAAGGACTGTCTCTCACTGTGAAGTCTGAGAGGGAAACAGACAAAGATCAGTTGTTATATTTACAAAAATAAAAAACGGAGGTGGCAAACTTTTTTTCTGCACTGTTTGGTTAAATCTGTCAAATCTTACTCTGCGGAAGAGACGCCGTCTTGCTCTTCTCCACGGTCATCACACATCTATCCTGCAGTTTCTAAGTAACATATGAGAAAATCTGATTAAAACTCTATGCAGATCATTTTATTTTTTAAACGGAGAACCAAATAAAAAGCGGACCGACCTTCAGGCACAGTGGGACAAACTCCTTACAGCTCTTATGGACAATAGCAGTGCAACCTGAGGGAGGAACAAATCACTGCTGATTTCAGTCGGATGGCTCCTGTGTGTTTGAGTTTCCCTTCCACTCACCTGAACAGTGCAGAAGGTCCTTTCCAGAAGCTGGTTTGTCACACACCACACACAGCGTGGGACCTAAACAGGGGCCCGTTCCAAACCAGTGGCCGTTCAGGTGCCTATCCTTGGCTTCTCTGTCCTTCCCTTTCCCCTTCGAAAACCATGCCAGAGACATAGGTGTCAACAGCCAAACCGTACAGATAATCACACCTACATCTACGATGTAACAGTTGCATTAAAGACCAGCTTCGGAGAATGTCTTCTAAAGTTTCGATTTCACACGTTAAATATACTTCGAGCCCGAGAGGGGGGCAGAAAAAAAAAAAAAAAAAAGCATGGAAGCAAATCCCGCCTCTCTCCGAGCTGTAAGAAAAGTCCTGGGACTCGGAAGCAGAGCAAAGTGTAAACAATAGATTGAAATCGGGGAGGGTTTCCAGTCCCTGTGCTGACTCGACAACCGCGGATGAATCATTGAAAGAAAAGAGGCCGGACACCATGTTTGGTCTGTCGCTCTGACCTTGAGTTATTCCCAGAACTGTTTCCTGGTCGAGTCTCCCAGAAAGCCAAAAGACAATCGCATAGTTCATAGCAGAGACCAGAGCTGGGAACTGCGAAGCTTCAGCATCTTTATTGAGACTAAAACTGAGACTGGAAGTGGGATTTATTTTATTCAGCGCTCCTGCTCCAAAAACACTCCATAATAGTGTTAGGATCAGGTTACAAAAATGATGGGTAATGTTGAGTTCAAGGCGGATCAATAAATTTTTTGGGATTTATTATAACAACTTAAAATGAAAAGAGAGGATTTAAAATTAAAATTGTTAGGATGTATAGTAAATGGCTCTAAAAATAAACATCCTCATCATAAACTAGTTACACTGTTTTGTAGTGTAACTTTAGCACTCAAAATCAGAAATATTTTTGTAATGTTTCAAATCAATTAATATTTATTGATGATCACATGGAACCAAGTGTGGGGAAGAAATTTCAAGCAGCAAAATTAACAATCCGAACCATGATGTCTGTTTTGGGAGTTTGCACCCAGTTTATTGATACCATAATAAACCACAATTCATATAATAACAGCTAAAAGTATAAAACCATACTGTTATTGCTTCTGCTTAGTTCCAGGTACTGCAGTCTGACCTGTTTTCCTCAACGGCCACAAAAAAACGAGCCTCAATGACAACATTGATGCTGCTCCAACATGCATCCCTAGTTGGAAATCTGCAGTTCGGCTTGCTGGTTTTACCTTGGTCTTGTTGCGTGTGCTGGACATCCTGTTCTTCAGAAAGCTGAACGTGCGAATGACTTTATACTTCTCTGACTCTGCCTTGGTGGGAATGTTGCACTTCTCCAACTCCTCTTCTTCAATCCTGCACAAAAAAAGGTCCCAAAGTTTTGCAACTTCAGATACGGAGTGGATGGTTTTCATAAGGCAGACTCAAAATTGTCACATTTTCTGCTTCTTCTTCTTCTTCTTCTTCTTCTTCTTCTTCCTGGGAAGTAAAGAAAAGAACAAAAGCAAGCAGAACAGGGCTGGTTTTGAGATAAACCTCCAGGCAAATGAAATGTATCCGGTTAGTTTAAGGTGCAAAGGTTCATTCTCAAATCGGATGTGTTTCGGAGCAGAGCATTCCCGGAGAGTCAAAGCAACGACATGAAAACATCTCAAGAATCCTTTTTGTTAGTAAGTAAAATGTAAGAAAACAGTGTTCCACTTCTGCACTGCTGGGACGTGAGAGTGAGTAAGAGGTAGAAGCAGAAAAAAATCTAAAAACATCCAAAACGGACCAAGACGCCTGTGCATGCTACAGTCAGCGGGAGCTCAAGTTGCTCTAGCGCTGTTTGGAGCCAGATGGGGAAGGAGCTACCAGTTTGGTTTTTGGTTAGTATCTTCAGCTGTGGGACAGTCAGGGAACAGAGGTCAACAGAGGTCGGTCCCGTACACATACTCTTTGAGAAACTCAGACAGGGTGAGATGCTGCAGCGACTCTGCCAGCTCAGCGCTGCCCTCATCGTCAGCGGACTGGGCCCGCTTACGGAACCTAACTTCTCTGGAAAACACACGGACACACACACACACACACACACTGAAGTTTTGTGAAGCCATAGAAATAAAGAGACATCATACACAGCTTGTAAAATATTAAAGTTTATCTCTGCGATTTACAGCCGGCCTGATATCTTCAGTGATCTTCAATGCAATATTTGACTTTGATTGTGCCGCAACGGGAGCTAAAGTGTTAATAATGAAGCCGTTTTATTTTAGCCAGAAGCCACAAGTTAAACCATCCCCTCCTTTAAGAAAAGCATCGGCAGCATCATGCTTTAGGATCATAGCTGAAGGGAAGGTAGAAGGAGTTAAATATCAGTAAATACAGGGCAATCTTTGATAAAAACCTATGAGAAGCTGCAAAATACCTGAGGCAAAAGTTCACCTGCTGTATGTTTTGGGTGATAACGGCCCAAAACATACAACCAGAACTACTTTGGAAACCATTTGAAAACAGACTAGGATGAGTGAGGTAGCAAAGTCTTGCTAAGTTGTTTTTTTTTAACTAAATAAATATTCCTTCTACTTGACAACTATGTTCTACTTTTTTTTGCAATGTGACAGAATGTAAAAAAAGAGAAAGAAATTCCAGATATATTAAGATATTCATTGAAACTGCAAAAAAATAATAAATAAAATAACAGTCCAGTATGAAAGATTTATACCTTTTATCGTTGGGCTGCTCTGAAACGCTGGAGGCTCTTTGTTCTGTGGAGAGATACAACAAGAGAAGCTGTTAAAGTCCTTGATAGACAACAAAAAGAAAAGCTGCAAAAATATCAGTAACAATAACAATGAAGCCTCGATAACTTTCAGTCTTTAACGGCTTGAGATTTGAACATCGTGAGTGTTTGTGACGAAGGCAAACAAACGGTCTGAACTTCTTCATCCATTCTGAAAAGTGATCTGAGATGCAGCTGTGCTGACATATGACAACTTCATCAAAACAGGAGCAATAAGTATTAAATCAATTTTATCATGAATCCTCCCAGATTACAAGAAAATAGCAACAACAACAACAACAAAAAAACTATGATAAAATACTTGATTAATTTCAATTCATCTAACACTGTAAAGGGAAGTTTTACTCACATGCATTTATTTTCATGTTAGATTGTCATTTAAGTTAAAAACAGGCACTTTTTAAATTCTGTCTTTAAGTTTTTTAAGATTAGGGTTAACTAAAGGTAGAAATAAAGCTCGACACAGAAATCAAAACTCAACATGAACTCACTTTTAAATAAGAGTTCTTATTAATGGAGCTAAATTCATGTCTTTTTAAAGAAAATATTGGCTTGATTGTCACCTAATTCTCTTTCTTTTTACCATCTAAATAAGTTTGTTTTGCAGATTTTTAAATTCTAGAGATAACAATGACCTAAAATGAGACAGGAAGTCCAAAGGTGGAAAAAAAAAAAGAGAAAGAAATCACACTGTTCTGCTAGCTAGAAATGTAAATTCTTATTTTCATAACTTTCCATCTTCAGATGTTACATCCTTGCATTCCCAAACACTCAGCCTCACTTACACACATTTACACACACACACAGAAGTGCTGTCAGTGAAGTGCTGGGTGTGGTGCGGTGGCTGCAGGCGTCCAGTACTTACTGCCCGGGTGGAGCAGAGACAGAGACAGGGTGGATTTAGACAGAGAGAGCGCCTGAAGGAGAGATCGGCTGTGGCTGACGCTGTGGAGAACGCCATCTACAGGGCACAGTGGACAGAAGGCGGCTAACACAACCACTGCAGGAGGAGGGTGCAAACTATCAGCGTGAACAGTGCAGTCAGGTTTCTCAGCAGGGCATTACACAGCAGGGTTTTGACAAACGGGGTGAAAAATTTATATTTCTTTTTAGAAAATGTGGTGTGTAAATGTGCTGGATATTTTCAAACATGACTGTACTTTATACTGGTGTTAAGACTGTAGCTCACAAATTAACACAACATGTAAGATTATTCCATTAGTGGAAGAAAGTATCAGGAAAATTAGCCGTGTGTTAGACTGAAATGCTCTGGGTGTGAAGCGGACAGAGTTCTACCGACCAGGGCCGCCTTCCGGCATGTGGTTCTCCCTGGGGTTGCGACTAGGACAGAACTTGGAGTACGAGTAGGAATAGGAACGAAGTCGAACGCCGTCCTCACTCAAGTCCTACAAGGCAAAAAAAAACAAATCGAGGCAAAAGTAAAATAAATAACAGGCATGAAAACAGATGTTTGGGAAAGTGCAACTGCTAATTTTTACTTTGGAGACGGGTTCGCACGCTGAGGCCGACTGGCTCCGAGTGCAAGTGAGATCGGGAGCTGGACGCGGAGTTTCCTTCTTGTCTTCGCTTCTACCAGCGTCTGAAAACAGCCGGGAAAGCAGAGACTTTGGCCCCGGAGCTCCTTCCTCACTGTCCACCTCCAGGGCCACCAGGCTGGGTGGTGGGGGGGGATAAAAACATCATAAGTACGTCATGAAAACAGGAACACTGGCACATAGAGACTTCAACAAAGGAGACTGTAACACCTGATGTCGCAGGTTTCCAATGGCGGGCTGCTTGGCTCGGTGAGGGCCTGATCGACTGGTGAGAGAGAGACGAACTCAGGGAGGAGATCTTCACAGCGGGGGCGAGGCGGAGGGGTGTCGGTGGCAAGAAGAAGATCATCGGGGTCCCACAGGCCGCCATCAGTCCCCGTGCTGTCACACGTCACATCTTCTATTTTCAGCTTAATGTCCTTTTCACAAGCCTGAAGTTAAGAGTTGAAATTAAAAAAAAAGGGTTTAAAAAAGTTGAGGATCGGATTAACTGGAAAATAAAATGTACAACCTGAGTCTGCTGCTTGTGATCCGAGTCGCTGATGGTGGAGAGTAAAGGGTCTGAAGCCTCCTGGCTGAACTGGTTCTGAACTTCTCTGACCCGTCTGGGCTGCCCATTTGCTAAGACAAACACACAGCAAAAATCTCATTACGCCTTCCAATGTGGTCTGTTAAATCTTCCCCATATATTTGTTCAGTCTTTTTTTTTTTTTTTATCTAACAATGCCAGATTGTTGTTTTTATAGAGCTGAAGGATTTATTACCAGACTGCCTGGCGAGAAATTACTTTAAAAGTCTAAACCTTAGCCAGATACGTGGATGTCTGCTGAGAGACCGCAGCTTTCAGAGTAATCTAACGGAATACGACAAATAATCCAGGAACAAAAAAAGTTTATAACACACAGAAACGCCAAACTTAGAGAACCAATTATGTCACAATGCTGGACTATTAAGATATATTTACTTTCTCCTGGCCCGTATCATCCCATGCTTTATTCTGGTTCAGGATTTTCTTCTGTCTGTTTTCTGCTTTTTTCAAACCACAACGCATCACTCTCTTTGCACAAATGTCAAGGCTTAGAGAGAAGAAAGGAAAATGCGATGAGCTGCTGCATACCTACTCCTGTTTGACCTTTAAAGGATTGTTTTGGTAAAAACCTCTACACATCACCCTCGCCGACAGGCCCCATGTGTTTGGTGAAAAATAAGGTGGATTACATGGACTTTCTCTGAGTCAGGGCCCTTCGCTGTGATACATCTGCTCAATGTTTATGCTCGCTCTTCTAATATAAAAAGATCGGGTCTTAAAAATGTTGAAAAGCCAACGGCTGGCCTCTCTCGCTGCAAATGATGTGCGTAGAGTGATAAAAGTGATAAACTTCAGCATATTACATTATATTACATGCACATTCTGGACAATTTTTTAATTAACCGGCCTGGTTTCTTTGAATCCGAGTCAGCCAAGCTATTTTCGATAACTGTAGGATTACAGTATTATTTTTTTTATGTTGTAAATTTGTCCATAGTGCGGAGTCGCTTGTGTTTTTTCTTATATTTTAGCTTGCGAGAATCTGTGTGCATCCATTTGTCTGTTACTATGCTGCTGAGTTTTCCCACTGAGAAAAAAAATATTTTTTACAATAAAAATAAAAAAATAAAACCTCCTACTCCAAGAAAAAATAAATACATAAAAATTGGAGTAAACATGAAGATTTCTTTCACAGCAATTGTCAAAGAAATAATAGGACAATATATTCCTTCTATAAAAAAATATTTTCTGACTAAATAAAGTTTACATTATATTTTTGGACATGGAAGTTATGTCAAATCAGGAAGCATGAGTAATGCAAAACATCAGAATTTAATGAATATGCTGGAAATGTAAATCAGTCTCCTCCTAAAGGAAATATTTTAGGCTACTGGACTCCTAATGCCATCTAACAATTTGCAAGTTGATTGATAGATTTTTAAAAATACTATATCAAATGTTTGGTTTTAAAACCAATCAGAAAAAGCTGGACAGAACAAGGCTCAAGCAGTGGAAAAAAAAATAAAATACTTTCAACAGAGTGGGAGGAAAAAAAATCCTTCCTGCTTAACTTCAAGTAGAACTATCCGTTTCAGAAACTGGTAAAAATGGACTTTCTACATCCTTCTTTCCTGTGACTCATGTAGGAAAACAACGGAGAGCCGACATGGTTTTATTCAAATAAATGACGGGTAAGCGATTAAGCACACAACAAAACAGCATCTTGAAGACCATTTCATGTTTTGCACATGAAATCCTAACCTTCACAATAACGCGGAGACACAATTTTCCAAATCAGGACCCTGTTAAAGAGGCTCCACGTATTTCTGTGACTGAGCAGAGCAGCACTTGTACAGTCTGTAAGTGCGTGTGCTGCTGCAGCAATATCAGCAGGAGTGGCAGAATAACAGCGTGGAAAATTGCCCTGTTTGATGAGTGCGCTTTCCACCCAGTCTTTGATGTCTGAGCCAGCCGAGGCTGCACTAATGTAAAGGAAATCCTGGGCATCTCAGAGGCATTTCCTCTTTGCTTCTCTCACACAGTGAAGACACTGAAGTTTAGACACGCTGGGGCAGATGTTTTAGATCCTCTACTTAACTTCTCCCATTTGCAAAGCAGCGCGACGCTCCTTTAAATCCGCATTTTCCCGTTCTGCAGCTACAAACTGAAAAGTGTTGGAGCAGCATTTTAAGTAATAAACAGAAAGAAGCAAAAGTGAAGGGCAAATTATAATTTCTTTTTTTTTTTTTTTTTTTACAGATTTCTATAAGTAAAAGCCTGAAAAGTGTGGTGTGAATTTGTATTCTGTTGCCCACGAGTTGGACTGGCAATTAGACTGGACCATTGTAACACATTGTAAAGGTGGTAAGAGTAATGATAATTTTTAAGAGTTTTTGCAGTAACACTTTATTCGAAGGGGTGTGTGTAAGACTGACATGATACAGTCACAAACATGACATAACGCCCGTCATGAACATGAAGGACTCTTCATCAATCTTTTTGGTTGTTGTCATGAAGAGTCATTTAGTAAATAATGACATTTTTAATCCATAGTTGCATTAAAAGTGCAAAAAAAAAGTGTCAAACTTTTAACCAAATGACAACAACGATGAACATTTGTGATGTTTTTTACAGCATCACGTCAGTTTCTCGCACACACCGCTTCAAATAAAGTGTTCCCGTTTTCACATTAGGAGTAAAAGTAACATTTGCTTTAATCTTTTTTATTTGCAAAAAAAAAAAAAAATATCTCTATTTCAACCTTTAAATTAGATGCAAGTTTATGTTGATCTATCGCAGCATTTCTCAAAGCCTGTGCCTGGTAAGAAAAAATTACAGAAACCACTGAATCATACATGTAAAAACATGAAACATACAGAAGTAGAATTTGGTCATTTATGCATTTGATGCAACAAAGAGTCAAAGCTCAGCTCTCCCTGACACAGAGTCTTTAGTCAGACACTTTTTCATTAAACGCTTCAATGTGTAAAGTAGAAGGAAAACAACTTCTGTCTGTAAGTTTTGTTTGTGTAACTGAATGAGATGGTCGTCTAACGGTTCTTTATAGCTGGATGTGCCGACTCCAATAGTCCTCTAGAAATAAACAATAAAGTCAGGTATGTTTAAACCCAAGAACTTTGGTTCAGAAACAAAATGACTGCCACAATAAAAAAATTTAAAAAAGCATCTTTATTATCACTGTTGGTGCAGAAGTCGGAACGCAATGACTAAGCTATTCTGGATCATCTCATGCTGAAAGTTTGACATTTGAGTTAATAAAATGAACAAATTCATAACTAGTGCTGCTGCTTTAATGAAATTTAAAAAAATACTTAGACATAAGTGATTTTGTGTGGATTTTGAGAAAACTGTTGAAATGACGTATAATATCACTTCTTAAGGTTAAAGAAGGTGCTGACTTGATTTTATGAGTTGAAGATCTAGACTGCTCATCAAAAACAAACTCTCATCTTCAGCAGCAGATTATTTCTGGGTATCTTTAACTTTAAATGCAGCCGCTTGATGTTGCAAAACATCAAAGTTCCACAATTAACCTGGGATTCCCCCTCATCCCCACGTTACGGATCACTGTGAATCTGCCAAGATCATAGGCTCCGTGTTTCTTACACAGCATGCCGTTTCCCTGAACACAAAAATAAAAACTTCAGAATCCTGAATCTTTTACATAAAGTGCATGCACAGTCTCTCGCTTGCAGCATGAAAAAAACGTGAGGAAGGTTTGCAAAGAGCTGCGTCTTCATCCTCCTGCTTTTGTGTTTAAATACAACCACAAGGAGAGACATGAAAATCTTCCCTCTGTCCAACCCGAAGGCTGGTGACAGATTGGTCTCTGCTGGTAGACGGAACGTCACAGCGCTTCGCTCCAACAATAACCGACAGGCCCTGAGTTACGTCGGTGAAACCGGAGGAAATATTATGATCGTCCTAACAGATTTGGAAAGACTTTGCGTAGATGCAGTAACAACTAAAGCATTTGGATGATGGGACACAAAGGGATTTTAACTTAAAAAACAAAGAAAAAACATCATCCCAAAGTAAGCATGTTGTCTAAACTCTGAGGCTTTTTGAGTATTTTATCTTATTAACATTCCAACTCTTGTTTCTTCGTGCTGACAGCTCTTCCATCTAATGGGGGAAGCTGGGGGAGGGGGATGGCAGGGTGACAACTCTGGGGGTAGTGCAGCGGGGGAAGAGAGGACGAGACACCCAGGTCAGACTGATTCCGAGTGGGTCGAGCCTGACCCCATTCCCGTCTTTGTCCCGGTGGTGGGGCAGATTCCTGGACTCTTGGAAAAGACCCGTTGTGGAGTCCGAGCAGACGGGACGCAACCGGAACGGGCTTCCAGATTCACTGAAAGAAACCCCCCCACCCACCAAACGCTGCACGTCAGGCAGGAGCGCATCCCTCTCTGCGTCCGCGAAACAGTAACTGTATTGATTTCCAGTGATGTGATTCAAAACAGAAGTCCGGTTGCACATTGCGCCAGTCCTAAAATAAAACAGGATTCCAGCCGGTGATGGTGATGGTATGCTGTTCCTACACCCCCGCTGTTCTCTGCAGCCACAAAAATTTTGTTGTGTTCTTTTAGCGCTTGGCTGTTTGTCATTTCAGACAGAGACGGGAATATTAGATTGTTGTAGTAAAATGGAAGAAGCTCAGAGAGTGGGATGAATGCATCTAAACCAGGAGTAGAAGGGGGAAGAATTACCGGGCAGCGATGACGAATTTTCCTCTTCGCTATCTGTGTCGATTAAAAACAACGTCGTCGGATCGTCAAAAACCTTAAAAAGGAAGGAACACAAAGGCACACAGAAGACATAAAAAAAATACATTAAACACACTGTTCAGGGCAAGTATGTGTCATTCTTTTTCTGTATTTTGCTACATTACAACCTCAAACTTCAACGTATAAACCAAAACAAAGCATTGCATAATAGTTCAGGTTTTTCTAAAACTTTCTACCACAAATAAACTTTGTGGTACCGTGTTTATAGTCACGCTGATTGTGGCCAACGTCCAAAGCTTTAAGTGATGCGGGGAAGCTGACGTCACCCAGCCCCCTAAACGCATCATCAGACATGGCTGACAAACTCTGCTGCTGCTTAATTATAAGCAGTTATGAGGAACGCTGGTGAAACCTGAAACTACACAGCAGCAGTTTCAGGTTTCTGTGAGGTCAACTCACAGAACTCTCTTCCCTGAGTTGACTTGAATTTGGTTACCTAGCAACAAGACGTTGCTAGGTAACTAAATACATCTTCCAGTGTTCTGGAAGATGTATTCTGCCTACATCTTCCAGAACACTGTGTGGTTCTGGGTGGAGTTCAATACCAGACGCATTATCTAACGATACTGATCACGTTTCTATGGTCTGTTTGATATAAATATAAATATAAATATAAATATATATATATATATATATATATATATATATATATATATATATATATATATATATATATATAAGATTAAAACTAGGGTTAGTTTTGACACAGTTCATGACCTTGGGAAAAGACAACTAACATTTTTTTTAAAGAAATATCTACCTTTTCTAAACGAAACATAATTTTACTTCCATTTTGGGATTTTAAACTAAAGAAAAACATAAAACTTTTGCCCAAAAAAGCATACATTTTCTTCTGTGGAAAATGATGCACAGAATATTTGTAGTTTCCAGACAAAATACAAGAAAGATAGAAATAAAAGAATAATGCTTGTACTTTTAGTGTCATTCTGTAGTGGGGAGTTTAATTCAATTACTCCATCGAAAAAATTAAAAAGCTCTTGAAACTTGCATTCATTAATGTAACTGTATTTAAAATCATCAGTTGGTTCTTTATCATTTTTAGCCAAAGTTATTAGGGTCAAGGAGTCACTTAGGAAGGCTGCAAACAAATCCTTTAGAATAGGGGTCTCAAACTCCAGTTCTCAAGTCCTGCAACTTTTAGATGTCCCTCTGCTGAACCACCTGAATAGAATAATTAGGTCATTAAGGCTCTGGAGAAGGAGGAGGTCATTAAGTCATTTCATTCCAGTGTTTTATGTCTGCAGGACATAAAACCTGCAGGACAGCGGCTCTTGAGGACTGGAGTGTGACACCTGTGCTCTAGAGAATAGCATGTTGCTATTTCAGAATGACCTAGTCAAAGTCCACACCTTAATCCAAGCAAGAATCATTGGCAAGAATGAAGCCTGATGTTATCAGAAGACATGACTGGCTTTCAGCGATCTTCCATTGAAGAACGGACAACTTTTCTGACTTTTATTTGTGAAAACCTTCAAAGCCATGAATGATTTAAGTGTAATTATTATGAGGAAAAAAAGCTCTTGCAAGGCACTAGAAAAAGCAAAATGTTGAGGCATTTTTTTTGTCAGAATACTCACGTTCTCCACCATCTCTTTCCCATCTACATGAAGCTCCTTGGTCCCACCTTTGCCAAAAAAGAAAGCATTAAACAAAAGGTGTTGAATAAAACACCTCCGCTTACAAATAAACAAAGCGAGTCGTGCGGAAAGAACAAGATCAGGCTCTCTCTTAACTCTTCAGTCCACAAATCCAAAAGAAACAAATGAGATGTTTTGTCCGTCCGCTGCGGCCGGTCCTGAGAAAGAACACACACTCCCTGCTGAGAAGTTGTTATTTCAAGAGAACTAATGGACGACTGCAGAAGTCGGGACAGGGTTGAGGTCAATACTGAAGTACACTTCCTGCCTGCCTGCCTTCATGAGTCGATACCAACATCTGCCGTCTCTATGGTAACCAGAAAGAGTGGCCCAAGTTACGGGGAAGGATCTAGCCACTGACAGATACAAAACAGGAAAAAAAAAAAAAAAAAGAACTGATCAGAATCTTTCTCTATGTGGGTTTCCAAACCAGCCTGAGCATGTCACGCAAGGAAGGGGGTGGGGTTTGGAAAAAACAGAAACAATCCACTCGTTTTCTGTCTTACGCTGCACAGGGACGTCTCCTTTTATGGTGGTTGTTAAAAGTGTTCTTTTTTTTTTCTAGGTTCTGCAGGCTGCAAGTGATGGATGTTTGACAAACCCGCTGTTTGCACAAGTGAATCTGCGGTTGTTCATTTCCTACAGCTCTGCAGGGAAGCCTGCGCGCTCGCATAGCCACGCAGAGACTTCCCATCGCCAGCCGTCTGAACGGGACGGTGGGAAACACGAGCTCTTCAGCTAATAATTATTGGCACTAATCCAGAGTCCTCTGATCATTAGGTTGGAACAAGTCAAATACTCATTTAGTCGGAGCGACAGCGCCGTCTCCCCCCACGGAGTTACGAGAGGAAAGCGAACGCACACAAATCAGAGAACCTTAAAACACGGGAGAGTGACGCTGATAAACCGCTTTAAAAATGAATTAACGCCACCGTGAGTCTGGAGTTATACTGTTAGATACTGTATCCATCCAGACACACGTCATACTCTCTCTTTTACAAATATTTTAGGAACCTTGATTTTATTTCAATAGTCTCTTCTGTGAGTTGACCCGAATACAAACTTCAGTCAAATACAAGATGTAAAACATGACGGCTAGAGGCTGAGGGCATTAATTGTATCATTTAACATTTACTGTGAAAAATTTCGTGTCATGGTAGGAATTTGGATTTATCGCTGTCACAAAGAATTTCAGTCAATGATAGAAAAATACAATAAAATTGGGCTTTTACTATTTTCTATATGTGAATTTAAAAAATATGATAAAATGAAGTGCAGCTTATCACATATTTTTATAGCACTATTGTGATAACTATAAAAAACTGTTTTTCCAGCATTCATAGCACCACACACATCAAATTCTTGTCTTGACAAACATTTCTATTTGAAGTAAGCCGCATGCATACAGAAGTGTGATTCATATCATTAAACTACGGAAGCCCAAGGGGAAAAAAAAAATCTAGATTTAAAAAAATAATAATTTTCATAAATAGCAAATTCAATGAAGTGGTACCTGTAAGTCCTTTAAAATTATTATTTTTTTTTATCTTAAATTTAATCAATGCAAAGCTCCAACGGATTAATTTTATATGCAGCTAAGTAGCTACTGTACGACTTATTCACCGCGTTTAAAATACCAAAAAGGAAAAACATCACTTACTTTGATTGTTCAGATGAGCTTCATTTTTGTGACACTTCTTGTGTTTCCCTCTCAGACTGTTGATCTTGGACAGAAACAAATATCCGTGTTGTAAAACGACCATAAATATTACGCTAAATGCTTTGTACGTGAACTACAGACATGTCAAAATAATTGCTCTCCTGCTCATGGTAGGTTAGCAGTTGTTGTAAGTTGTTGCGGATTTCATTGGAGTGCATGAGAGTAAACAGAGCACCGCAATTGTCAAATTATATTTGAAGAACCCATTCCTTTCCACTGTGATCACAAAAAAAAAACATCCCAAGAAATTACGCTTAGGGTTGTAGCCGGGATGTTACAAAACGTGGAAATACTCGAGGAATGTAAATACTTAGTGAGAAGGCAATGTGTTCATGTTGATTTATCTCCATGGCAACCAAACCATGAACCATATCCATGGGCATATTCATCAGTACTATACTGCATTTATGGAGAGCAAAAAAACAAGGTCAGAATAATGAATCGAGCTAACAGTGTTCCCTGTGGTTTCACCCCACCTGTCTGCAGAGTCTGTGGTCTTCCAGCTTTTCTCTGAGAACCATAATGGCGTCCTGGGGGCAGCCAACGGGAGGCTGTCGCAAAGTGAGGATAACAGACTCTGTTCCTGGACAAAACCTCAACATGCAGGAGCTGTCAGCCCACAGACAGAAAACACCGGGAGGAGGGCCTACGGGAGCCTCAGAGGGACTGATGAGGGGAAAGAAAAAAGCAAACAAAAAGTACTGAGTAAAACACTCTGTGCGGATGTTAACATGAAGTAGGGTCATGCTGAGTAGTTATAAACAAGCAATAGCTAACTTGCGCTTGACATTTAGTACCTTTGCTAATCGCTATTAAATTATATTTCTTAGCAACAGAAATGCACAATATTAGTGTTTCACCTCATATAAAATCCAGTTAAAATGGCTCTAACTGTACAGTAGCTTTGCTAGCAGAATAAATACTGCAGAATACATTCAGCCTCTCAAAACATCCACAACTCTGCAAGGAGGAGCAAATGTACGTAACATTTTTATTCTACTTCTTCTGCAGTTAACTTTCCAGCTCGAATCTCCTCGGGTCAGCTGGTTCTTGAAAAATGTTGTTTCTGTGTTTTTTCTAAGTTCTGTTTACACTCTGCCTGCCCTAAAAAGCCCCCAGTGGGGATCTTACAGCCCTGGGGAGAAGTTTTCACAGTCTGTGTACAGCAGTACTTGTTTTGCAGCTTCAGAAGGCTTTCGGGTGTTGCTTGTTATCTAAGAACAGACGTAAGTAACGAGAAAGCCAGCCTTTCTTCAACTGGATATAACTGAGATTTGCAAAATAGGAATATTTATTCCAGCATTGTGTATTTCTCCAATGAAAAAAATGTGCTTGCAGTAATCATCCCACAAATTAGTACATTTCCATAAGATAATGACAGTATTACACTGCCAGGCACCTGAAGGAGGAATCAAATCCGTCCCCCTGGGCTAGCTGGAGCGGAGTTTCCCCTTCCTCTTTGGGTAAGCTCGGCAATGTTTGACCTGCAGGCTGGTGAATTAGGAAGCGAGTGAGGTGGACCAAATGCAAGCGGACAGCAAGATGAAGGAGTGCTTCTTTGCGATGATGTTCATGACCTAGAGAGAACAGACAAAACAGGAATTCAAATGAATCAAATGTCAAAAATTTAAGCTAAAGTTAGAATTTTTCGTACGTCAGCGAAAAGCTGCATCGATCATCTCAGCAATAGGAAGACTTACAAATGCTCACATTTTGACACTTTACAAACGTTCACTGATTTTTTTTTCTTTATTCAACTTTTATTTAACCAGATCAAGATGATTGAAAACTAGCTGTCATTTACAACCTGGGACTGAGATTTACATGATAGATCAACACAGAGTAGTGCATAATCGTAAACAGTAAGGATTTTTTATGGGGCGTGCCGTGGTGGCGTAGGGGATAGCGCAACCCACATTTGGAGGCCTTGAGTCCTCGACGCGGCCGTCGCGGGCTCGATTCCCGGACCCGGCCGACGTTTGCCGCATGTCTTCCCCCTTC
Source organism: Gambusia affinis (assembly GCF_019740435.1). Taxonomy (NCBI): domain Eukaryota; kingdom Metazoa; phylum Chordata; class Actinopteri; order Cyprinodontiformes; family Poeciliidae; genus Gambusia; species Gambusia affinis. The sequence continues at coordinate 6,351,423 of NC_057884.1, read as the reverse complement.
ACCCTCCCCCTTTCTGTCAACCTACTTTCATATAAGGGACACTAGAGCCCACAAAAGACCCCCTGGTGGGGAAAAAAAGAAAGGATTTTATATACACTAAATGTTTTTAAAAAAGGAACCGTATACTTGAAAATTGTGCACTTATTTATATTTAAGTGTATTACATAAATCCATTTAAAATACATTGACATTTGGGTTGTAAAGGCACAAAATGATCTTTGCTAGTGATTACGTGCAACTCAGTGAGTTGTACACATGATTCACTATGCATGTGTGGAATCTGTAGTAAAAACACATGAAACAAAACGAGGAATGAATGACTCATAATTATGTCAGTTTCAAACAGTAAATCAGCAATATTACGACCCAGGAAAACTGGATGTTCCACTGAACACACACCTGGAGTGTGTGTCCCGAAGGCTGCTGGTCAGTGGAGTGTAAGGGACTGTAAACATTGGCCCCTCGACTCAGCAGAAACACTTCAACCTGCTCTCTATTAGCTAATACTCTGCATTGGTAAAAACCAACAGCATCTTGGTGTATTTTATTTATTTTCCATTTTTCATTGTGATCTCAGAGAGAATTTTCAAAAAGGATTGACAGCATATGGGTCTTTGGATTTTTTTTATTGTGGTGCAGAAATGTGAAAAAGAAAAACAAGATAATCCATTATCTCTACAGCTGCAAAATAACAAGAATTGCCCCATGGGCTCTATAACAGAGCTGTTAATTGTGACCCAGTTTTGTTCAAACTGTGGCGAGATAATAATGCCCAACGACTTCATGAAAAGGTCAAACAACAAGAAAGTTATTGTCAAAGTTTGGTTTCTGCAAACAACAGACTGAGAGGCCACCCCTGTGGGGGATGGTCTAGGGGGCAACAGCTACTTTGCATCTGCACCTTGTGTGTGTTTTGCATGGACATTTGCTTTCTCTAAACAAATTATGACCATATTTACACTCTGCTACACAAGGGCTCTTTGTGTCCTATATTTCAGTTTGTTGGCTGATGTCTGCCTGTAGAGCCTTTTCTTCCCGGCGGTGATTTCTGATTTGTTTAAAAGGAGTTAGGTCGCAATTTAGAAGAGTTAGAGTATTGCTAATATCTAAAAACACTCCAGTGTATAATTCATAGACTATATATCCATTTACCTGGAATAGTTGCTGGTGCATTATTAGAGTTAAAATGTTAACTAATAATTTTGAGCACAAAACCAGCTAATGATTTTCTGTTTTATTCTTTTAAACTTTTTGTAAATGTTAGCAGCCTTTTCAGAATCAAGCTGAAGCTATATGTTTTCTATGGAATAAGCATAAGGACCGCTCTTTTAGTAACGTTAGCCAGGCTAACAATGCTAGCTGTCACTAGAGACGGTTTAAAATTTGAACTCTAATATTTTACTTTAGTTTAAAAATAGTGAAGCATCATTCAACTCCAGATATGAAAAAAATAATGATGGTAGGCAAAACTATTCACACATTTATTGAAATCCTCCCCTTTTAGAAGCCAATTATCCCAACCGGACACCAGCCTTAATGAATGGGATTTTACTTTGTGAAGTTTAAATGGTCTTCACCACATAGTGTGCAAACTCGTCTGGCATCAACAGCCAGGAAGAAGCTACCGGAGTGTCTGTAAACTTGCCTGCATGACCCCAGCTCGTGATAGACGCGCCTGCCATACTGTTACATTACCTGCTCCTTGCTCCCTGTCAGCGTTTTTCCACTGCTGAGGGTATTCCATGCTAGCCAGGGCCAGAGTGATCTTCTCATCCAGATGCTTCAGGTCAACAATATCACCTGAACTTCCTCTGAGCTGGGTCTCTACTTCTCTGAACTCTAACAGTCCACAGGTCTCCTGGTCAGCTGCCTGCGCCAACAGAGGAAACCTCCTAAAGACTTCCCGATGGCTCTGAGGGTCAAGCTGGTCCCAATCCCCCTTAAGGTACTCTGCTGCGTCCTGAGCAGTATCGCTAAAGTATTCAAGGGAAGCTGTACACCCACAAGGATAAACTCCATTGTTCGTGGAGATGTAGGCTGTGACGGAGACAACTTCCACACGATCATGACCTGCGGATGAAAAACAAAACACCACGTTACAAAAATGGCAGCCAAAGAGACAATGAGCGTCACCCAATGATGATTTAGGGAATCACCTGGAACGGTGAAAGAAAGAGTCCGCTCGTCACTGCCTCTTTTTGCAGTGGCCACGTGAGTAAGTCTGGAGCCTTCTGCAACAACATAAAACTCGCCGTCTTCAGGGACTGCTTCTTGCAGCAACATGCAACCATCAACTTGTCCCTGAGATGATGAGGAAAAAAGATCCATTCATTTAAATATATCTTTGCAAGGCAATCAGAACATGTAACTGGGGGTAGCTAGGCAAAGGTTGATTTCTTTTATCAAGGTTTAAAAAAGGCTTTCAAAAACTTTTACAAGGTGCCAGAGTAAGTGCACGAATTATCTGTGCTTTCCATGTCTGTACAGGGGATAACATTGTAACGCAAAAGTTCCAGACTTCGCTTTCCAAAGTTCTCTGCCCCTCACATTCATTTTAAGTGGACGGAATACGAAACGAAAGAAATTAATATAAAGAGAGAAAGTGGAAAAGACACAGCAAAGGAAAGAATGAAGGACATGAGGGAGGAAGAGAGGTACTACACAAGACGTCAAAAAGGCTCCTGAAGGATTCTTTGACTCTTGAGACAGTGGGATTGTCAACATCAGTGCTGAATTGCCAAAGATGTAATATTTGGTAGGATATAACATTTAGGTGACATATTTAATAGCATATTTGATAGCTGACCAGCTGAATGAACAATAACTCCTTCAACGCTCACTTTAGGTGAATTTCCTTGGTGTTTGCTGCTCATGAACAAGGTCCTAAGAAATATCAGTATCGCAATATCCGGCAAGATTTCCTTAAAATTGTCCTTGATTCACGATGATTGTTCCTCTACAGTGACGTTGAAATTGATGGGGTGGGTGCAGAAACCTCCCCTATTTACAGGCAATTGTTGGAAAGCAACACTTGTAGCAGTAGATTTGTGATGGGAAAAAAAACCTGCATCTCAAAAACAAAAAACGCTGAAGACTTTCAAATATAAAACTTGGATTTCTATATCTGCCGCAATCCAGAGAGGCTTGAACAGTTTGTGAGATCCTGGAGACCGTATGGCCAACCTAATCCAACTACATTCATCTAAATCACACGCTTGCTCTACAACACTTCATATTGCAAAAGAATAATCTTTATCTAGTCAAAGAATGAAGAGTTGTTACTTAAGCCCAGCCAACAGATGAGTAGGGGTAGGAAAAACAGCCGTCTTCCTGTGGGAGTCAAGACTCTGGCTGCCTTTTTGCATTGTGTTTTGTGAGCTAAATCATTTGTAACAATGTTATTCCTTCTCTTATTTAAGAGAGAATAACATGACGCTTCTTCGCACTTTAGATTACATTTGAAAAGGTGTTTCAAATTTGAGAAAAAAAAAACAACAACTTTGTCAATTTGTTTTACCTGAAACTGGCATTTTTTTAAATTCACCCAACTCAAATTCACAACCATGTTTATCTTCTTTATCAAAAATGAACTGAGTTGCTTATTTCCATCTTCTAATGGTAATGTCTTTTAGCTTAATGAAAAATCTGCTGAATTTTATATCCAAGAAGAAAAAGAGGAAAAATTGATCTATTGCTAAAATAGTTATTCCAGAAAACAGAAACAAACATTCTTTGTTTCTGAAAAAACAAACGTTCTTTGTTTCTGAAAAAACAAACTGTTTTTCTTCAGAAATAGATCGACGGAAAGCTGTCAATTCCTGAATAACTTCCTTTTTTTTTTGGTGTGTATTTCCATTCCTTTGAACAGATCAAAGGAATCTGTTCAAAGGAATGGATTCCTGAATGCATTAGAGATTAATGCATTCACATTAATCTCTAAACTTTGACTATATTATTTTCTGTGTATAAAACTTTTTCAACAAATACATAAAGACAAACTATTCTCTCATTTCTATGTTTCTAACCCTTTTATATAACAGAAAAAAAAATCGTGGTTGACATAACATCCAATGGATGGATCGCATCCTTATGAAAAAATAATACAGTTGGCCGCAGGAGTTGTTAATAAGACTGATGTGATCTATGGCCTTTTCTCCACTGTGTTTCATGACACAACCTGATCCAGGATCAGTGAATAATTCAACACCAAAACTCTAGCCGCACCATATGGTCAGATTTTCAGGTGAGGCGCAATATTATAAAGGAAATATCCAGGCTAATGACAAAAGCAATCAAAGCAAGACGCAAGACCAAAACGTAACTCTGCCTTAAAATGGCACAGCTGAACTGCTTTAATCCTAAAGCTGCATCCAAACATGTGGATGACAAGAATCCTGATGTGTTGTTCACCATTCAGGAGCAAAACAACATCAGATCTGCCGTCCGGTCTCCAGGAAACCAGCAGTTATCAAGCAGAGCGCTTTGCTATGATCCCCTGAGTGCAACACATTGGTGACGTCAGGGGGACCAGCGCCGCTGGAACAACAAAAACAGCTCCGATAACAAGCAGCTCTCCTTCGTGAGAAGCTGCCTGATGTCAGGTTTTCTCCGTCTAGGATTTCAGCTCAGACACAAATTGTATTTTGTCTTGTAGAGAAACGGACGGCACACTTTTTTCATTATTATTATTATTATTATCCTCATGCGACATTTAAGAAGAATTAGGCTACACAAAATATAAATTATCAAACCAAAAAACGTGCAACAAAAACAAAACAAAACTTCAAACCTGCTCTGAGAAATTTCCCTCTAAATTCATAAACTCACAGATTAAGCAAGAGAGTCTTAAATTGTTTACAATGGTAATTCAGAAATGTATCCTGACCTTCAGGATCTGCTTGGAGTGCTGAGAGTGACAACCAACAACCTATTCTCAAACTCTGCTGATTTAATCCGACGTGAAAACAATGACGGCTGTCGGCCACACATTGTTTTCAGTTCAAAGAACGCTGACGGCTAAAAAGTAACTCAGAAGTAAAGTGCCTTCTCCACACTTATCAGAGGCCCTGTTAGAATGTGTAAGAAGCCCTCATACTAAAACATCTGGGAACAATATAAAAGAATAAATAACATATGATATACTGTACATTGTATGAGTAATGCATTCCACTGAGACTAGAAAGTGTTAAAAAATAAAACAAAACTCTGAAATTCTCTCCTAGAGGAACTAGTCGGCATGCTGTGATGCTACCTGTGCATCAGTTTGAGCAGAAATGCATCTTGGTAATTCTTTATCCTGCAAAGTTGGTGTCAGAAATGGGATGTTTAGCAGAAGCTCTGTTTCTTTTCTTTAAGCTTTTGTTGGTTCTAGGGGGCTTTAATTGTCTAACTACTTTTAATTGAAAGTAGTTAGACAGGAAAGAGGGTAACGAGAGAGGGGGAAGACGTGCGGCAATTGTCGCCAGGCCGGGAATCGAACCTGCGACCACTGCCACGAGGATTGTGGCGTAGATATATGGGTCGTGCTTTGCCCCTGTGTCACCACAGCACCTCGAAGCTCTGTATCTTTTCTGTGGTCATCAGAGCGGTCACTGCAGTGATACTGGCCTGGTCCTAGGGGTGGGCATTTATCGTATCGTTTACTATTTATCAGGAAAAACTGAGTCAGGAATTTCGGCTTTAGATGTATGGTTATCTCGATAAATTTAAAATAAAAACAGAAAAAAGATGATTAGATGCAGTTACAGTGTGCAGTTTAAGGATATAAATTACACTTCTTTCAGCCCTTAGCTGACACCAGCGTCCTCCAAACAGTTAGGTTTTTCTTTTAAGTAAATGGTGTCCAAAAGAAGCCTGTTTTAAAAGAGAACATGGTGCTACAAATGCTGTGCCGTGCAGCTGAAATCATAATTTTTATTTTTTTTTAATTGTAAAACATTTAATATGACACAACTGAACAAATATGGTATATGAATTCATATACTTTCAGTTTTATCATTTCTTTTTTCACAATAGTACCAAAATATATGGCAGTAAAATTCTAAGCCCGCCTCAACCTGGTTCCACTTATTTCCTGGGCCCACAAGAACCCCATAAGAACCTCAGGTCCAGGACTTGGCAAACGGACTGAGAGACATTAAAACAGTAAACACTTCTTGTGTAGATATACACGTTGTAGCAGTAATCTGGGATGGGCTCCTGGATTACAAAACCATTCAAGTAGAGAATTAACAAATCAAACGCATTAAACATCTCCTGTTTCATATCGTCAGAGTGAAATCAAGCTTCTGCAGTAAAACATGAATGCTTATTCAAAGGGATCATCAAAAAGCCTTAAGCGGGTATTTCAAGTATGTGACACTGGCTGTAGCAGGTACAAACGTTCACCAGCTTCAGGCAAACAATATTTTCCTTTTTTTTATATGGTTCATTGCTAAACACACGTTCAGTAAATGTACTGCTTATTTAAACTGGTGAAGTGCAACACAATTACATAATTGCACAATTACTATGCACTAACTCAAAAGAAACCAGCACACAGAAACATGCAGCTGTAGTGAGATAACTGACTGTATTACGTCAACCTCACATAATCCTTGTCTATTTATGAAAATATGACTGGAATCCCGTTTAATAATAACTGCTATGATGACATGATTAAAACTAAATTCGACAGTGGCTATTTTAGCCTAGCCAGAAGAAGATTTTTTTTGTTTGTTTTTTTTTTTTTAAATGACCAGCTCCGGTGCTTTGTCTAGCTGGTTGAGAAAAGCTGTTTAAATTCTTAAATAATTAATCTGCATTTTAGACAAACTGCATTTTTAATTCGGTTATTAGATATTTCTAAGCATTCAAACTCTGTTGCTTCTTTATATTTGTCACTTTGCTATTATCAGTGATCATTGCGCTTGTAGACAGGGACCTGGTTGTAATTTAATTGTGTAATTTAATTGTAAACTGTTCTGTGAAGGTCCCAGAGTTTGTTTTTTATAAGATCGGTGAAGATCAGTTCCTTGGAATCGTGAAGACCAAGGAACACATTTTCTTGTTTTCTCGCAAAGTTTTGACTTTTGGATCTCTGAAATTTCGTTGTCTTTTTTAGAAAAAGAAGAGGAAAAAAAAAAAAAGAGTTTAGTTGAAAATTATTCCTCCTCTTTATCTGTTTATAACAGCCCTAATACGTTGTCATAGTTACGTTTGATTCGGAAAACTAAAACATCACTAAGCTGTCTGTTTCAGAGGAATTTCTTTCAGTCTACTTTTAAATTAACAAAACCTGCCCGGGTATGAACTTGGAGCATCTAAAAACCTGGAAATGAAAGCTTCAAGCTAATCTTCGTCTTACATTTAATTTTCTTGTCAAAGCCAGTGCGGATCACAAAAGCAATCAAACGTGTCCGTTACGTTCAGAGGGGGGCTGTAGAGCTGGTCGAGCGGTGGCCTCAATTAAAACCCACTTCCAACTCAAACTCCTCCTGTCTGGGTGTAACTGCGTCCACTTGTCCATTGATCTCACAAGTATCTGCAACTGGCCTGACACCACGTTACATCTGTGAAGGTGCCCCATAAAACTTTACCAGGCGTGTTACAATGGAGGCCTTTATATGGCAGCGGCGCGCCGCGGCTTGTCCGCACAAAGCCCGCCATTGAAATCTGGATCTCATTCAGCAGCCGGAGTTGCTAATGTTGAGCCGTATGACCTTCCAGGTTGGAGACGCCACTTTCTCCAACCGGAGAGGCGCTGGAACCCGTAATGACTCACATGCCTGGCTTTCAGACCTCGTTGAGTCTAGGCGAAGGGTTTTTTTGGGGGGGGGGAGCCATCGTCTCTCAACCCAACACCACCATTTTTTTTTTTTTTTTGCCTCCTGAAAGCGGTGACACAGCAAAACAAGCAGACACTCTGCAAAAAAGAAATCTGGCATCGCTTCAACGACTGGCCCACCCACGTTTCCACACGCACACAAGGGCACGGGAACACCCGGGCGAGAGAGAGAGAGAAAGAGAGAAAAACAGGGAGAGACAAAGAGTGAGAGAGGCAAAAGGAAAAAGAGACAGCAGATTTGGAAAACTGAAGGGGAAAAGGAAGGTAGATTGAAGAAATAAAAGTATTACACGAAGGAAAAACTTTGTCCCACAATTAACCAGACACACCCAGCTGTTAATGCACATCCCATATATCTTTTCGCCACTTAAAACTTAAGTGGAGTTGTCTTTAAAGAGCCAAAATCCCACTCAGATGCGTTTATTCCTGCATCATGGCCTTCGTGTTTAGAAGTCACGCTTTTGGAGGTTTAACAAGCTGTCCTTCGGCAGACAGCTTGTTAAAGGTCTGGCTTCCCTTGGGACTAAAACCCTGGCTTGGGTTTCATCCGCCAGTCATCCAGCGCTCGGAAGGCTAGTTCTTTGGAGACAAAGAAATAGCTCAAACTGCTCTACTTCTGGACAGGAAAATTAAAAATCAAAAATATCACCCAGCAGACTTACACAAGACCAACACGTGTCCAAATAATAGCTGATTGTGCAGTCACTTACATATAAAGGAACCTCTTGTCTGTTCACCTCCATTTTCCACCCGTCCACCAGATACCTGCAGATGAAAGAGTCGAGTTACTCTAATGTTAAGTTAATCATAACACTGGAAACCACAAAGCTGTGGGTGGTCTGGACCCGGTCTAATCTATAACCCATGTTTTCTTCAGACCGCACTCATTTGTTCTCAGTTGTCTGGAGCTTTTTTTTGTCAAGAAGCATGAAAAGAAGAAACAATTGTACCCCTCTGAGATAAAGATAAAGCAGATATTTAATCTCCACAATTTGGTGTTTGATATTTTGATTATTAGCAAATGATTTAATGTTTATGAGCAAATCAGAAATGGAGGCAAAAGGGATAATTCTGCTTGAGCTGCTGCTCATAGAGAACAAAGCTACTTTTGAAAGATCTTGCAAAAATTCGGTTAGCATGATCCTGAGTTACGTTTATGAGGTCCAGCAATTTTCATGAGAAATTCTGTGTTGCTCTGACAAAGATTTTTGCAAGATCCCAGATTACTTTCAGCTAGTTTCTACAAATATGTTTTTTCTTACCTCTTTCTTATTCTTACGTGTTTCCCGTGCTTCCTGTCCGTGGTCTGAAGCAACGCGTTTGCAAATAAAACAACATCTCATAAGGCAACTCAGAATCCTACGAAATGTTTTCTGCTATCCTAATTATCACACAACTGGAGGAGATTCTCCTTGAATTACTGCAAAGGAATCTCAACCTGAACCTTGTACAACTTTTGCAATATCTGAAAAATTAACTCAGCATTACGGGGAATAAAAGAATATTTTAACACTAATATCCTAATTTGAGGCTTTTCTAATATCACGCGTCTCTTTTTTTGATCTAAAGACTACCGTGCTCAAAATATAGAAATAGACATTAGCTTTAAAAAGTCACACTGACGTAAACGTGAAGCACCTTTTAATTATTTTTTAAAACTTTAGTGAATGCATGAAGTTAACATCCGATGCTAGCTGATGCTACCGCGCCTACACTGTCTATCTGCTCTGACATGGTGAAGCACAGCAGGAAACTAGAACTGCATCTTCTGCTCAGATGTAATCAGCCATGACATCATCCTCAACTGAGCATTAGGCTGCATACTAACACCTACCAACAGTTTGATCATTTGCTTTTACTTCTCCGCTCTCTATGCTAGGCTAATAATGACGAAGACAAAGTAACATTCTCCTGTTGCTGTCAAGCTGCTTACATATGTGTCTAGGGTGATTTTGTGTTGTATAGTTGTGAATTTTTTTTTAAGTAATCTCACAGCTGACGTTGTGTCCCAGACTCTCTTTTTCATTAGTTGTTGCAACACCCATTGTTTATTGGCAGCTCTGTAGTTTACTTTTAAGAAGTTATGAGGAACAATTGCGAAATGTTACAAATGCTGCAGAGTACGTTGCTAAGTAACCAAAGAGTGAGTTAGTTAAGGCCACCCGCCTCGCTTTTAGCTGGCCATGAGGGACCAGCTAAAGTCTTTCCTCAGCCTACATCCCCCACAATGCTGTGCAGTTCAGTGAAATCATTGAATATTCTTTCAGATGTATTATCTATTGATATTGATCACTTGTCTACACATTCTTCAAATAAGACAAAACTAGATTGCAAGTAACTTTTCAACAAGCTATAGGAGCTTGTTTTTAGTCAAACAGAGCTAGTTCCACTGGCAGATTATTTCTTTTATTATAAGACGTTTTTTCCATGTTAAAAGTGAAAAAATCTGCCAGTGGAACTAGTACATTTTCATCATTATTAAGAAATTATTGAACTGAAACAAGCAAATATTTTTTTCTCGAAAAGTTATTTGTGAGTTAGTTTTGTCATGTTTCAAGTGCACTAAGACAAAAATACTTCTCCATGCATATTTTTTGGGAGTTGCGATTTCCTTTGAGGGTTTTTTTTTTTTTATGTGTCTAAAGCTGGAAGGGCTGGGAAATAACACGCTAGAGCACTAAGATCCCTACCAGCTTGGCATACTATAAAGTATCCAAGGCACGTACAGCATTTTCAGGAGAAGATGCCACAGGCAAGGGCGTCTCTGATTTTAATACTATATCAGTCAACAGGTGAGTCTACATTTCATGTGGTAGTGTAAACATTGCCGCGGGTTGACAGGCTCCTCCCCACCAGGTCAACAAATGCGAACGCTTCGGTTCGCTTTCCTTTACAAAAGCTTTTTTGAAAAAAAGGGCATGACCCGAATGCACCCGCCAAACAATGAAGAGCCGTCTGGCTCTGATCTTACGGAGTTCGCCAACAATTACCGTGATGTCAAACCGTCAGACGATCAAGTAACCAAACCAAGACAAAAAAATATTTTTTTTAAAAATCACCTTGGGAGGAGGATGAGTTGCAAAGACAATTCTTTGCGTTTGTCATTGTCCTGGCCCTGAGCTTACAGTGACTCAGAAACCTGAGCTGGCTTAGAACCACGCTCTCCCCGGAACCCGGCGTGGGAAAAGAGATTACAAGCGCCAGAAGATTGCACGCTGTCAAAAGGCCTTCGGTGAGCGTCTTAGACAGCTAAGAATGCTATGCAAATGTTCTCAGATGTAAGCGAGTACGCCCTGCACTTTCTTGTCAGGTGAAGCGGGATTGGATTATGTAATTCCTTTCACATGGCAAGCTGCCACACTGCATGAAAAGAAGTAGCTCTAAACTAGCTCCCTGATGCAATTATGCCTTAATGTGCGGCGCATTTTGCACGCAAGGAGGAGACTAACACGGCGCTAATGAGCGCTAACATGATCATTAAGAAGAAATGATGCAAACGTATCAGGAGTTTCCTCCCAGTTTACTGTGATGCATTTGTCATATGCAATGTTGGAAACAGGGTTTGGCTTCACTTCAGGATGTAAACAACCAATGACAGGTGCTATTTTAAAGATACTGTCCTCTAATGTGTTTTTCTACCATTAGCAAATCTAGTTACCACACAGACACTGAGGATGTTTGGATTTCTGACGTAGCATTTCACATAGGGTGTTTCAAATGATCCCGCTTTAGAAGAAAACTGCAAACTCAGCTTAATTCACAGTTTGGTCGATGACATCACGCGTTGCACACGAACCGAGCTTGATCAGCTGGCAATGATGAAGATTGTGACAGATAAGTGACTCTTTGCAGATTTTGAGAGAAATCTGGGTCGCATTAGCGTTGTCGCCGATTGAGGACTTAGTGTCTGCGTCGGAGTTTGAATCGGGTGACTCCCAAGCAGAGATGAATACTGCTGCTGAAGCAAACTGCAACAAGTACAGTTACAGTTTCCTATTTGAAGCATTCCCTATGATTGGTATTACTGTGTATTTGACACTCATAAATGCAGTTTTGAATTTCATGTTGCCTCATCATCACTCTTACTTGATCTGTCAGTACAAGTGAAATGCATCCACTTGGATCTCATATTACTTGAGTCCATTGATTGTGAAGTATTAAACTTTTTTTTGTCCCATTTCTTTCCTGTGATGTTGACAAGAAAGATGGAAATGGCATAATGTGTCCTACGGGTACAAACTGCAAAAACACAACATCTTAAAAGTATTTTTGTCCAGTTTCTAGTGCAAATATCTCACTGCACTTCAGATAAACTAGCATGCAAGTAACTTCTCAGCAAGTTACTTGCATGCTAGTAACTTACTAGCATGTTACTCGAGGCAAGTAACTTGCTAGTATGTATGGAAGCCCGTTTCCGCCACTCTGCTAAAAAAAAATTAAAAAATTATCTCATTATAATGAGATAGTATCTCAAAATAATGAGATAATGAGATAGTATCTCATTATTTTGAGATACTATCTCATTATAATGAGATAGTATCTCATTATTTTGAGATACTATCTCATTATAATGAGATAGTATCTCAAAATAATGAGATACTATCTCATTATCTCATTATTTTGAGATACTATCTCATTATAATGAGATAGTATCTCATTATTTTGAGATACTATCTCATTATAATGAGATAGTATCTCATTATAATGAGATACTATCTCATTATAATGAGATTATTTTTTTATTTTTTTTTTAGCAGAGTGGCGGAAACGGGCTTCCATACATAAGTATGCTAGTTTTAAAACTAAAAATAAAAAGGGTTTTTTATTTTTAGTTTTCAAGATAGATGAGTTTGTTTTAAGTAAATAATTATTGAATAGGAACTTAAACGTCCATTTAAAAAAAAAAAAAAAAAAAAAAAAAAAAAAAGTGCCTCTTGTGATGTTACTGGTCTAATTGCATTCAAAGCAGAAAGAGCACGGATTGTTTTTGTCAGTCCTTGTTTAAAACATTGATTATGGTGAAATCCAGCTGGTTTTTATTGCCAGCACACGGCTAAATGGATAACAACATTAAAACTGCTTTACAACTATGTAGCAAAACAAATTTTTAAAAACTGACCATAAACAGGTCAGTTCAAGAAACTATCCCTAAAATATGACTCAATTTTACAGGAAAATACGGATCGAAGCTTCAAAACATCTTCAAACAAAGAAGCCTGTGGAACATCATCAGCATCGAGGCTTATTCGTCTGGAACAATAAAGCGACTTATACTGAAAGCCACTCATGCAACCTCCCAAATGCACAAAAACAAACAAATGATGTGTGAAGGACCACAACAAAGAACGGCTTGTGAAAGTAGCAACTCCAGCTCCGCTTCTTACCTGTGAACGCGCCGGTCTAAACCAGGGCAGGCCCCAAGCAAAATGTGGTTTTGGGGCCCTCTAGTTCTGCTAACAAAGTGGACCAGCTGCAATCAGCAGTTCAATCATTAGATCTTTCACACACCTGCTATAAACTTATTGCATCTCTAGCAGTGCTGTTTACATTATATACATGTATAATACAGGATATATTTATTGGCCAAATGTTGACCAGTTGATTTCTGGGCGCCGATTTCCTTAATTTTGAGGGATCGTGATTGGCCGATACTTCCATGCGAAGCCCATCTCATCCTCTCATCTTATCTTCGTCAGCAAAGGTTTAAAAATCAGCCTCTGTCCTTTTCTGCTCTGCAGTCAGAGGTTTGACTGACAGACCGGCTCAGGTCTGAACGTTTGCAGTTACCAATATTCACCCCACTGTTGCCAACTCATCGACTTTTTTGCTATATTTAGCAACATTTCAGACAAAAGAAATTCATATCAGCCAAAATCAAAATCAGCTGGTCAGGCATTTTAAAGATCGGTAACCAGGGATCGGCCAGAAAACTGCAATCGGTGCAGCTCTGTACACATATTCATGACATTCTTTGATTAAATTAATTTCTCTTAAGCGTTGCACCAATAGATAAAAATTTAATTCACACCAGGTGAGTCTTTCTCCCCTGAGAATGTGAGCCATTCTCAGGGGAGAATGGACTGATTCTGAGCCTTCAAATGACTTTAACAGAAGTTGCACATAACCTAGAAGTTGATGTAAAAATAATGTTTCTTTTAGCCACAAAATGATTATCCTCAGCAGCAGACAACAAATCTCCAACTACAGCATGGAGCAGCTCATCCATGTAGCAGCCATGTAGCCTGACGTAAAAACATTTAAATAGACATTGTCAAACATTGACAAGTTTTAATTATTCTTATCAAACGTTATCAAACACGGCGCTTTGAAGCCAAAATACCTCAGAAATATCCAGAGCCACCAAGAGAATCAACTCATTTAAAGATAAACCTCAGCTTCACACAAACACAAAGACCCTAGCATAAATGTTGAGCTGTTGAACTGAACCGTTCCAGTTCGCTATCAAGCTAATTTTCTATTAGCAGCTTTACAAATCTTTTACATTACATTACATTACCAAGGCACATTAAAACAAACCTTTATCTTGGCTTTTTCTGTTCCTCCTCTTTTCTCCCTCCCTGAAGGAGAAGTCCTTTTTTGAGACATTGTTTTGCTAACTTAACTTCTGACCGGAGCTTCAGACATTTGGATGCTCATGTTGCCGCGAAGCGTGCGGTACCTACCGTGGCCACCAGGGGCCCCCAAGAGCTTTTTGTTTGTTTTTCTTTTTATCAATAAAATTCTAATTTCTAAATACAATATCAAACATATATTATTGTAAAAACAAATCACTTCATAGTGAAACTGTGTGTTTTTGATATTATCATGACAGAAATTATTACTGAGAAACAAAAGAAAAATCAGCTCCACTGAGGGGGGGCACTTAGTGGCCTTGAGATCCAAAGCGGCTGCTTAGTTCGCTTATGCCTTGGGCTAGTCCTCCTCTAAACAGATCAATTAAGCAAACGCACGCGAATTAGTTCATTAATATTAAGGCTGCACGAGGAAAGAAAAAATGCGACGCTATCTAAAAATCAGTTTAAAGCACCGTTTTGTTGTTTGTTTGTTTGTTTGTTTCCTGAATGAGAATGACTCAGTCTGCCATTACCTGCTGTCGTCTCCGCTGTTGTCTGTCGCAGAACTTTGTTAATTCAGTCTCGCTTCGGCTCTCCGTACATTCCCGCAACTCTCACGCCCTCGTTCCGCACCAGTTGCTTCGGTTTCATCCGCGTTTTTATTTTTTCTTCTTCTTCCTTTTTGTACTGGAAAAAAAAAAAAAAAACTAAAGTCAGCACGAGGAGTTAATGTCTGCAGGTGTCGCCGTGCAGCGTTTACTGCTTCCAGGCTGCTCTCCTGTGGTCCAGCCCCCTACCTCTCTCTCCGTCAGTCACCGGCTGCAGCAGGAGGACAGGGGAGAGAGACAGGACGAGTCCCACGGCCCCGTCACATGACGTCTATTATTCATTTGCTTTCTACGTCTGGTGTTAAATAGAGCAATTTTGCGGTTTGTATTAACATTTTTAGGCAGTAAATAGTCATTATGTTTAGGATAGTAAGCATAACTACTGTACTTCTAGGAGTAGTTTTGCTACACCATACTTTCAATTATGGATGGATAAAATTATCTTACTTCTTTATGCTTATTTTATTTTGTTCTTTAAAACACCTAAATTTGCACATAACTTTATATTTCTGCCTGTCAGCTTACTCAACTCTCTGCTAATTAAATCAGAAAATTATTCAACAGTTTTAAATAGCCTTTTTTTTCTTTTTTCTTTTACCACTTTCTTACTCTAGTCATTTTTGTCAGTTTCAGTTCCACTTACTTTAAGAAATATTTGTATTACTACATTAAATAAAAAAAATTGCTACTTTAAACGTCTCTAATTTTGTTTTCATAACCGTGCCACATTGTAAATTTCAACCAATTAGAGACTGTTACGTCACTCTTACTATTATTATTGCCTGTTTGTACACACTTGGTGTCCAAGTAAGTCTGTTTCCTTTTGTAATTGGATTGTTTCATCATAAAACCATAATTGAAAATAATATAAACAAGGTCAAATTCTTTTTTAAAATAAAAATACGAATGGTCCATTTGACTAACACAATCAGAACAGAAAAGCTGAAATTAAAATATGGTTTAATTTTACTTTTTAATTAAAATAATGTCTAGCCTGAAATTACCGTCAAAGAGTGCAGAAAATGCTCATATTCTGACACTATCTACATCTCATTTTGTGCCAGAAAAAATATGCTTCACCCCAAGATATCAATGATCTTAATTTTAAAGCTCAATTTCACCATGTGGTTAAAAATAATAATAATAATAATAATAATAATAATAATAATAATAATAATAATAATAATAATAATAATAATAATAATAATAATACCTATTTTTTTAGGCAACAAATGTGGGCCAAAAGGATGAGATACACCTCTGTAGCAACAATCATAGTATGCAATAGTCAAGGAATTTGATGTATGTCAAAAATGTATGCAAATGTTCTTGTTTTTTTGCTAATATGTAAGACTGTTCTCACTTTGCAATTGTGTTTGCTACCTTGTAACAAAGAGATCCATTATAATCCAGTACATTTTATGAAACCACTGCAAGCTATGGCCGTCACTGTGAAATCCAAATAAAATTCTCAAGTACTCCTGAATGTTGCTGTGGCTTATCTGGAACCACTTAAGCTGATATCAAGAAGACTGAAAGTCATCACTGAATTAGAGGATGCTGCAGCAAAAAACAAAGACAAAAAGGGTTTATAGGCGTACACACGCAGACATTTTACCTCTGACTGACTGTTGTGGCAAAAAAAAAAAAAAAAAGACGCCTTCTTCAAAAATCCTTCAAGCATTTGTCTTGTAAAGTCAGACTTATGAGTCAGGGTGAGGCAGCAGCAGATTCTTCACATCTGAAGACACTTTTAATTCAGCAGACGTGTTGAAAGAGCACATCGGAACCGGTTTGGTCAGTGTAAACAAGCAAATGGCGCCATAATGTGGTAATACTCCCTGTCACACTACTGTGGCCTTTCTGCATAACAAAAGGCTGCACTTGAAAAACTGAAAAACGTTATCGGGATGTATTTCAGACACGAGACGAGTGAAAACCTGAAAGTAAGATTACTGGATAGACGTATGCACCAGTCCGGTACATAAAGCTTTTTTCAATCGGATTTATTTTTGTGTCCCAATGGTTAGAGATTTCTCAAACCCTTGGAAGAGTTTGTGCTACGCCACACCGGCCTTCAGTGATGTCATTTGGCCAAAAGGCATGTTTGACCCACAAATAACACTTCCAACAACAAAAAAGCAGAACTGAAACATGGTGGTGGCAGCATCGTTGTGTGGGGGTTTGCTTGTTTTTATTTGTCAAACAGGACTGTGGAGTGGAGGTTTGCATAGGTCAAGTAAAGTTCTTTGCAATGCAATGTCCCTTCATCACATCTGCAACATTTGTGACCAATCACAAATGAATTTCAGTCATGCTGGTGTGGCGTTCAGGTGCTGCTACAACGAGCAAGGGCTGAAACTAAACTAAAGCAGAATATTTCTGACAAAATTTCCAATTTCAAACGAGCTCATTTTCCACATTTTGTCATGTTCTAACTACAAAATTTGACACATTTTGTTTGGAATGAAAGCAAGACTTAAACATTTGAAAAATTAGGTTTTTTTCCATTTGTATTCTATCCTGTCCGACTCATTACTCTGATGAACATTTTCGCTGCAATTACAGTTCTTTTACTGCGTGATTTGAACAGCTTTTCATATCTCAGGACAAAACATTTTCCCAAATTTTCTTTGGAAAGCAACTACATTTCAGTTAGATTAGGTGGGGAAAAGCTGCTTAAGTTGAGTTTTAAGACTTGCCGTAGAATCACAATTATGAAGGAAGCAGGAGAACATGGAGTGAATCTGCCAGTGCGCAGGGAGACCATGCTAATAATAGCACTAATGTACAAAGAGGAAATAGTGCCTCTTCTTACCCCAGAATTTCACTGATTTAGTCAGCATTTTTATATTTTATATTATAATATACTGTTCTAGTGTTTTTTTGTAACCTATTAGTTTGTCATAAACAGTACTAGTACCATCTTTCAGATCAGTGCACCAAATAAATCACCTGGCTTTTAGATTGTGCTTAACTTGTGCTTGTAAAACATGGCTAAATGGTCCAGTTTCCTCTGCCGTGTTTGACTGTTGACATGAGGTGTTACTGTGTTTGGTTTTCACCAACTGGACTGTATACCCAAACATCTATTCTTTGCTGCTGTTTGTTAACAAGGACATTGTTTGAGATGTACTGTCACTTCACTCTGATCAAATTCCCAAGTATGTCCTTTGTTGTCGTATTATTTTAAGAAGGAAGAGACCTCCTGCTAGTTTAAGGAATTATTTATTTTGTGTTTTTCTGGCTATTTTATGATGTCAACATTGCTTTATATAATCTACAATGTGTTGTTTTGGCTCTGTTCCTTGAAAATGACAGTTTTACTGGAAGAAACTTGCCATGAATCACTCCCCACTGCATTTTCACCCATCCACTAACCAAGTCGGAATGTTTTGTTTTTCTTTATCTGTAAAAAGATTTCTTACAACACACAGATAGTCACAGCTTAAAAATAGAGAAATTACAGTTTCTTTCTTCTAGATCATTTAAGTTTTTTTTGTTAACATGTTAACATTTTTATATCATAAGCTTAAAAATATACTTTTTTCTCCTGTATCTATGGTTTAAAAACCACTAAGGTATACTTTTTAACTAGTTTTCTCCAAACACGTGAAGCCTAAATTCAATAATAAATTTAAGATAAATTCAATTTCAGTTTCAAGTTAACATTTGATTTTTACCTTTACATTGGCGCCATCTGTTGGTGGAAGTGTAAAAACCACGGCATAAATTAGGTTAATTTTTGCAAAAATCTTCAGATAAAATAACTTTGTTTTCCAGAAAATGCCTAACTTCAGTACTTTGCTCAGTATCTTGAATATTTCTTGTCTCACATTTGTCAAATTAATTTAATAAAACACAGCAAGATGCACCACAAATTACAAATAATTGAAATTGTGGCATAATCTACATTCATGTATTTTGGTTAAAACTATAGATAGACACTAGATCTGAGCAAAAAGGTGCCCCATTTTTTTTTAACCCTCCTTAAAATGAGGTCTAAACTAAGGCCACGTACAGATTTGAGATTATTTTGGTGAGCATTTGAATTTACTATATAATGTTTAATCTTTACAACATAAAGCATACCTGCAAATACCCTGGGATGTCATTTATAAAGTACTGGGGGGAAAAAAACGTTTTAAAATACAGTGTACGACCCGACTTGAATGCATCATCATACTAAACAGCAGCTGACTGCACCTGTTGGATAGCTGAAAACACCGGAAGTCCAGGGAGAACCAAATAAGGGAGAGCACCCAGAATCAAAGTGCGCATGCGCATATTTATAAAAACACCGAAGCCGCAGCGATGATTTTATGACAATTTTCTAATTTGGCGTCATGTTGTATTTTTTCGACTTAGCTACTCGGACGCTGGTAACGTCTAAGTTTCAAGTCTGAACAACTGAACATGTTTTATTTCCCGATAAGTAAGTATGACTAACAAAGCTGGAGCAACAATATGCTATAACATGCTAACAAATAGCTAACTGACAGTTTGGTTTGTGGGCATTTGGATGAAGAAAATAAGTGCTGCTTTAGTTTAATTCTTGTATTTTGGCACTCCTTGAATTCAGTGAAGAGAGCTTCGAGATATAGCGTTGTATTTCATTATTCTTACCGGTCCGCTTTAGCTGTGTGAAAGATAAGAGGATGGATAACGTTACCGTGGCAGCTGTAGAGGGGACCGCTGTCTGTCCCCTGGTCGCTGAGGACATGGAGGGGATCTGCGTGATGCCTGACCTGAGCTCCATAAAGACCGAGCAGTCTGTGGGTCCGAACCCCGACGAGCCAAGCCCTCAAAATGTGGCCATGGGCATCAAGTTCATCCTCCCCAACCGCTTTGACATGAATGTTTGCTCCAGATTTGTGAAGTCTCTCAACGAGGAGGACAGTAAGAACATTCAGGACCAGGTGAACTCTGACCTGGAGGTTGCTTCCGTTCTGTTTAAAGGTATGATCTGCCTTCTAAGTTGAAATTTGTTTCTTTAATGTACAAGACGTCATCCTGTGTGTACACTAAAGAGATCTCTTTTCTTCCTTTCAGCTGAGTGCAACATCCAAACCTCACCGTCACCAGGTATACAAGTACGTCACGTTTACACGCCATCCACCACTAAACATTTCTCCCCGATCAAACAGTCCACCACACTGACCAACAAACACCGTGGCAACGAGGTTTCCTCCACACCTCTTTTGGTCCACTGTAAGTGATGGTTTTGTTTTTGTTTGTTTTACTTGAATCATTTAATTGGAAGTGCAACATTTTAAGTTTTCCTCTTATTTTCCAGCTTTATCCATTCATCAGCTGGCAGCCCAGGGAGAAATGGTGTTTTTGGCCAGTAGAATTGAACAAGGTGGGCAGTTCATCTTGGTTTTTAGAGCATATAGTTTTGTCTTTCAGTAAAAGCAATTTCTTGTCATTGTGTGTTCCTCCGGGCCCTGTTCTCTGTACCCTCTTCCTCTGCACTTACAGTTTTCCTTTTTTGCACAGTAGTGGACACAATTCCGAGACTGCTCACCTCAGTACTATGAATACTGATTAAGTTTAGGATCATGTGCTTAGTTCCGTAAACAGGGATCATCTTATAATCCCTTCATTTTCTATAACATTCAACATTGATTCCATCCAATAAATAGAGGGATATTTTTTACATCTTATATGTTCCACAGGTGAAAAACTTTAAAAATTGTCAGTCAGCCATAAGCCAAAAAGTGCCTGCCTTTTGTGGTGCATCTGACCTTGGTGTAACTTGGCTAATATCACTTCTAATCCTTTTACAGTGTGAGCAAAACAATTTAAGACGTAAACATTACAATGATTGCCAATTTTTACCTAATAATCATGAACTATAGAAAAAGTGTACCCACACCACCTTGTTCTTGTACCTCTGGCACCTCCAACAGATTTTAGTCTCAGGTGTATTTCTTTGCACAGAGACCGTAATCAACCTCCAAGACGACGAAGGTTTCACCCCTCTGATGTGGGCCGCGGCGCACGGACAAATCGCCGTCGTCGAGTTTCTGCTGCAAAACGTACGGCGGAACAGAACGGAGCACGTAACGGTTATTGAATCGACTCTGGAAACATTCATTCTCTCTCTCTCTCTCGCTTGGCTGCAGGGGGCCGACCCAAACCTGCTGGCCAAAGGAAGGGAAAGTGCGCTGTCTCTGGCCTGCAGTAAGGGATACACAGACATAGTTAAGATGCTCATCGACTGTGGAGTGGACGTCAATGAGTACGACTGGGTATGAGCTTGATTCATGTCCACTGCATCCCATTGTGGTTGATGTATCAACATAGATCTGGTTGTGGAAGGTTGATGTTACAGAGTAACGATGTTTAACTCCCTTGGTTGGCCTCTGGGCGTCGCTGTTTAAAAATCAACTTATGTTCCTCAGAATGGAGGCGCCCCTCTGCTTTATGCTGTCCATGGCAACCATGTGCGCTGTGTTGAGATTCTGTTAGGTAAGGAAAATTCATCTGTAGGTAATGACTTTAAGAGGATAAATTCCCGTCTGTTTTGTTTGATCCGACACCAACGTGAAATGTGACTCGTGTTTTCTAGACAGCGGCGCTGATCCCACTGTAGAGTCGGATTCGGGATTCAACGCCATGGATATGGCCGTGGCTATGGGTCATCGAAACGGTGTGTGAGGAACAAACGTGTCTACTCGCTACGTTTAGCTCTAAATACAGCCAGACGTTTACATGCTCATCAAAGACGTGAATAGTTATCCACGAAATGGCTTCAGTGATTTTTAAAAAACAATAATCGGGTGCACAACTTGGAATTTAGTATAGATATTTTGTTGTTTTGTTGTTTTTGGGGGGGGGTTTTGGACTAAAGCTGAAACCAGTTATTTACACCCCTACGTTGTCTGAATATAAATCAAACATTTTCTGAACTGATATCTTGAGATGTTGCGTCAATATTTCCTATCATTCTTCCTTCATGATGCTGTTTCATAAGGCGCATCAGCCACAAAATGTTCCCCACAACATGATGCTGCCAACCCCATACTTCCCAGTTGGGATAGTGTTCTCAACGATGCTCACAATTGTTACATTTTCTTCCAAATGTAGCGATTGACATTAGAGCCAAGGACTGAAGTTTTGGTTTCTTCAAACCACAGAAATATGGATTACCAAAAGAAGATCCTTTGCACTTTGAGAAATTTAAATGTAAAATACACATTAAATAAATACATCATAAACCACAGAAATAATCTAAAAATGAAGGTCTGCTGCATTTGCAATTTGACTTTTAATTCTGTTTTTGGAGTGAATCTCTACTCTTGAAAAGACTGGCTTTACATTTTTGCACCAAAGCCACATTCATCAGTGGGACAGAACTCCTTCCTGAGCATATAACCAATGAAGACGCACATGTATCGCCTGGCTGTTATGCAAACCTTCAGCATGTTACTACCACCGATGTGATTTTACAGCTAGCAAACTGTTGCTGTTTCTGAGGGGTTTGTTTCTTTGGTCGTGGCGCCATCTACTGGTTCTACACTGGAAACAAATCCGTGTTTGTGTGTTTAGTTCAACAGGTGATGGAGGCCCACCTACTGAAGCTACTGATGGGAATCAGAGAGTGAACTCCTGGAGGACAGACTTCTTGTGGGACGTTGCTTGGTGCTGGACAATCATGTAGCACGCCCTGGATTGCGGCCTGCGGGAATATTGTGATCTCTTCAAAACGGTGTCGTAAAATCTTATTTATTTAATCTTGTGCACACGACAGCTTGTTTTCACTTCTAACCCTTTTCGAAGCGGTCATGCTCTGCACTTTAACGTAATCCTCTGGAGTTGTCAACGAGTCGCAGACTACATGTAAGTGATGTTTTATTAAAGCAACAACGGGCTTTTGTTTTCGTCACATCCTAATATATTATTACACCTTTTCCACCTGTTAACCTCCTGCTGACCTTAAAGAGGTAGAGTGTGTGGTTTTCCAATTTATTTATTTTTCCTGTGTTTTCGGAAATTGAGGACACCCCATAACATCTGCCTCGCTTTTCCCGAATGTCGACCTTGGACTGTGGGAGGGTTAAATAACTTTAACCATACTGAAATGGTTTCTAAAGTTGGGGGGAAAAAAAAAAGTTTTTCATCTTCATGTCTGGTCTTCACAGCAAGCACATTTGAGAGGCACATTGAACCGTGAGAACATGAAGCTGGCAACATGTCGGGTGAAACAACCGAATCTTTTTGTGTGTTTTTAATTTTATTTATTTGAATGTATTGTGGCCATTCTGGGGTCAGTTGTGTGTTTACGTACAGCCACGCTTAGATGTTTAGTGAATTTTAAAAAGACCATACACTGCAAATCGACAGTGGTATCGTGGTGCTTCTTTTGCAGCTTTGTATCAAATGGCTTGTGCATTAAAAGTCGTAATTTTGCCGTCTGTCCAAATGTGTTTGTTGGTTGTCTTTCTGTTTAAAAAAAAAAAAAAAAAAAAAGTTAAAATTTTTACCATAAAAAAATAGAAGCTGTTTTAAGCTACAAAATGGTAGGTTTCCAAAACTGAATGGCATGTGAGAAAATTAAGAAAAAATAATCTAATTTTCTTTTAGGCCACCATGTGAAACTTAAATTACATAAAGTCCCATTAGTTGTGGCAATTTACACTTTTTTTCTTTTTCTTTTACCAAATTGGTTGTGGGGGGGAAATACAGGAGGTTCCCTATAATTAGCACTTCTTAGATGTGAAGGAATCTGCAGTTTAAAGTGCTCCATACTGAATAAACACATCGAGTCACATAGCAAACCAAGAAACGAGTCTGAATTGAGTTAAACAAAAGACAAAATAAAATAAAAATCTGTTTATAAATCATAAAATGACTTTTGAAGAAGTGATTATTCAAAAGTTCATTACACTTACGGAAAGAAGTGTAAACAGTTGCCATGGCTGATCATCCGGGTAACCGCATCAGCTTCAGACCAATAGTATCATTTTGTCAAGATTGAGAGCTTCCATTTTCATAAAGAGCAACATATAGCTGCAGGTTTCATCAATTCCAATTCAAGACCAATGAGAATGCATTGCAAGACATTGTGACACACGTACAAATAAATATATAAAACTAAAAATCATATTGGTTAGCAACAGAAGGGAGCTAATGGGCAAGACAAATATCATCCAGCCATAACTGGCAATAAACCTGCTTTTACGTTTGATGGCTGTCAAACTAGAAAGAATATATTAGTGGTAAACAAACATAATAAAGAATTCAATTAGCTGTATGGCCGCAACCGCGTTCAGTCACAGTGAAGATGTCTGCATGTGACTCAAGAGTTCTGTGCTACAGTAAAGTCTCAAGAAAACTACACATACTGAGATTAAACGGTCCCGCCACAACAAAATTCAAGACCCGCTATTAACTTGTCATTAGGCCCGTCACGGTAACAAATAGTCCCAGAAGCTATTGTGATAAATAGTATCGTTGTTTTGAGACCACTTTCAAGTGACCTAATGGTAATGGTATAATAAAGCAAGAACCAATTCTTAAAAATTAATCAACTTAAAAGAACATTTAACACTGGGACAAAACAACAGAAACACATACAATGAATTATAAAGTCTCTGTAAACAACACTGTCAAAAAAAAAAAATAGGGGGCTAGTTGAGACTGAAGACATTTGTCAACCAATTTTTGGTAGAAAGAAAAGAGAAAAACTAAATCATGTAAATGGAAGTTATTGAGGTTGTTTAATCATTTGATTCTTTGATTTGCTTATTGCAACAGGCCAACTTGTTTTTCACTGAATTCAAGAAATTGTAAGGCCTTCATTTTAAATACAGGAATTTAAGACTGCGGCTCTGCATGCACTTTAACGCTAACCCTTTAAGTTAGCATTAAACAATATATTACAATTAAGAGTGCAAGAGAAACGTGTGGAGAAAAGTCAGATATTCGGGGAAAAGTGCCAAACATGTCTGGTGAAAACATGTTTTGAAGCATTTTATCATTCCCACTTAGAAAAACAAAACAAAAAAACAGACACACTGTTCTGCTTAGCGACAGTAGCAAAGGTTTATTCCAGATATGGTGATTTTAGGGACGCCACAGTTCGGTAACAGAGGAAACGGATGTACAGCCAGGGGGCATCGGACACACAATCTCTTACTGGAACTGGACATTAAGACCACATGAGCACGACAAGCATGTGGAGTGCCTGGCGGCAAAGAGGTGTACTGAGAAATAAACACACCTGAACTCTGAAATACTGCGACCTCAGTTTCCGCACGGGGTAGTACTCTACAAAACGACTCAAAAGAAATGATTGAAGAGTGTGGCGGTAATTAACTGAAGTGTTGCGCTTTTTTTTTTTTTTACAGAAGGCTCAAAGCCGACACGATGTCTCAACTTGCTCAGGTGTTTCGACTGTCAACTCTCCGCTTCTTCAATGCGAAACGTCTCCTGCCCCCCCCCCACGTGGTCCTGTTGAGTTCTGCCGTCTCCCCCTAGTTGGCCTCGTCCTTAGACGCTTCGTCGAAATTCTCCACCAGATCTGAAACGACACAAAAGCGGAGGGCTGAACTGAATGAGCAGGAGAGGAAGTCGCATCCAAGCTTTCGAAACGCTCCCAGGAAGAGTGAGTTTATCTGAAACCTGATTCCTGACTCGCACACAGACTTGCAATGGGCTCAACGTTCAATGCCTTATGAAAGCATTCACACCATTTTACCTTTCTTTCGACACAATAAAAACCTCAAACTTCGATGCATTTTAGAGGAGGCCGGCACAGAGTGGCGCACAAATTTGTCAAGAAAAAAATTATTACAACAATATAAAGGCCATGCTTTGAAAATAAGTTTCTTGTCGACAAAAAAAGCCAAAAAAGGCGCAGTACAAATTATGGCAAAGCACTTCAAGAAGTTGGCTTCTCCCTCCTCTGTGAGAACCACCATGTCCAAGTCTCAGAGGGTCAAAGGTTAAAATGGAAACAATTTTTAAAAACGTCTGGGCAAACAGCAGGAGAACAAAAGGAAACCCAACTCTGTCAACAACGTGGTGGCGAGGGTAGTTAACCCCTGTGCCATGACGCGCTTCCACGGCGGGGCGGCTGCGTAATTGTTTGTTGCGTTAGCGAGGACCTGAGAAGTCCTGGGAAAAGCCGGGATCGCGCTAATGACAACCTCATGTGTTTGGGTCCAACTTTCTCTGCAAAGAAAAGCAAATAAAGCCAAAGGCGGCACCATCGTCGAAAGACAGCAATGCATCCTGGGAGGGAAAATCCTGTGGCATTTTATTTATTTAAGCCGGAGGAGCAGCATCTTGATGCAACGACCCCACTGTGGGAAGATTTCCCCAGATGTCCAACCCCTCACCTGGTACGTCGTCGTCCTCTTCCTCTACTGCTGCAATCGGTGCTTTTCCATCTCCAGCTGAAAGCAGAGGAAGCAATCACAGTTACCACGTCGGCAACGAGACGGGGAAACCGCGGCGAAGCCACGGAATCTGTGACGACGGCGTGGGGTCGCGGACCCTGTTTGGGGAGAGCCTCGGCGAGTCTCCGCAGGCTCGTCAGGCTGTCGGCTCCCAGCTGGTTGAGGATGCCGGGCAGCATCTCGGTCAGCTGCTTGGTCTCGGCGTGGCCGGTGATGGTGAAGGTGTTGGCGGCGAGGGAGGCCTGCACTTTGGGGTTGTTGAAGTGGATCACTGTGCCCTGGTTCGTGAACATGTTCACCTGGAACGAGACGCCGAGGCGTTACCGAAGGAGACGGGCGCGGACATGGGGAGGCGGGCTCCGCCGCGCGGCGCCTACCTCTTCGATGCCGGAGATGTTGTTGACGCCGAGCTTCTTTAGTGAGAACTGGAGCTTCTTGTCGTCGGCAGTCGCCGTTCTGTGTACAACCTTCTTCTTTCTGCGGGCGCTTCCCTGTGGGAGTAGTATTTGCACCGTTGCGCATTTAAGCAACCACGACAACCCCCAATGAGTCGTTAACTTCACACTGGAGGAATATTGGCCCTATTTATCTTGCAGAATTGCTCCCCCCCGCCCCCAAAAGTATCAGTGGCCTGTTTAAGTAACATCTCAAATCGGAGTTAGGCTCAGACTTTAACTAGACAACGCATAAACCTTTGTTCTTTTGGGCCATTTTATTTGTTTGAGATAATTCAACCCAAATACGCTTCTAACTGGGGTCACAAACTGTTCAATTTCAAGAATTACTGCAACCAGCAGCTTTCCACGGTATTTTGAAAGGTTCAACTTTTTTCCCATTTGTGGTAAATAGTTCTCACCATAGTTCGCCGTAGTGAGAACTATTTAGAAACGGCCTAGTGACCGTTTTCAAACGTTGCTTCGTTAGGTCTTGATTGGCGTTTTGACATCTTTTGGCCCACTTCATGTTGTCGGACAGGTTCTGTTAGAGTCATTCCCTGATTCTACATTTCTGACCAGGCCAGTTCATTCATGATTCTCATGAATTAATAGCGATTAATTCATAAACATTTGTTGGTTCTGAAAAATTCAGGTGAAGCAAAGAAACGAAAACAAAAGGAACATTTAAAAAGGAGCACAGAGAACCGAAACACTGCGTAGAACGGTGAGACTTTACCTTTCCACCGATGCGGACTTGCGCTTGTAGTTTAGCGAGTTTTTCTTGATTCATAATTGCTTCTTTCATCTGCAAATGAACACATCGATATATTATAACAAGGTGGTAGTGCTGCAGTTATTTACAGACAAATCTAAGGTATAAGAACATGGGACAACATGATGCAGAAGTGGCAAGCGCACAAAGACGCACCATGCAGATCAAGACATCACACTGTAAACTCAAACACTAAATCAGATTAGAACAGTGAGTGAAGGTTTTAATCTTGAAATTAACTCGCGTGAACAACATTTCTGACATTTGCCAGCAGGAAATAAGAACAAAAGTTTAGCAGAGAGATGCACTCAGATACACTAGAAGCCACAAAAGTTAGAATAACAAATTCATCTTTAGGTTCATAACTTATTTCTATAAATTTGTATTTATTATGTGGCTTCCGGAAAAAAAGAAAAAAAAGAGTAATGAAAAACTCAAATGCTTTATCATAACAGCAAAATTTACATTTATAAAGGGAATCGTTCATTGTGTTGCAGATCAATAAAACTAGGAAATGTTGAGATTGCATGTATTTACAAGAAGTAATTTGGTTATTTTCTGAAAAATCTGACTTTATGAGCTCTTTAGAATTCTTGCTTTTGAATGAGATTTTTTTTTTTTTTTTTTTTTTTTTTTACAAATTTCTGACTAAATATCAGCAATCATGCTAGCTTAAAAAATGTAAATACATGCCTTTAGTCTTGGAAAATTTACTTTTTTTTTCCTTGCAAATTTTACATTATAAAACATCCAAATTCTTTCCTTGTAAATATGTGCAATTAATCTCAAAATTTCAGAGTTTCTTTTTGTTTTTAGCAGAAAATAACTATCTGTTTAGCAGCAACTTGGTAGAACATTTCCTTAAGATGATAAAACTAGTGACAACTAACTCCAAAAAAGGAAAAAACAAATCAACAAACAGGATTGGAAATTAGGGAAGAAACACAAACCTCAAGAAACATCAATTTTTAAAGATATAGAAATAGGTATATTAGTAGGACACTAAAACCTGGTGAAAGCAAAACTCCAACATTGTTCAAATCTTCCATAAGTAATCCACCAAATGCTAAAATACTATAATTACAAAAGACCACATGTTGAAACAATAATCAGGCAGACAAAATAAAATAAACATTTGATGGCTGATCCCAGAAATTTATCTGGCAGAAAGTAGATTCTGATCATTGAAATCAGATGCAATTTATTTTACACCACTTGCCCCGCAAATCACTTAAGAAACAACATGGCTAAAATAAGCAAACCCAACCTACTTACATAGTTTATGCTAGCTTAAATAAACACATATATATAGGCTATTCAGGTTTGACTTGCCAAATCAGATGAAATGTTTTTTTTATTCTAACTGTAAGCACAATTTATATAAATTAATTCACTTATTTCTACACATTGTGTCATCAGTGCAACACGGAGCTATTTGTAAAGTGCGATCTGATTGGATAAAAAAAAAAGAAGGTAAAAATAAAGGAACAATATCACGAATATAAACAAATGCGCACCGAGCAGCATTGTCAGTGTGGGTGTGGTAGTACTGCAAATGCTCAAGATAAGACGTCCAAACCATATTAAACGAACCGCCGGTGAGCACTGTATGACAAAAAAAGGACAAAATTACCCAATCCGCTGGACGAGTGCTACAAAACTCAAGCTATTCTCCTTATTTCTGGGAGGTGCTTTGAACGAGCGAAGCCAAGCAAATAAGAAAATATTATTAGTCGAACTAAATAAGCCAGCAACACGCTATTCAACGTCAAGGGCAAGTTTAGTTAACCTGCATTCAGCCTAAATTAGTTTTTTTTATAGCTTTTATGCGAGGAAGCTGGAGGCTAACTTTGCCTAGCTTAGCTGCTAGCAGCACGGCCTGTTACACCACCACACAGATCCGTGAGTAAGATTAGCTTCACACCGCGGCGAATATCAGCCATCCGACTAGGAAAGGCTTTCGTTTACCTCTGGCCGTCTGATCAGGGGATAACAGTGCGGAGAAGAGAGTATTTAGAGCTCCTCACTGACCTGTAAACTAACAGCAGACACATGCGGGGAGCAAGATGGAAGCGAGAGAGGAGGGAGGACGTGACGTCAGACAAAAAAAGAGAAGCGTAATTATTTGGGGGTTTTTTGCCCTGGGTTTAGTTCAGCAGGCTGCAATACACACATTGGCATCAGGTTTGATTAGTGCTATGAATTATTAGTTATGACCCAACGAATAACAGAAACAGATTTCACAAAAACACAGCTTACTAAGACAGCTACAGGATTTTCAATAGATAGTTAAATAAGTTTAAATACAATTTTTAAAAAAAACTAGACAGGTGCTTATAAAATAATTTCCTCACATAGTTAATATTGTGAATCGGTTTTCACACAAATACTATTTTTGTACGCATTGATACAGTCAATCTTCTAAGCTTCTGGGTGGTTGTGGAGATGCATACATATCATAGGACCTCAGATAAAACTCAAAAATAACTGGAACTTCAAAAAAGTTTCCAGAAGACAAAACATTTCAAATAATGAACTCAGCACCTTTCCTGCCACAGAAGATTAAACTGTGTTGATGCTTACAAAATATTGCATCAAAATGTTTACATCCACAGTTCCTTGTATTTGACTATTGGCTACACCGGAGATGAAGACATAAACTCAGGGATGAATTCCCATATTGATTAGTCCAGCAGCAGTTTCCGCCGATTCAAAAAACATCAGTCTTCCTTTTTCAAACTTGTCTCAAGAAAGGCAGGATGCAACGCTTCAAAAAAAAAAAAAAAAAAATTAAAATAAACGTAATTAGTGCCACGGCTGGACTATTCCATAACAAGGTTAAACAATGTTTACAAAGTCTTACATTTGTCAACATTTTTCTCAATTTCAATCACTCTCACAGCTAAATTCTGCTTTCATTTCCGTCATTTCATCCACAGTTTCAAAAAGAAATGTTGCACCAGGTGACGGATAAATGGAAATATCAACCTTAATGCTAAAATACTCCAGATCAAGGGTGCTCAATACGTCGATCGCGATCGACCGGTCGATCCCGGGAAGGTTTCGAGTCGATCTCGGCAAGTTAGGTGACAAGCTGAACGCCGCCAGGACGCTGAGACCAGCACGTCCTCCTCTGACGCGCTTATCAAAAATGTTCACTAAGATCCTAAACGTTTGTAGCTCCATTAAAGAATAATATTTATTTTAAAATCAATACAACGTGTTAAAATTAATAATCTCAGTAATTATTGTTTCAACAAGGTGTTGCGCAATTCAGTGTGTTTCAGTTCCATTAGCAAAAGAAAAAAAAAGGACTCAAAGACCGACTGACTAGCAGAGCAGTGTTATGAGGTAGATCTCAGGCGGCTGGTGAGAGAGAAATCTTGCTCTCAAAACGTCTGGGCTCCCCTGCTCTAGATGTAACATCACCCAACAAAATAGTGTTTCAGTGGGAAAATTAAAAAATGCAACTTTTCTTATACTGAGCATTTTGATAACATTACCAAGGTGGTTAACAACTTTTACCCACTTCTAAGTATTATTTGACCCATTTCCTCTCTCATCGATCATTATTAAACCAATCTATAAGCTGCTTTTTAAATCAAGATTAGGATTTAAATCAGTAGTTTCAGTGGGTGTGGCATGTATTATTATATTATCCATACTATATAACAATGTATGCACGCAATAGTACTATAAAGTAAGGATAATCACAAAAAGTGAGTTGTGTTCAGTGAAATTGTTCCTTAAATCTTAACCCAATCAACACTGGGTGTTTTAAACCAACCATGGGTATGAATCATTTTGGCTTCACCTGTTTTGTATGTAACTAGGACCAAAACATTCCCAATGAAATAAACTGTTGATTGTGTTTGTATAAAGTGTCAGTGTAAAACTGAAGTCAGTAACAATTTTTTTTTCCTGCAACCCTCCTCCCACCCCTAAGATTTTTCCAATAAATTGTTTCAAAACATCAGTAACTGCTGTGAAGTAAATCAGTCCTAGTTTGGCTAGTTTAGGTCATTTGGTTTTCACAACTCTTTCAAACCAGAAGTTGTCAGAGTGAGAAAAGAAAAAAGTTTCACAAATACAAATCTTTGTTTGACTTAATTAGATTAACTCTGAGAAAGTAAGTGAACTTGCAGGCTGCCGTTTTACGTTCAAAGTTATAAGCGATCGTTCATTGTATGCTGAATCAGACACTAATTTCAACATCTTTAGTCAAAAGTGATGTCACTGGTTACAAGTGTGTGCAGCGTTTGTTTGTTTTTTCTTCTCCTCACTCTTTTTGTTTATTTATTTTTTCTTTTAGGAATTGGTGGTTGTCAGGACTCATCGCTGACTGCAAATACAAATAAACAACAAAAGAGTGCATTAGCTTTCTTTTTGTGTTTGCATCAAGACGTCTCAAGGTTGTGCTGCTCTGGGGAAATGGCCTTATATGTCATGACCTCCATTTCCTTTTAGAGTATAAAGTGGTTATTCAAGAATTTATGTTTTGGTTAAAGTCTCCAAAGTTTATTTGGATGAAAAAAACGGGATGCAGCGGGTAAGTAACAGGTGCCAGAGGTTTCCAAACATTTTTTTTCCTGTGAGTTTATTTGTATATAAATATATATATTTTTTTTACTATTTATGTATTTCAGTTTATAAATTTATATATAAATATATGTGATTAAAATAAATAGATGATTCAATAAAATAGCAACAAAAACAAAAGTTGCTCTATTATCACGATAACATTTTGCGATAAACAGATATGTCTGTTGCAGGTCTCTTTGTGAGTCTGCTCTAAATGCATTAAACTGTCGGTCAATTTATATATTTTAAGAAGTTTAACACCTTCACGATGAACCGGTTAAAACTGTCAATCTTCACATTTTGACTGAATTAAACATCAGCTATTGTTCAAAATATCAACGATGTTATCGACAATATTATTAACGATAGTAGAAATAAAACCCCACTTTCGATTAATTTTGCCGCTGGGAAGTGACGTCCTTAAAAGGGGTATTGTGGTCAAAGAAGTGCATGGTAATGTTTTTGCTCTACGTGAAGAAGAAAAAACCCATTAACACAAGAATATAGCCTATGTAACATTGGCGAAATAATAATCCCAGCATTCTGAGTTATCCAAAATTGAATAAAATTTTAGTCAGCCGCTGTGTGAGAGCTGGTACTGAAACTGTTGCGTCCCTTGGAGGTTTCTTCTCCTCCTTTTTATTTTTGTCCGGGACGATATCCCCGCTAGATGGCGGTGTAAACAAGGAAACGTCTGAAACGTTTGTGGGGAAGGGAGGGGCACGCAAACAAAGCAGATCCCCTTAAAAAGGAAGGTACCGTATCAAGTTTGAAAATGGATTATTATTATTATTATTTTTTTTTTATAAATCATCTATTTTTTTCTTTTTAACAAAAATATATGTATTTTTATATATAAATCAACAAACCAAAAAACTTCTGTTTTCCTTCTTTAATAATGTAAAAAAATAAAAATAGAATTCTTTTCGAATTTCGATTTATTTATTTACTTGCTTGCCAAGTTTATTGTGTGCTTTAAAATAAAATCTCTAGCAGTTACTGTCGTTCTTTCGACCAATAAATGTGACGGCGTGTTTCAAATCAACCTCAAAATGAGCCAACTATAAACGAGCAAGGCAGAATTTAATTACATTCAACTCGCTTAGCTTATTTACTTATTACTTAACACGTTAAACATCAAAGAGAGAGCCCAAAGATTAGTAAAAGATAAAAATAAATAATAATAATAATCCTAAAACAGGAAAATAAATCATCAATAAGAATTGTGCGAGTTTTGCCGGACATTTATTAAAGATGACATCTTCTGCCATGTCCTCCGTGTTTATTATAAAATTCTCTTTTTTGTGTTGTTTTATTGTATTTGAATAGACAAATACAATAAAATATTGATTGTGCCATACAATAATAATTATAATAATAATAATAATAATTATAATTATTATTATTATTATTATTATTATTATTATTATTATTATTATTATTATTATTATTATTATTATTATTATTATTATTACTCCGAGTCTATACCCGCTCCCCCACAGCACCCTACATGCAGCCGGCTCTAGGCCCCGGCTGCATGTAGGGTGCTGTGGGGGGTAGGGGGGTCTTGCCTGCTCTGCGTGACCCGTGACTGATTCGAGTTAACAGCTGACTCTTTCCTACTACAAATGGCTCGCAGGATAATCTGGAGAAGTGCGGGATCACGCAAACTGGGAGCGCCACTCCCAGGAAGTGGCAGAAGAGAAATGAATGGCCAATCACTGAGCTTCCTGTATAATGTATTTTTAACCCCTTTGTTTCACTTTTTTTTTCTTCTTTTTTTTTTTTTTAATTCTTGTTATTTTGTATGTACACTGAGACAAATGGAGACATGCCAGCCCTGGTAGCAATTTGCTACATTTCTAACAAAATAAACGCATTAGATGAGTTTGGAACGCATCAAAAAGGCACTAGAAAATGTCTTTCTTCAAAAGAAAAGGAAAATCTGAGTTTTCAAATTCCGTTTTTATTATATTATTGTTGTTGATGATGATTTTACATGCTTCTCGTTTGCCTCTGTGACGTTTCCTCCCCCATGTGATCAGGGCGGTGGTATAAATTTAAAGAAAAGACCCGCCCCTTGTGAGATCTATTTGCCCGTTTCGAAGGTTCTCCCCCCAAACTCACACATTCAGTCTTACAATTCCAGGGTTCGCGTTTCAGTCTGCGAACTGCCTAACCTCCCAAGAAAGAAAAGACAGAGAGAGGGAGCGAGAGAGAGAGAGAGAGAGAAAGAGAGAGAGAAACCCTATGGAAACAGCGCAAAAAACAGCGGACTTTTCTCTCCTGCGCCTCTCCTCTCCCTCTCTTATGAGTTTTTGACGTGTTTTAGGGGGGTTCAGGGGCAGCTCGGAGCGCACAGACTGAGCCATGACTCTGAGCTCGGAGATGTCGGATGCCTCCCTCCTTTCGGAAGAGACCGACATCGACGTGGTCGGCGAGGGCGAGGACGGCGACGGCCACACGCGCTCCTACGTGGACGAGGTGGCGCAGATGCGGGACGGCATCCTCCTGGCCGGCTCTCCTCCTCCTCCATGCCTACAGGACGGCTCCACCTCCACCTCCTCCTCCTCCAGGGATGCCTTCAAGCCGGCGGGGAAGAACGCCCTGGTGAAGCCCCCTTACTCCTACATCGCCTTAATCACCATGGCCATCCTGCAGAGCCCCAAAAAGAGGCTGACGCTCAGCGAGATCTGCGACTTCATCAGCAACCGCTTCCCGTACTACAGGGAGAAGTTCCCGGCGTGGCAGAACTCCATCCGGCATAACTTGTCCCTGAACGACTGCTTCGTGAAGATCCCGCGCGAGCCCGGGAACCCCGGAAAGGGCAACTACTGGACACTGGACCCGGAGTCGGCCGACATGTTCGACAACGGGAGCTTTCTGAGGCGGAGGAAGCGCTTCAAGCGGCAGCAGACGCAGGACTTGCTGCGGGAGCCCAACGGCTTCATCCCCGCGGCGGCGGCGGCGGCGGCGGCGGCAGCTGCGGCGTACGGGTACGGACCGTACGGCTGCGGAGGCTACGGCATCCAGCTGCAGTCCTACCACACGCACTCCGCACTGTTCGCCTTCCAGCAGCAGCAGCAGCAACAGCAGCCCAGACATTCCCACACGCACATCCCGTCGCCGTCGCTGATGCCCACCAGCACGGACCTTGCCCGGAGCAGATTTTACCCGCAGCTCGGGTCCGCTCTGGGCTCCGTATCCCCGGCGCAGAAAGCGAGCCCCCCGGCGCAGCAGCAGCAGCAGCAGCAGCAGCCGCCACAGCCGCAGCAGCGTTCTCCTTTCTCCATAGAGAGCATCATCGGCGGGTCGCTGAGCCCTGCCAGGACTCCTCCTGTCATTGTCCCGGTTTTACCGACCTCCCTGGGGCTCCCCAGCCAGCCGCAGTCCGTCCACCCGGAGGCCGTTTTAGTCGAAAACCTCCCGAACAGAATTATAGGAGGCACTAGCGCCTGTTAAAAAAAAAAAAAAACAAAAAAAAACGTCTTAAAACTGCAACAACAACAACAAAAAAAACTTATCAAAAGCAGAAACAAACGCCCCCCTCCCCTCTTTGAAGGTAGGATTATTTTTGTACGTTTATTTACAGCAGAATGACGGACATGCAGGAAAAACAAACACTATTTGTGCCTATATTCATGCTGATTATGAAACTATATATTTATGGTATGGGGTTTTTATTATTATTATTATTATTATTATTTCAGTGAGAATCAAAAGGATTTTTTTGACCTCGAATTTTCCTTGTACTTTATCAAGACGTGATCTGTTTCAGTCACTGTTGTTTTCTTTAGGAGCGTCTCAGGACAGGTTCTAAGTGATCACATGTTTAAATTGTGTCAAACACATAATTTTTTTTAACATATATTATTATTAATATTATTATTTTATGAGCAAATCAGAACAAGGTTTAAAGGTTTCGATTTGAAATTTGTATTAAAGGAAGAAGAAGAAGAAAAGAAGAAAAGAACACGCAAGCAGCAAGGTCATTTATAATTCTGTGCGATGTGTTTTGATTTGAGGTAATGAAAGCATTGTACTTTTTTTTGCCAATTATGGTGTATCTGAGGTGTGATATTTTCTACACAGTTTGTTTATTAAGAAGAATAAATTTCTCTTTTTGTTTTGCAACAGAAAAAAAAAAAAGACGAGACCATAGCCTGTTTCGGAAATCAATTGAATTGCTTTTGAGCTTTCTGGTGCGTTTAAGTGCAAAGTCAAAGTGCAGGAATGACCACTTACAAGTGCGGTTACGCAGCCCCTGCAACGAGGAAGGGTCACGTCTGGCTGGCGAGCGTGTTTCAGCCTCTGTGCGTGCGTTCACAAATGTAGGCTGAAACACGCTCGTCTCGGTGCCACCGCTGCACGTTTTGGAACATGCGCAAACGGGCCTTGCGTGTCCATCTGACCTCTCTCACACTCATCCTCGTAATTGCGGTGAGCGGACAGGAGGGTGTCAGCCGGGTGAGGCAGGGGAGCGAGGGGGTGCGGCTGTGTTCTCCCTGCCGCCGGGTCACAGATTTACACATCATCATGGCCACAAAAGAAAAAAAAAAAATTGTAATAATAATAATAATAATGATCCAAGATATGCTACCGTTTGACACACAACGATAAGAAAATTTATTCGAATTTGACGGTGAATAATCGTTCCTGAAAAGAATTGTTTTAGAAGATCAACAGCTAAAAAGAGTTTTAAGTAAGCTGAACGTTTTTAATATTAATGACATAACAAGCACAGTAAAAGATCTCGTTTTTTATATCATTTTTTCACAGAATAATTAGTCACACATACTCTAGCTGTTTTCTTTTGAAACATTTTATAGTATAAAAATTAATTAAATGCTAGCAATTAAGGTGATTTGAATTTGAATCAACTATGGTCATTTCTGAGAATGACGTGTAATATATATATATATATATATATATTCACGTCATTTTAAGTAAAGCTGAATGTTTTGATCGGAATTTAACTAATGATCCAATTCTCGTTTATCTTGTGTGGCACTCAGCAGAAAGAAGTTGCCTTGATATGCTTATATGGGTTGCAAAGTGAAGGAATTTCTCGAATTGTAGTAAAAAGTCAGAATTCTGATAAAATTGATTGGGAACCTTTTGTTGCTGTAACAAGTTTAGTAAAAACAGCTATCGTTTTTAAAAACTCAAATTCTTAGTCCAACAAAGAAAACGTCTCAATCACAAGTCTAAGGACAGCAGGCTGCTTTTACTAAGCTACTGATTCAAAGTAAAACCCATGTAAACACTCCAGGCTCATTGTTATTTGCTGACCACCTGAGCCTAGCTAGCTAGCAGTTAAGCTAACAACTGAAACAGCTGTCTTGAGTTGGTCCAATTTGTGATTAAAAAAATAAAATTAAAATAAGAATCGAGTGAAGTCATAATTTAAATGTCATTGGAAGCTAAATTCAAGTACTTACAGGCTCGATAAAATCTTATTGAATGTATTCACATTTTCAAAATTCGATTTTACAGTGCAACTTGCCCGTACATTGCGTTTTGCGTTAGTGTTGTCGATAAATTAGGTAAAACTGAAGACGAACCTAAATTGTCGATGTAAAAACAACCTCTCTCAACTTTCACTAAGTTGCTTTATTCGTATAAAGATTTTGACCTTACTGTTCTCTGTGTGTTCTCTCCTCACCGCACACCGAATGTGAATAGCTAACGGTTCAATAATTTAACAACTTCAGTTCACTTCAAAAAAAAAAAAAGAAAAAGAAAAAAGAAAGAAAGAAAGAAAAAAATTAGGTAGGGTTGAAAACGTAATATTAATTGAAAGTTGAACGTACAAACTTGTGATTTTGCGGGAGTTCAATTATTTGAATGTATAATATTTCAGTGATTCTTGAGAAGTGGGACAAAATGGGTTTACATTTTTCCACATTTTTTTTATTATTCCTCAAGCTTATGTATACAAATATGACAAAATAATGTTTTGGAACTGTAAAGATGCTAAGGTGCAAGCTCCCAGTTGCAACATTTTTTTTTTAAATTACATTTTTAATGGATCTGACCCAGAACTTTGTCGTCACCATCTGACAAAAATAAATATACAATTATTTTTTTAATGACTCTATAAGTGATATTTTTACTCGGTTTTACAGACAAATGCTTCTCTAGAAACAAAAGAAATATTTAAAACAAAGAAAACAACATAAAGTCCATCTGACAGAGTTGATCGTGCATGACGGAGTTGACACAGAACTGAAGGTGGTGACAAACTAGTGAGTAAAAAGAAAAGCTTGATACATGTGAAGTAAAGCCATTTATATAAAATACATTAAAATGAATTAACTGCAGATTTAAGTGAGATTTGTCTACAGTATCAATGAAAGAGTCACACTGAAAGTTAAAAACTCTGACGGAGTTGCAGCTCATCAGGTCAATTAAATCTTTACAGTTTACTAAAATTAAGCATTTAGTTCACAAAATTTCATCAAAGTTTTGTAAATTGTCAGTTATGGTGTTGACACATCATGGTTATGACGAACAACTTAGGAATAAAACGGAAGAGAAAAACTAAAGAATAACAAGCTAACTAGAGCTGCTTAGCAAAGGAAGAGAGCGTCAGAGGTCATGGGGTCCTCAGAAGTTCTGATGCCCCCCAATAATGCCTGATTTTTTATTTATTAAATTTTTTACATCTTTTATGTCTGACGGTGTTGACAAAACTTGGGACAAATTTCAATTGAGTTGGAAAATATATAAAAATGATTTTTAATTCAATTCAATGATACTTTTATATTTATTTATTTGAATACTTATACTTAATTGTCATGATATATTATCTTAGTATCCCTTTGATTGTTTTAAACTATTATAATGTATCGAGTCCTGCTTCAGGACAAGGGATTTTAAAGACAACATCCATCTACTACAATGTTTGAAATAAAAAATATTCAGCAAACACCAGGAAAACATACATTGTTGTGCTCACATGGCCCAGGTTAGTTTAGTTAGATATTTGAAAAAAATATATTTTGTGTGTATTTTATTCAAATTTTGTGCTTTATCCATAGGACCTGTTTTGCCCCTCTTCTCAAGAATCACTGATTTAATATTCTAGTATGACGTCCAATGACGTGCTAAAATCCGTTTGAAAATTGGGATTATTACTGGTGTGACGTGTTTTTTCAATAACTTCAAAGCTCATTCTTCAATTGCAAATCTGCCAGGGGAGCTGGGGGGCGAGACTGTTGACATTTTGGCAGCAGCTTGATTGGAGCGTAAATGTGAGTGTTGGAAGTTAGAATCCCTTCAATCAGCTTGATTTTTTATTTTATTTTATTTTATTATATTTTTGCATTATACTTCCATTTGTTTCAGATGTTTTCTGTCCCTTTGGAGTGTTCACTTGTGCGCTTTTAGCTGCAGAAAGAAGCCACACAATTGCCTTATTTTTACCCATAAAATCAAACCGTTTTTAAGCATCTGAGATATAAGCAAGTATACTTTGAGCTGATGCATGTGGTAGACTTTTTTTTGTTAATTTTTAATCACTCCACATGGTTGCCTTAAAAATAAATAAATAAATAAAACTATACAGCCTGAGCGCTTTCCGTGACTGGATGTGTGCGCCCGCCGCCTGCGTGTGTCTGCCTGCGCTGATCCATAGAAACGTGAAGCGCGTAGTAGACGGCCAAATTGGTACAGCGCTTAGAGCCAGTTCAGTGGGCCACGAGAGGACAGCTATTGCGTGATGATGTAACACGCAACGAGAGACAGACGGGCACACATACACACTGATACAGAACACACACACACGCACACACTGGAGAGAGAGAGAGAGAGAGAGAGAGGCAGGAGAAAGAGAGAGAGAGAGAGTAAAGAACGAGGTCAGCTGAAGGCTTGTTTACAAATAGCAGAAGTGAAATAGAGACAAAAGCAAAAGTAAATGCGGAAATGATAAATCATGTAACTATTTCCGGAATTTATATCTGGCAGAGCTGCACAGTGGCGCAGTTGGTAGCAAGAAGGTCCTTGGTTCGATTCCCGGCCCGGAGTCTTTCTGCAGGGAGTTTGCATGTTCTCCCTCTGCATGCTTGGGTTCTCTCCGGGTTCTCTGGCTTCCTCCAGTACTCCCAAAAACACGACAGTTAGGTTAATTGGTCTCTCTAAATTCTCCCTACGTGTGTGTGTGTGTGTGTGTGTGTGTGTGTGTGTGTGTGTGTGTGTGTGTGTGTGTGTGTGTGTGTGCGTGCGTGCGTGCGTGCGTGCGTGTGTGTGTGTGTGTGTGTACGACACACTGGCGACCTGTCCAGGATGAACCCGCCTCTCGCCTGGAACGTCCCACTGACAAGGGTGTACAGAAAATGGATGGATGGTATATCTGGTATTAATTGGGAATGTTAGGGAATACAGTGCTTATTATTATTATTATTAACAATAATAATAATAATAATAATAATAATAATAATAATAATAATAATAATAATAATAATAATAATAAACCCTCTGGTATATTTCTAGTATTATTGTTCGTCGGACGTTAATTTCTCTATGTAAATTGCTCTTATAATAACTGTAAGCATTTTTGGAACAAGTGTATTTCATCCTCGCATGTTTACATTTTTGTGGAGGGAAGTAAACGCAGGCCCCCAAAGGGGAAATAAACCTCATCTAGAAAAACGTTCCGTAAATGGTTTAAGCAGCCGATTCGGCGTAAAATCCACCACTGAATTTCTTGAAGTGTTTTTCTTTTCTTTTCTTTTTTTTCCTTCACCACTTGTTCTCTTGGGAATATGTAAAATTATAGGCTACTCAACCCACCTGACTTTGTTTTTTTTTTTGCTTTGTTTTGGTTTTTGCTTTCAACAACTTAAACCTCGCGCGCGCAAAAAAAAAAAGAAAAGAAAAGAATCGTAGATTACAATGTAAAAACGGTTCAAGGCAGATGAGGTCAAAAAGACGCAAAAACACCCTGCCGTAAACTATCACATCACGTAAATCACGTAGGAAATATCTGTTTACATCCTACACTTCCTTCAATAATTTATGAAGTAGTTTATTCTTAATAAGTGGATGGCTATATGTTTATTGAACCATTGCATAAGATCGCTCAGCCCCCCCGCTTAAAAATACTAAATAACCTTCAGTTTCGAAAGGATTATGGAAAGTGCTTAACACAAAATGCGACACTATAGCTGAAAAAAAGAACAAGTACACAAATAAAGGAAGAAATAGATGCGTCGGGAACTAGGAAGTGTTGGAAGTCGGAGGGTGCAGTGAGGTGGAGGTACAGGAGACCTGTGGCCATGGATCACGTGACCATCATCATCCTCCTTGAGCATGACTGAAGCCCAGTTAGCAGTTTATCCTGCGGGGTCACACGGGTCATGAGGAGAGGGGATAAAGTAACATTCAGAGCAGAAAAGTCTCGTGGTTTAAAAAAAAAAAAAAAAAAAAAAAAGTCAAGTTAAGTTTGTAAGAACATTGTATCCATTTTTTTTTTTTTTTTTTTTTTTTTTTAAAAGCACAAAATAATATTTGAGTTTGAGCAAACAAGGGATTTTGGTTCTGACTCTGTAAATGGGTTTTTGAATGAGAAAAATAAGAATTTTCATGTTCAGAAAAAATTTATGTATAAATAATTTTTTTTAAGCAATCGGTGAGTATTATCCAAGTACACATGGAAGTTTTTTTTAATGTATCTATTTTTTAAAAAAGAATAAGAAAAAGTAATTTTCTTTTTTTTCCTCTGTGAACCAGAAAAAGTGCTGAATTTTTAACAAAACTGATTTGTTTATTGCTGGTTTTATTAATGAGGTGATATTTTTACAAATATGTCTTACAAACGTAAACAGTACATCCTGTTATAAATATATTTTTTTAGATAACTAACCATTAAATATATATATATATATATATATATATATATATATATATATATATATATATATAAAACCTTTAAAATAAAACTTTCATCAAAATAACTGAAATTGCTTGAAAACTTTGACTTTTGGTAACTAAACTCTGCGCCCCCCCCCAAAAAAAAAAAAACAACAAAAAGAAACTGACTTGTATAACAAGCACTTTGTAATGTTGACAACAAGCTCGTCATAATTTAGTTCTTTTTGCAGAATTTTATTAAAAACCCAATCGATGGAATTAAATTTGATAATGAAATTAAAGGAGTGAAAACGTCAACCTTTCAGAAGAACCAGGATGTTTTTCCGTACCCCTTTTCTGATTCAGTGTGGAAGTCGTTTTAAAAACACATTCCTAATGAAAACATAGACTGTTTTCATTAAAACACATCAGAACGTCGTGTTTTTATTACATAAAACATAAATGTTTGCTGATCCCTCTTTCTCTTCCTACAAAACAAATGGAGCTCTGACTTCTTAGTGTTTCACTCCAACTACTATAACAATAAAAAGTGACGCATCTTTCCTCACATTATGCAGGCTTTCTTTTACAACGTAATTTCAGTTTTAAAAGATGTAAAAAAGTAACTAAAACCCAGAGTTGCAGGATCCGTAGCAACACCCCGGCCTCCCCTGGCGGTGCCGGATCCTTCCATCTGCTATTCAGCGTATGTCTCTACGCTCAGCCTGTCTCCCTCTAATAGGAGCTCCGCTTTCTACCCCTTAAAGAAGTTTGGGAACTAATGCCACCCCTGAATGCTGCCCTAATTAGAGGCTGCTCCAAACTGCAAGGACCTGCTGCACAACGGTGGCTTTTTTCCATTTTTGTCAAGCCATTGCATTTTTCTTTCTTCCCTTCTTTCTCTCCCTCTTTCTCTCTGTCTTGCCATAAAGCTATTAATAAATCAAAAATAAGGAGCGCCACATGGCTCAGTGGCAGGACATCGACTCAGTTTGATTCCCTCCTTCCCTTCTCTCTCTGCAACTCCGTTCTGTCCGGCTAATGAACAATAGCCACTAAAACCTTAGTTGGATACAAAAAAAAAAAGAAGAAATACAAGGCAACTGTAATGATTAAAAATAATAATAATTAAAAATCCTTTGCCCTGCTAAAAACAACAAGTTGAACACCATTTCTGGATGATGACGTGCTATCTGGATCCAGAGGGTCCGACGGGCCGCTGCTGGACGCAGAACACCTTGTTCTTCATCAAAGCAAAGGACATTTTTAGTGGTTCACGTGTGGCCGCTCACTGGGAAAGTAGAAAAAGGATTCAGTAAGTACTTGTGATTACATTATATATATATATATATATACATATATATATATATATACGGGTGAGCTTGGATATGTAGCAGGATATTGAGCAGGGTGTAGACACCAGGGTCACCCCA
Organism: Gambusia affinis; assembly: GCF_019740435.1. Lineage (NCBI taxonomy): Eukaryota > Metazoa > Chordata > Actinopteri > Cyprinodontiformes > Poeciliidae > Gambusia > Gambusia affinis. The sequence goes on along the minus strand of NC_057884.1, from coordinate 6,307,932 downwards.
GCTCCTGTTGAGGTTGTTTGTAAGCATAAAGTTTTTCAGGTAATAAATTGATTTCCATTGGAGTGTTTTTGTTTTCTTATTCCTTACACCCTCTCGCATATTATTATCCACTAGATTTTGATTTTTATCCACGGCCATCAGAGCATTCAACTCCACCTGTTGGTAGCTAATCTAACCCCCCGGCTGGTGAAATGAATGTGGTGAAAAACCAACGAGCAGATGACGGTTAGGTTATGTAGAAAAAGGTGAGACTTACACAACCACCACCGCACGGCTTGCTAATATGACTCAGACTGCTCTGGTGACACAGTCGAGGTTGAGGAACGGGGCTCAAACGTGCCTGTTCAAAACCGACAGCATCTATCTGAATACTCCCAGAATTTTTTTAAGTGCTTCAAGACGCAGCATTTAGGGGCAAAGTGTGGTTATTTACAGGCAGACTGGACTTGGAGCAAAGAGTTTTTAAATGTCTACCTAGGGTGCCAAACTGTTGCTTTTATACATTTCTCCTGACTTTTCCTCCCTTGACTTATAAATCTTGACTTTATGAACTCAAATTTTTCTCCAGTAGACATTAAAATTCAACTTGTTGTGGGATAGATGTGTGTGTGTGTGTGTGTGTGTGCGTGTGTGTGTGTGTGTGTGTGTGTGTGTGTTCTTAAAATTATGCCTGACATCTGTAATCCAAATGTAATTCATGCATTACTGGCAATGTTCAACTTTTTTCCCCCCTCACTTTTACATATATGTGTTTTCCAGTTCTGATCATGGAAATCCCTGCAGCTGAATTAAGCTACAAAGAAAAAGGAACCGTAAAAAACATTATATACACCATGTAACCCTTCTGATCTTGCACAGACAAGCCCAGGGCATTTGACGATTCCCCCATAAAGAGAGTTACAGTAACAGCAACAGATGCATGAAGGGCAAAAAAAGAAAGAAAAAAGGAATTAAAGATTCTGGCGAGGAGCCACCTCTCTGCAGACGGGGGCCGCCGAGGAGAAACTTTCAAGCTTTCACCACTTCACGAAGTGCAAACTCACGCGTCCTTGCACATAATTTATTTAGCCGAAGACTTTCTGGGGGTGTTTTTATTTATCCTCCAATCTTTTTGCCTGTCTCACCCCGGCGTGAACCCTCAGATCCGGGGGATTCTGCTGCAGAAATTATGCGGGCCCGTCTCTCACCGCATTTTTCACTTTCTTTTTTAGCCCGCGCGCGTGTTTGCTTTGGCATGCTAGCCACTCGTACAAACAGCCGGAGCCTCGTAGCTTATCCATCACGCCTGTGCAGAATGTGATGATAAAATAACAGGGCCGGCCTGAAACAAACCATTTGTTACGGCTGGATTTATTATTCTGTCCACTTGAAACGAAGTACAGAGGTTACCTAGACATCTCCTACTTAGGTTACAACAATAAATAGAGCAAAAAAAAAAACAAAAAAAAAAAACAACGAGCCGACTTTTGCCAGGAGAAGTCCCCAGTGGCGGCCGCCCCGCGGAACCCTCCGAGTCAAGCAGCTGCGTGATGTCACCGCAACATCCGCTGACTGTTTGCATCCCAAACATCATCAAGCATCTCTTGCCGTTTGCCGTTCGGCGGAGAGTCTTGCCTTCGCCCACCGGCTTCAGGCCTGATTAGTTACATGCAACAACGCCTTTCGGTCATAAACAGTTCATCAAGCTCCGGCAGCCCGTTCATCATCGTGACACCCGCAGGTAACCCAAACCCAGAGCTGCAGCTTGACGCAAGGCAGAGCCTAAACAGTTCTTCTAAACACAGACTGCCAGAAGTCTACACAGCAAACACACACACACACACGCACACGCCCACACACACACGCACACACACACACACACACACACACACAGAAAGAGAGAGAGAGGTGAGTACAGCACGGCTTGTATGTGTGCTTAAAACAGAGGCGGTCCCAGGAAAACGGGGGTCTTGAGAAGAGCTTGATTTGGGAACCACCCATTCTATAAAAACCTCAAGGACAAGAACTAATATATTCGCAAATAAATAAATAAACTACTTGATCTTAAAAGGCAGCTATAAACCCCATTGGTTCAGGCAGGCCTTTGATTTCATCTAAATTTAGATTCCTAACAAATGAGAATATAAGGTTGTCTGACTGCAGTCAACAAATACATCGGGGTTACCAAGACCTGCCGAATCTCTCCTGCTGGTGGCGCTGCTTCTGGAATCAAGTTGAGTAGTTTCAACCAACAAATAAGTAAAAAAAAAAAAAAAAAAAAATCTAGTTTGTTGTGTTAAAAAAAGAGAGAGAAAGTAGATCATTCTTTTCCAACCGTCAGACTTTACTGAAGCTTTTCCAGAAGACAAAATAATAATAATAATAATAATAAAAAATCTAACATGATAAAAGAAATATCCTGTAAACAAACACTGCGAGAAACTTAAGGTACAAAAATAAATAGGGCGAAAACAAACCATCTCTTGCCAGGAGGTTAAGATTGTTGACTTGAGACAACATTTATCTGCTAAGTATTCACTGCAAGCTGAAAGTAGCTCTGTTTAGGTATAAATTAAAGCGTGTATTAACATTTTTCGGGGATTTCAGAAATCAGCATTCGCCCAAAAAGTACCAAATGTTTCCGACCTCCTAGTGTTTCTAATCTTAACGCTAGACAAGTGTCAGACACTTCAACACAGACCCACAAAGCAGGCGGACCAAAAGCCTTTGTATGTTTGCATTGCTTCCAATGTAACGCTGTTCGCATGTGGGGAGGGGACTGAAGTGCTTCAAAGCTTTCTGTCCACGTCGTCTGCATTATGTCACTGATTCCTCAGCGATGATGGCCCCGTCACTCAAGAAGCCAAAAGAAATAAAACATCCCCGACAAGAAGCCACCCATGTGGCCCCATTCATTTCTTATTTTCCCTCCCTAAACATCCTCCCCCAAACCTTCCCCTTCTGTTGGTGTGTTGCTTTCCTTCCATCCTCTCTCGTTCCCTCTCTCTCTGTCTCACTCCAGCTCTCCACCTCATTGACTCAACCACAGAGTGTCTGTGGCAGATGATTCGGATCTGTGAATGGGACGGTGGGGAGATGAGGGGGGCAAAAGCTGGAGCTGGGGCTTTGGAGCGGTTGTTTTCGAGCCACCCCTGCTCTATCTGCGTCGCTGCGTCCCTTTCGAGCTTTCTGGACGTCTCCCAAAACCTCCCGTCTCGCTGTTTGACAGACGTTGCTCCTCTCGCGGACGCATCAGCCCACAATTGGAAGCAGACGTCTCCCTGCACAAGATCCCAAATCACTTTTTTTTTTTTTTTTTTTGCCAAATCCCGCACCACATAAAAGATGAAACCGACGTTGCTTGCAACATGTTGGGGGAATCTGATTTCCTTTTAGCACACTTCATGGCGGGGGGGTGAGGGGAACTTTGGGACAGACGAGTTCGTCTTACAGAACCTTGAAATAGTGCGACCATGCTGTCTTTGTTTTATGGTTATGTGATAGAATCCTTTCTACAAAGGCATCAGCAGCACTTAGTGAAATTATCGACAGGCCTTGGTATTTTTCCCACTTTGTAAAGTTGCAACTATAAACTGCAGGGTGTTTTACTGTAGTTTTAAAAGATGTGGCTAATACTTTTCAGTATATTTGACAGGTGGAAAAGTGTAACATAGTACTGAAAGAATCTTTCAAGTGTGGATACAAGGATAAAAGTTCGCACGCTCGCCCCTCATGCTGTATGTCGTTCATATTTTCCCATTAGCCACGTGAATTGACAGCCATTTTTCAACATGGCCGCCATCTTTGAGCCCTTTTTTTTCTTTTTCCCCGCCAGGGGCTCTTTTGTGGGCTCTAGTGTCCCTTATTCGAAGGTAGGCTGACAGGAAAGGGGGAAGGAGAGGCGGGAAGACATGCGGCAAACGTCAGCCGGGTCTGGGAATCGAACCTGCGACCGCCGCGTCGAGGACTGAGGGCCTCCAAGTGTGGGCCGCGCTATCCCCCACGCCACCACAGCACGCCCCGTCTTTGAGCCCTTTAAGCCGAGATGTTACACCTTTTCATGACCCGGATGAATTTTATGTCACTTCATATGTTTTGAACTTTGACCAGTTCGTACAACTTTAGAGTAATAATATGGGGCAAAACCAGAACTAACTTTGATTGGATGTGTGACACAGACTGGTTAGCGTTAGCTTCTGCTAATGTTTTAACGTGTTTAGTGGTTTAGGATTAGTGGAGCAAATATTTTGCTTAGGGAAGTAGTGGTTGGTGAGCGTACATTTTTGGTTGGCTATTCCCACCACTGGCAATAACTGCGTTTTAGTGCAAACATCCATTAATCCATTACTGTCATGGCGACCGTTTTGAAAAATGTTAAGACCAAGAAACTATAACTAATTTCTACGGTTTAAAACGTGTGGGCTATGATTTGACACGAAATACATTAAATTAACTGGTGATTTTAGTTAAAAAAAATTTTGTGCATGATAACCATGGCAACCAACTTGAAAAACAAAAATCAGATATGACAGAAAATATGATTTCTATGAGCAAAAAAAACAACAAAAAATTTTTAAATATATCTACTGTCATGGAGGAGAGATGGAGAAGTTTGACAGTGAAAAGAAAAACGGCAGCAGAGGTCAGTAAAGCAAGTATGACGGAGTTTTATGGACAGGCTAAGAGATTTTTATTTTCAAATACAAGAATAATACTGCTAAAACCCAGTCGAATTAGCAGAGTAATTTAAATATTGGCAAAGTGAACACGCAATATTGCTGGAAGAAAGTCGTTAAATTAAAAAGCTTAGATAGAGTGATATGTAACGTGACCCGTCTGGCTCTTTCTATTAAATAAAAAGTTGTTTAAGCAACTTAAAGAAGCTGTTCAAAGTTCTGGAGCTGAAAATTGCTTCTGATGTGCTAAAACATTTAGTACTTGGTCATTTGTTAAACGAGTACCAACTACAACCTTACAAGACCCTCAGTATTCTGCAATTTAGCACAGTATGGGGAAAGCTGAAGAAGCTGATAAGTAACCAATGCTTATAGTTGTAAAAAGTTTTACCAAGTCTAAAAATGCACATCCCAGTGAATGATTTGCACTTTTTCTTTTTCAAACTGAGTAGTCTTGATTAAATGTTAGTGATTCACTCAATAAACTGATTTTGGAAATTATTTTGAGGCTTAGAACAATAAAACAGCGGTTTTGATAATAAGGTCACGATAAATTATTAAATAGGAACAGATTCGCAATAGTATGTAAATTCTGTGGAGGGAAGGGCACTGAGTGGGGGGCTGCGAAAAAATGATCCCTGAGGGGGGGCATGGCAGAAAATAATTGAGAAACTCTGGCATTTCTGAAGAGCAAAATGGTTCCTGTTCTTCGCAAAAAAAGCTCAAAATCCAACATAAAGAATGGAAATGCCAAGTGGAATTAAAATTTCAATCTTTGACAAACACTCTCAACTGGGGCCTCTTACTAAATTAATTTCATCTTGTCTACACACCAAATGCCTGGATGTATGGGGGTCAATTCAATGTGCTTTTTTTTTTTGTATGATTTGCATTGTATTTTAAGTCGATACACCTTCCCTGCCTGTCGGAAAAGCATCCCGCAAATCATGGTAACCCTAACACTGACAACGTCTCACAAATAGACGTGGTGTCAACACGTTCCACTTGAACTGTTTATAGTTACAGCTGATAATGTTGCACTGCACTTTAATTAGGGGCGTGAGGGCGAAGGGGAATGAATAACCAACCACAGCACCCTTTAATATAAGCAAAAAAAAATCAATTGAAAATTGTGTCATTTTCCATTCACTTCCCAATTATACTGATTCATCTAAAAAAAGAAAAAAAAGAATAGCATTTAAGTTTGTGGTTGTAATGTGACAAACTGTGAAACAGCTGAAGAATATGTTTTCCAGGCACTGCGAGTAATGACTGGGTAATGCCAAGACAAAGAAGAGTTCAGAAGGTTTGTGAGTGGGGAAACAGTGAGCAGTCACTTTTATTTGTCACCTCAGAGGAATCTGGAGGCTGTTTTTCCTTTTCCTTTCTTTCTTTTTACTAAACTGTTTCCATTTATTCTTTTCCCTGCACAGTTTTGGATGAATGAAAACACACACACCTCATGTGCTATAGCAATGTTGACTCATCCCCGACTGGTGGAATTAAACTGTAAAAACACACAATATGCTCTCTCTCTCTCTCTCTCTCTCTCTCTCTCTTTATATATACATATATATATATATATATATATATATATATATATATATATATATATATATATATATATATATATATATATTTGTAGGCTCCACTAGTGTTAAAACTCAGATTGGTACATCCAGCTCTCAAGACGCCGCTTCATTTGATACTTCCTCCCTGAGCAGTTGGCACTTCCTGTGCCCTGTCACAACACTTTCAGGGGCCTCTATCAAAGTATACCTTTGCTGCTGGGGGGTTTGGCCGCCTCTGTGCTTCAGGGTGGCCGAGCCCCCACGGCTCTGGACAGATATCCGTTTGACACTACAGTTGCTGCTCCGCCGGCAGGTAACCGAACCCAAATGCACAGCACGGCGGGGGCGAAGGGGGGCTGGAAGAGCTGCTGAAACGTAGCCCACCTCCAGTGTTAGCACAGGCTAAACTTACCGGATGGATTTCAGTGCGGCCTCGTCGCTGGTGTAAGATGGAAACGTGTGAGCAGAACCGCTCCGTTCAAATAAACCGAAGCGAGCGCCAAAGAGGTTTTTTTTTTTTTACTTATGTGTTTACTGAATTACCGCGGTATCGACCTGCTCAGAGCAGTTTTATCTCCAAGGTTTAGAGAGCCTCTCTCACGCTTCCATTTTGCCCTCTTGTATCCCGTTAAAGCTAGAAAGAGGCTTTTACACCCCCATACGTACAGTCGGCGCGCATGCTCTCCTGAATGTGAACACCAAAACTAATTACCAGCCGTCCGATAATGGTAATTCAGAGTCATCAGTATGCACGCAGTGATCTCTAAACAGCAAAAAAATAAAATAAATCTGTTGTTGCCCAGAATTAGTGTAGATTAAAACGGGGGTGAGGATGTGGAGCATTTTATATTTAGAAAAAAGATATGTCAGGCTGACTTAAGGCAGTGATACATTTTAAGGTTTTTACAAATACAAATAAAATAAATTGTGACGTGTTTATTTTTAGCCGGCATTCTCACTAAGACCAGAAAGATAAAGCACATCATCCCAGTTCTAAAGTCCCTACAGCCCTATAGTTCAGAAAATAGACTTTGAAATAGTTTATAAGTCACACAATGCATTAAAGATCTCCTGTTGCTGTATTAACCTTCCAGACCTCTCAGGTCTTCTGGTTCTGGTTCTGGTTCTGGTTCTGCATCCCAGGAACCAGAACCAAACACGGAGAAGCAGCATTCAGCTTCTAAGCACCACAAATCTGGAACAAACTTCCAGAAACCTGGAAAACAGCTGAAACACTGAGCTCCTTTAAATCTAGACTAGAAACCTGCATGTTTAGAGTTGCTTTTGGAAGAATAAATAAAACGTTAATTAACATTTATGATGTGTAACGATGGCACTTGACAAAATGCAATGTTTCAACTGACTGTGTTTTCTATGATTTCGTATGTTTGTGTTTTTATGATGTAAAGAACTTCGAACTGCCTTGTTGTAAATAAACCTGATTGATTGACTTGATTAATTTGAGTTAATAGCTTATTGAACCGCCTTTTCATGACACCGTTGCTGCAAATTCTTACCAGCTTTTCAAACCAGAGTGGCTGAAATTTTCACCCATTTTTTTTTCCAAATAAATAAATACATGAAAAAAAAATTCTCAAGCTCATTCAGATTGAGCAGATTTTTCAGTTTTCTAAATTTGCTTTGATTCTCACTTTGATCCATGTGCATCTGAACTTTGATTGCACCGTCTTCACAGATTTAGACATGTTGATCTAAACCATTTCATTGTCGGTTTAGAGCAGGAACTTTCAAAACGTTTTGGCATGCAAGCCAAAAATATCACGTTGAAAGTACTCTGGGTGTGAAGTACTGTTAGTGTTTTTCTTTCTAATTATGGTTGCAAAAACAATTTTGTAAAAATTGTAAAAAAGGTAAAAACTCTGAGGTAGAGGGGAAGGAAATATCCCACCACTAACAAATCGCCGTTGCTAAGATGAGTAGATTTATGTGTTTGCTCTGCAGCACCGTGGAACCAGCGCTCCGTTTCCCTCCTCGGTAACCTGACCCCCTGCACCAACAGGCGGAAGAATGGCCGCGTGCTGATTTGTGGAACCCGTGTGGTCGTGCTCGACTTAGAGCAGGTCCCGGACCTGCTAAATGCCCCGTTTCACCTGAACGCAAAGTCGCTTTCGTAAAGGACGGACAGCTCAAGCGTGTAGCGTTCAGAGTTTGAGTTATTTGATTTACAGTCCGCACATCATTTCAATGTTTCGTTTAAATGGAGAGGAGTTATAGAATGCAGCGTTTTCAAAGCATTTAGCCTGAAAATGGTCGTACTTGTTGCAAGTGAAATCATAATATTTCAGCGGATCTTAGTTTTGTAGCACCAGCTCGACATAGAGTTCAGTTTTGATGAGCAGTTCCAAATGTGTGGTGTCATATTGTTTGAGTTGGCTGCAGGAGCAGCTGTGCTGTTCACGAATCAGGAAAACAAACAGCCACCGAAGAGCTTCCAGGGGTATCGCTTGAGAGAGCAGCCGCAGCTAAAGAAACACTGCAGACTTTAAGCAAATTTAGATGCTGTTTTTGTAGCCCACGCATGCAAAAGGAGCCACTTAGTGATGCTCTGCGTATGTTTGGAACAACCCTCTGAAAATATTATGAGAGCAAGATGAGGACATGTCAAGTTGTACTCGCCCTGGGAGGATGGAGTTCAAGTTGTTGTCAGTCAGTCGACTGCTTTTGTTTTCCTTTTCTTTTCTTTTTTTTTCTTGTGGATGTTTGGTTGGGAAATGGGACTGAAGAATGTTCGGGTTAGGTCCAATGAGTCTCAGGTTTGAGCATCAAGCCTCAACTAGCGTAAAACAACAGATAGTTTGTGAACGTCTCTTCGTCTATTTGCCAGCGTCAAGAACATAACCAAAAAAGGAGTTCCCGTGTAAATGCGGGCTCTTAGGGGAAAAATTTCTGTCTTTACCTCCTTTTATGGGAATAAGGATTTATGTCTGAGTACTTATGGGTATAAATATTTGTGGTTCATCTGTATATGAGTGAATATTTCCATTCTGCAGAGACTATGTATGTTTTGAAAGTCTAACTTGGTTGTCTTTCAAGACTAACTGTTTTACCAGCTTTAAAGTATGGAAAAGTGAGGCTTTTATTTTGAAAATCTCAGTAAGCCAATGTAATCCCATTTGTAATAGTGGTTGAGTTCCAGCAGTAGCGTTAAGCCCAAAGTGGCAATGATCTGCTGTGTCAAATATGACGGCTTGGTTTGTACAGCTGACTGAGAGTTCAGATGTTTTCGTCAACCCGTTACGCTCTTGTTGAAAGGAACTGATCAGTTCCTGCTCCACCTATCCCCGTGGATATTTACCTGTAGGAGAAAAACTTTCATCTGCTGTTTCCTGGCTTCAGCTTCCCGGCTGCTGGCGGTTCAGCAGCCTGACAGATTGATGCTCTGTCGCTGACGGCTGAAGACTTCCCCAGTCTGAACAAATAATCGTTTTTTTCTCTCTTACAGGGCAGCGGGATTCTCTCTGTGGGGATGTGCAGGAGGTTTGATGGGAGTGTAAGGAGGGGGAATTCATCCCTCTGATCTTTAACTTTCTACATGTTACTGTTATGGGGGAGATCACTGTGGCGACCTCTGCGCAGTAGGAAGGTAGGGTCCGCCGGTGACCCCTGGATTCCCCCTTCCAGCGGCGGCTCAATGCAGACCATTCATAGGCGTGTGTTTACGCTCGCGAAGCTCCGCAGGGACGACTCGCCAATTTACGGCGCCTGAAGGGCCGAAGGAGGGAGGGAAAGAAAGGGGACCATCCTCCTCACACTCTCACTCAATCGAATTTCAGTCGCTAGCTTGTCTTCCTCCAAGCTAACGAAGGGGGGTGTTTAGGGGGCAAAGCGCAGGAATGCACCTGACTCCAGATCCAGCGAGAAAACCTTTTGGCTGCGTAAACGTGAAAGAACAGAAACGCTCCGGAGAATAACAAAACTTTTTCACTCTCTTGCACCGTCTTGTACAAACACACAGCGCTCACACCGAGAGTAAGAGGCACAAAGTGATGGAGGTGTTGAGGCGTGTCTCGCGGCGCTCACCCGAGACAACCTTGAAGTTATTGAGCTCCCTTCGTGCCCCGGCATCTGGATACCCCCACAGAACCCGCTCCCCCCCCCACACTCACCCAGCAGGACGGGGTGAGGAAGAGGAGGAGGAGGAAGAGGAGATCTTCACTCGTTCTGTTTGTACAGCTGACGCCGGCGAAGTTGGACGTGAGGGATCGGGGCGAAGAGGAAAAGGACTGGCGGTGATAACTGCAGACAGCTTCCTGCCCAAAGGGAACCGTCAGTCGACGAGATGATTTACGTTTTCTGTTGCATGAGCAACTGTTTGATTGACGGTGGATAACTGCTGAACCGTCAACCTTTAGGGGGTCGCAGTTTTTCTTCGACTTACTCGCAGGGCTGGGCGATAAATCGATTTGAGAAATTAATCGAAGTTTTTTCTTTTTTGGAAAAAATTTAATTTTTCTCACCAATCCCCTCTTTGGGCTTTCATACACCATAAAAAAACCTCTCTAATTTACAGTACAATACCAGTAGCTGTGGTTGCCAAGATTTTTATAAGGATGGTAAAATTCTAAATTTTTCCATAAGTACTGTAAATACGGTAAAATCGTATTTATACAGTAAAATTCTGGCAACCACAGCTGCCGGTATTTTACGCGAATTAGATATGTTTATATATATATATATATATATATATATATATATATATATATATATATATATATATATATATATATATATATATATATATAGGTCAACTCAATGAGCCAAGCTAAGATTTATTACTCAAATAAAGTTGCAATATTAAGAATATTAAGTGGTAATTCTATATGAACGCCATTACAAAAAATAAAAAAATAAAACGAGGAATGTTGAGCATCTTCTGAAGTTAAACTTTGGCATATGTTATACAGATAACACTTTATACTCAATAGAAATTTGATAAGCATCAAATTACTATCAGCATGAGAACTTTGAAACAATCCTGCCATCTCAGTTAGAGAACTGAGCATTATATCTTGATAACGCCAAAGTTTTTTTTCTCATTAAAAAAAATATTTTCTTGCAATTTTAAGATATTTTTCTGGTAAAACTGCATCTTTTTTCTGCTAATATTATGACTTTAATCACATAATTAAATAAAAATTATTGTAGTCAGGTTACAATACTCTGTCAGAAAAATGATGACTGAAATAAAAATCACTTTTTTAAATATTTCCTGTCATTTGTATTTTTCTTTTCTTTTTTTAAGGAAAGAAAGTGTAGGGAGATTTCATTTGTAAGCCACCCGACTCTATTCCCTGGGTAGACAGGTTTCGCTTTCTCTGTTTGGTGTGTGTGTGTGGGTGTGTGCGTGTGTGTGTGTGTGTGTGTGTTTTTTTTTTTTTATGAATGGTGGTTTTAAACCAAATCTCACAATAAAGCACACATGGAAAATGAACTGAATTTATAGCACTTTTCTAGTCACACCGACCACTCAAAGCGCTTTACTAGAGCCACATTCACCTAATCCCACTCATAAATGTTGACACTTTTATACACTTATGCAAAGATTAGAAGGCAACTTAGGCCTAAGTGCCTTGCCCAGGGGCACATCATCGCTGTAAATTGCACCTACAGTCTTCCAATTGCAAGATGACTACTCTGCCCACTAAAAGTCACAGTCGTCCCAACCAATTGTCATTAGGAGTGTCAAACGGTTCTTGACAAATGACTCAGTCTTGCTTTATTTAGCAAGGTTTTTGAAATGGTTGCGCCCAAGTCTGGTTTCTTTGTGAAAGTCACTGGATGTTTGTGGTGCAATTTACTGTCAAATTAAACGGCAGAAGCTGAAGCCTTTTGCGTCGCTTGCACCTTACATCTTCCATTTTAAGAAGATTTTCATTTGTATCTTTTTTTAAAAGAGCCACCCTAGCATTTTCTTTTTTTTTTTTTTTTTTTTTTTTTTTTACACGTGCGTCTGCAACAACCGCCCGAGTTGGCAAACCGAAAACAGTGCACGAACAATTTCCTCTGGAGGGCCACAGCAGTTCATTAAGCTCGCGTTTTTATTGATTGACGATCGAGCTCACGCCGAAAAGGCTGAATGAAATAGAAAATGTTTTTTTTTTTTTTTTTTTTTTTTTTTTTTTGCAAGCGTTGAGAGACATCGGTGGAAGTACGAGGCTTGCACACTTGCACTAACTTTTAATTTGACCAACTGCTTTAGAGTTTTGTTGCTTCCACAGCGAGACAGTTTGGAGACGCTCATTGGGTGACCAGAAACAAAATGTACTCTGGGGTTTAGCTGAGAAACTTTAATCAAAGCAATTAAAAGGCAGTTTTTTATGCACAGTGGGAAGGAGCCTGTTTAATTAAGGCTGTGCGATGAGAGCTGGTTGTTTTTTGTTTTTGTTTGTTGTCCCTTTTTCCCCCCCTCCCGTTAAACGGTCTTTAGCACGCACACCGGACCCCAGAAAAAAGAAAAAAGAAAAAAAAGCCCAGGACATCACGTCCATTCATCAATACCACTTAGAGAGTAATGGACGCGCCAACCACTGCGGCTGGGTAACAGCAGCAGGCGAACTGGAGAAACGGTACTTGTAAAGCATTTTACGGTTGTTCTGTTGTTGCAGCTGAAGCGGATATATATTTATTTGTTTGTGTTTACTGTGTGTGGGCAGAAAAGGCTATTTCCGAATCGTAGTACGCACCAATCAGCGGACGCAGGAGAAATTATTGACGATAATGTAACTGGGTCTATATTGTTAGTTGTATATTTCCACAAAAAGTTTTTCTTTAATTTATTTGTCCTCTTATATTTGTCTATCCTTGTGTTCCTCTGTAAGCTAACCCGAATATGAACAGAAACTACTTTAAATACACATATAGAAAACATTGTTACGGTCTAATAGACTCTCGTTTGTTTGGACCTAGGTTTGAAAAAGGTGACGTCTAATATGTATGTTTGTTGAAGGGTGCAACATTTTTCTAATTCCGGGTGGAAATATGCTCCGTCAAAATGGCTGAAACAACAAACAGTATTATTTTAAATGCTTTTTACGTTTTTAATATTGCTCTATTATAACGACATGATGCATAATCAATCTGGGACTACTTGTAACATAATCAAACTTTGCTTCTTTTTTTTTTTTTTTTTTTTTGCAAGTAAGAAAGTAAATGCCACTACATAAAATTATTTGGTGACCTCTGACATGCTAAGCTCCCATTCATCTTTTTTATTGTACATATTTCTATTGATACTTTTCATTAGATTTTTTATTTTTAGCTAATTTCTATTTATTATTGTATTTATTTTAATATTGGAGTCTCAGTGCATACATTTTAAGTGTGCAGCTGAATGACAGGAAAGTCTGTCTACTTCATATGTTTTTCCCATGTGGTCCAGGTGACTTGATTAATACAAGCAGAAACAGGAGTTTATTTAGAAGTGTCCCAAGTAAAACGGTCTGAAGCAGTGGCGCAAAAGGTGGCTGTGCAACGCATAGGGGCGCTGCACCAGAGGGGGCGCAAAAACTATGGGGATTTTTTTTTCTAGTCAGCATTTCATGTACTACGTGTTTCTGCATGAAATGATCAATAACAGAGGAACAGCACTGATTAGGCACCCCTCCCCTCCTACCAGCCGCTCTCCCCTTCCATACAGGTATCTTGGGCAGCGGCCCTCCCTTTTTTATTTTTTATTTTTAAAATTTGAACTGGGCGCTAAATATGGGGCGGCAGAAAAAAAACTCCGGGGCACAAAACAGAAAACGGAAGAAGGCTTCATAGGTTGACAGAACCCTGTTGTGTAAATACAACAGAGACGAAGAAAAGCTTTTCAAAGTGGTTGAAAGACAGTAGGTAAGTAATGTCATTGTATCAACAAGAGAGTTGTAAATATTCAGGTTAGCTTAAGCTAGCCTAAAATGACAGGTGGTTGTTGTTGTCTCCGCCCCGCATTGCTTAGAGACGGTTGCTACGCCGAACCTAAAGAACCAGACATCAGTCTCTTCAACCCTCAGTCATTTCCTGAGACCGAAAAATAATATAAATGGCAATTTAAAGAACAAATCATACAAATAGATTAATAGTAATTAATAAATAGTGTGAAGAGAACATTAAAAATGTTTGTTAGGATTGTGTAGGAAAAATGTTGATATTTTTTAACAATACAGTGTTTTATGGTCAATATTATTTCACCATTGTATTAATGTGGGTTGCCAGTTTAGATCTGGCTTCCTATCAATGTATAAGAATGATGGAAAACATGCTAACAAAAAGCCTCAGACCTGCAGCCCATAGGGAGTTCTAGACACAGGCTAACAGAAGAGGCTCTTTGGCTCACTTATATATTAAATTATGAAATATTGCCCTGTTTTTTGTTTCATTCTTTTTTAATTGCCGTGTAGGCAGCAATTTATTCACGTATATGTACATTTATTATTATTGATACTTTAATTAAAGATGAGTTGTACATGTTTATGTCATTGGGGGAGGGCTGGTCTGAAGCCAAATTCCCCTCTCACTTTTCAGATATTTGTTTGCATTTTCTTGAAATAATGCAATATTTTCCTCCCACTTCACCCTAAATCCACTGCTTTCAGTTTGTGTAATCACATAAAATCCCAGTTAAATACACTGGAGTTTGCGGTTTTGGCATAAAAACATGTGGAAAAGCTGGGTTCGTAGACTTTTTCTTTTCTTTTCTTTTCTTTTTTTTTTTTTTGCAAAGGCACTGTAAATTTCTACTCTCTGCCACACCGACCCGGCTGTCCCAGCGGATTTATTTCAAAGAAGGCCCGTAACAGGCTGTTGGACACAGACAAGCCATAAGCATAAGCGAAGGAATCCTTTCCTGTGAAAATGTTGGAAACCAGATGCGGTGTGCAGAGAGGAAAAAAACAACTTCCCCACCACAATACGCCGCTCTCCCACTAATGTGAGAAAAAAAAAAAAAAAAAAGATTTTTCCTCCTCTTCCCCCTTCGCCGCTGTCCATCAAACGTGCAATTTCTGTACGACCGCAATCATTTGTGTATGATCAGGTAATTAGAAGGCTGCAGGCTGCCATTGTGGAAACAAAGAAATTGATCCCATAACTGGGACCACCTATCTCACAAACTTTCTCCCTCGAGGAGCATGTTTTTGTTGCGAGTGAGCACTAATGTGTGTTTTACAGCCCTGCTAAGTTTAGTTCCTTGGGAATATCACAAAGATGCTGAAACGGGCCGCTTCCATAAAACTCTCGCTGTAGTCCTCCCACTTTGAGGTTTCTGGCTCCAACGTTGCTCTGACATACTTCAGTAAATATAATATGCTTTATTTCTTATGATTATTTCTGTACCAAAACCATGGATCTTCAAAGATTTTCAACTTTTTTTTTTCTGTAATTAACCTCCTTTTTTATTTTTTTCTTGGAGTAGTTGAGCTCATTGCCAGAGAGCCATGACCTCATGCTGTAATTTTAGTCTAATTCCATTTGGGAGGGGGGCTGACTCAATTCAGCAGGCCCTTGATTCAGGACTAAAAAGGTTAAGAAAGGACCACTGGCTAATAGCAGGGCTAAAGATTCTTAAGAAAATAAAGATCACTTTTTGACCTGTTTTACTTCCTCTTTCAATTGCAGTTCTCAATCATCTCTCCTTCCTTAGGTCCAGCTGCACGTGTTTTCATTTACATGAGATTATTTTGACCTTCATTCTGCTACATTTCTACATTGAATCATTAACCTGCCATTAGGGTTCTACTCATTATTATTGTCAGAGTTAAATACTTCTGTAGACTCAGACTTCAAGAGTCCCATAAACATTTAGTATGAATTTATATTTGTGGAGGGATGGGTAAACATGTAGATCAAATGGTCCTTCTTTCATTTATCCAAACAGATCCAGGTATATGAAAAATGCAAAACAGGAAGTTCCATATGTTTGCAGACTAGGCATGGGCTGGTTACCTTTTTCACGATAAGCCTCGATATGAAAAAGTCACGGTTTCAAAACCAGCAACATTTATTGTTATATGTTTTTATATGTCCGGTCAGAGATAAAGTGGAACTCAAGTCACACATCTCTCCGTGTGTGACTTGAGCGGAGAGACGCTCAAGACTCTTAAGCTACTTGAGCTACAAAATTGTAGCTAGCAATTTTGTAGTTATCTTAATTTTGTAACTAAATTGAGCTAGCTACAAAGCTAGCGCAATTTAAGTCCATTCTATGAGAATATTTGGGCTAGCGTAAAGAGACTGATGGCAACTTGGAGAAAAAAACGTCCTACGAGTAAAACGTGCTAACAGACGGTGGCAGGCAGAGGAGAAAACACGTCACTATTTGCTAAATTCAAGGGCTGTTAGCGTCTAGGATTGGTGATACAAATATCACTGTGGCATATTGTGCTGGTCATAACTTTTATGTATAGCTGTTTTGGAGTTACATTGTCTATTTGATTAATTTTACGAGAAAGGCAAAAGTACCTTTGTGCCTTTGTGTCTTTACCTGGGACGCTCTTTAGCTTAACTCATATTTCATAAAAATGTGTTCCTTCTTGTGATGTCTATCGGTTCTGTTTGCATACGAGTTATATATATATATATATAAATTTACGTCAAATACCGTCTTGGAATCCAAAATACAGTGAAAACTTCCAATGGGATACATTTCATAAATAAAAAGATGACTGTTGTCGTGTAGCTGATTTATGCTAGCTACTAGCATACATCTAGTAGCATTAACTAGAATAGTTTATTAAATGTAGACTATTTAATAGTCATCCTATTAAATGTAAACTATACCATTATAGTTTACATCTACATTCATATAGTTTAATCATGACATAACTAAGTCATGTTATGTGCCAAAAGTATGAACGCGCATGCTAGAGGGGAATCAAATTTTAGCATTTCACTTACCATCTAATAAACAGCTTCCAAAGATCATTAAATTTGACAATGACTATAGAAATTATCGTGATAAGTTTATTTAAAATGCCAGCTAAATTCACATGTCTGTCCCAATTGTTCTTTTAGAACTGGTATCAGCAGGTCATGTCAAAGGGTGAAGATCAGCTCATAATTTAGCAAATATTTAAAAACGAAATCGTGCGTACATTCACGTCAAAACATACTAAAGAAAATGCTAAATAAAACAATTTAGAGCACAACCGCGATATTTTTTTTTTTACCTAAGGTTATCATATTGTCATATTGTCATAGTTTGTTATTGGCCCATGCATTGCAGAACCAGATATGCGATGTGCAAGTAGCATTGGGTAATAAATGTACGTTTCCTTGCTTCACTGTGAAGGTGCACCGCTGCAGCTTGGCTCAGCGCATTATTAGCTTAGCACAAGGAGAAACAGGGGAATAATAATAATAATAGCAATATTAGCTGCAAACCCAATACAGCTTCTCAACCGTAGAGCTATTCCAACTGACATTTCTATTTTTTTTTTCTGAAATAATAGAAAATTTTACGGCTTGTTTGTTTGAACTGAGCAACCATTCTTGACTCGACTGGAAAGGAGCATGCATGGAACAACTCCCTACTTTTGTTTAGTCAGTATGAAGCAAACATTAAAGGCAGACGGATTCTCTCGTCTTATTCTTTGCAAGCAGTCTGCTTTTGGACCGCTTTCCAAACACTAAATACATATATCAATCACATTCCAGTAGAGCTAGCACATTGGCACGGAGGCGAAGGCGAACAGCCACAGCCGGAGCTCTGTGGTGTGTGAGCAGAGGTCTGGGTGTTACTCTCCTGGAACTGATTCAGCGCTAATGAGCTCGGCGTTTAGGCTAAATGCCAGTGAGCGCCACACCAGCAACAAATTGCACACCCTGAACACCTTCACGTATTTCACATAGCACCACAAAACTGGTAAGTTTAACGCATATTCCCAATCAAGAAGTTTATCGCAGCTGATTTAAGCGAGCGCTTGGACGTTCTGACCGTCGGGAGTGATGAGGGTGAAACCACTTGAAGGTTTCTGGATGCTAGACTCGGCATAACCCCCACTCTCCTTCTGGCCCCTCCTTTCTTTCTTTTCCCTGCCAAGACAGCCAGCTCCTCTAACATCCCATTAGTGCAAAATCACATAATACCCATAATGTGCTTTGTCTATTTTCATTTCAAACACACCACGCCTGTGTCACAGCGCTCCTCGTTCTGTCTTTTCGAGATAGCCGGTCCTCCTCTCCAGCGGCCATTCTTCTCAATCTTTTGTCGCCGCCGTTTCTCATGCGGTCCGTCCCCCCTCAGCTAACACTTCAACTGATATTTCCGGCCTTTTACCATGGGGTGAATAAAGCAAAGGATCTGTAAGCCAATTAGGAAGCATATGGATCTTTCTCTCTCCTTTTTTTTTCTTTCTGGGTTATAATTACAGAAACTATAACTCTCATCGGTAAACTGAGGAGGGAGTAAAGAATGCGTGTACATCTATGTGTGTGTGTGTGTGTGTAGAGTGTTTATTTGCCTGTGTGAGGGGCATCTCGTGCAGGGAGCATCCAGGGACGCCAAAGCCACACGCTGCGTTTGTGGAAGATTATTAGAGCGAAAGATATCGAGTCTGACTCTCCGAGAGAGAGAGAGGAGGTTCCTCGAAAGACTGATCCGACTGATGGGGAAGGAGACGCCACGCGCATGTGCACCATCCGGTCAAACTGCGTGTGCATGCGTGTTTATTTAATGGGAGAGGGAGGGGGATTCTGGGAATAGCAATATTAGCTGCATTCGGAAAATTCAGTGACACACAGGTTGCCATGGTATTAGAATTGCAGCAGTGATGGATTCAGGACAAGTGGGATAAATAAATATGCAGATGATACGTTGGTAAATCATTTAGGTGGAAATCACATGCAACCTCTGGTTGATTTTAAAGGACCTTAACAATGATTTTGAAGGGGGCAAAATTTACATATATTTATTTAAGTTATGGTATTTATTATGATGGTAAAGTTGTAGAACACTGGAAAGTTTTTACCTCAACAGTCTACCCTTAAAAAGTGCAATAAAGTAGTCCATTTAGGATATGACTTAAACTTCGGAAACACCGCTGAGGTATAATTAAAAGAACTCCCATAATGTCACCTTCTTAAAACATTGACCAATGTCATCAGATATATTTGCCTTCTAAAGTGCTTTGAGGTGGCATTTGTTGCGAACTGGTGATTTATACACGAATTTAATCGAAAAGCTTGTAGATTTAAAACTCAGAGGTTTTAAACAAGTAACAAATCATATGGAACAAAAATGCTTAAAAGAAAAGGCTGCCTGGCGATTCCATCCACGGGTTAATTCAGATGTCAGTGTAAATTCTTGCTTCATGTTTAATCCAGTTCAGAGCCATGTGGGATTTCTCAAAGCCGATGTTATTGTTGGATACGTGAACTTAGTTTTGAGGAGGATTTTCGAAACGTTCGATGTTTAATTGGGGGAAGGAATTTCATTCAAGAGCGTCTTTAAACCTGAAGAAATGAAATGCGAGGCATAGAAAAAAAAAAAGTTGGATTGAAGTTACACAACACAAAGATTTACTGTTTCTGTTACTGTTTGTAACAAATGCAAAGGGAGGGTAATAAACATTTATAGCTGGCCTAAAGCAAAAGCAAACCAAGCAGCTGCTGAGAGCTCAAACGCCAGCAGAGGGCCCCCAAGAGAGGAAGAACTGTCAAAGAGGTTTAGCTTGCAAATTTATGACTTGCATATCAGTGGCCTTTCAATAAAAGTAGCATTCTATCCGACCACTTTCCGTTCTTTCTATGCTTAAACATCATTAACACCCAATCTCTTGAAGGCACAACAGAATCCCTCCATATTTTCTGTCTCTACCCATCTATTGGATACAACAGGGAGGTGGTGTCTTTCTCTAGTGGTCAATGGGCGAGAGACAGTGGGAGGAAACCAGAGTACCCAGAGAGAACCCATGTGGGAAAAACATGGAAACTTCATGCAGAAAGACCTCCAGCGCTCACCGTACAAGAACTCTAGAACTTGTAAACTAATGAATTAAGTTTTTTTTCTGCCAAAATTAATTATGGTAAAAAAAAAGAAGAAAAAAAAGAAAAAAAAAACATGAACTTTGGCCCAAAAAAAAGAAGAAAAAACAAAAGAACAATTACTAAGGCAGGAAGGTGAAGATATGTGATGGTTGGACAAGCAGCAGGAGTTACAGAGTAATTTTATTTTACTGTTCGTTTGTCTTTTATATGAAAGCTAAACTTGAGCCTTTTTAATGAAAAATGTGTCCGTTGGTATTTCTCTGAGAGCCTGAAAAAAAATCAAACTGAGTGGCCGTCCACTAAAACACAACTTACAAACAGCAGTACTGTTCCTCTTTCTGTCTTTCTAAAACACACACACATACACACACACACATTCTTAAACTAACCAGAACAGGGGGAGGAATTACAGCTCTCGCTTTTTTTTTTTGGAAAAAAGCGAAAACTCAGAGTGGTGATTAATGAAGCGGAAAGGACGAAGGTGGAGAGTCCGGGTTATCAGAGGGAAGGTAAATGACACTGGAAAGGCCCTGCCTTCAGCCCTCAAAAGTTTGCGTGAGGCGGACTTAACGGAACGTCAAGTTGTTTTTCCGCTCCGCTGCTCTCTGGGCTGAGCCAGAAACTAAAGGCGACATGCTCTCATTAGTCTGCCCTCTGTAGTAAAGCCAGGCCATTTAGTGTACCCGAAATCCCATTGTTTAATTGTGTGGGTCAAGTCAAAGGTCTGACAAAATATTGATGAACTTTTTTTTTTCTTTCTTTTTTTTTTTTTTTGAAGGAGAGGAGGTGGGGAGGGAGGCGGAGGCTCAAAGCTGCAGGGAGGCGATCGAGGGCAGAGGTGCGAGGGCCACAAACACAGCTGTACAGACACAAGCAGAACTGAACCAGGGAGCTGGGAATGCTGTCCTTTTTCTCTCTCTCTCTCTCTCTCTCTCTCTCTCTCTCTCTCTCTTCTTTTTGTTTTTACTGCACTCCACTTAGAAAAGCTGCATAACATGGGCACAAAAACTGCGTTCAAATCATCCGAGTAAACATGGCGCTTTCAAAAGAACTGTGACCGCAGCCGTGTCCAAAGCAGACGGTGTGCCATGGCAAAGTGTTATGGATTACACTGTTTGTTTAAATCCATGTTAGGTGGATTATGCTCTTTCACTAAGGAGGGCTGGCAGGGGTCAAAGGGCAGTGAAGCAAAGGCTGCTAAGAAGGTCCTCAAAACACAGCTTTTCTTTCTGACCTGAGGGAATTCCTGCACTGATCCGCCGGGCGCAAACACACAGAAACGCCTATATGCTCTCTGTGCCGAGGCTGCATTATCGCGCAGCAAAGTGGAGGAAACTGTTGTAAATTCAAATTATTTACGAAGAAAAAGTCGTCCTTAGGTTTTGAGGTTTCGGGTCCTCGCTGGTTTTTACTTGTTTTCAGGTCAGAGCAGTCCAAACAGAAAGAGCGAAAGTAGAAAGTGTGCCAAGTCTCTACTGGTTGACAACTTTTGAAAAATGTATATAAAAAAAAATGAAACGCAGAAATTGTAATAAATAGATAAATAATAATAACTGTAAATGAATAGAGTAAATCGATAAGCAATGTTAGGTCAACTAATAACGTCCAACTACATAAATAAAAATTCAATAATTAAAAAAATAGGATTAAATAAAAATCTAAATGGACATTCTTCAGCCTCTTATCTCCATACATGATTTTTTTTTCTATGTGAATAAAAATAAATAAATACATGTGCCTCTTGTAGTTTATGTAGTTTAAATGAATGTGTAATGAGTTATTTAGTGTGTTTAATAAATCCCAACTGTGATGGCATGGTCACATATAAGGTACATGAAAAAAAAAAACTTCTTTCTTTTCTTTTCTCTTCAACAACAGGTTACTGGTTAATTGAATTAAAATAACACTGCACGGTTTGAAGAAATGCCGGCACATCCTGTGATAACCCCACCTCCCCCAATTCTGGAAGTTAAATGGGATTTTAACAAACAAAACAAAAACAAAGCGGTCACTTGACGCCCCGGGCGCGCTCCTGGTGACATTTAGCAGCGAGGGAAACTATTTCCTTCACCATTCACAGCAAAATGCTCCTAATTGCCGCCGAAGTCTGCGCTGCAGTTTGGGAAACACTCCGTGTGATCCTCCTTGAGCTTGATCTCTGCGGTTCAACTCGGAGCCTGTGTTTATTCCTGCGCGGAGAAAATTGGTTTACTCCTGCTGCAATTTGGATATGACACTAAAGTATTCCCCTGAACGCGCACCATTTGGAGCGCTTTGTACTCCTAATGGCCATTCATTGTGGTTTTCCACGATAAGCGTATACGCTGTCATTTACTCTTGACTAAAACAGAAACAAACATTTCCCAAAAGCACCTTATCTGGGCTGCGCGCGGGCAGCGGCGCAAACGCTATCATATGGCCCGGGGGGTCATCTGCGCAAACCGGATCATTTGACCGATACAAATCCTGGGAATGTTTCTTTTTTTCTTTTTTTTTTTAAAGTGAAGTAGATCGCTTCTGTTAGCGGGCACCCGTCAGGGGAAAACTGGAATTTCCCTCCGTATTTGTCAGAAGCCTTCATCCGACAGCATCACCCCTGCGCGAAAAGAGGAGCTCCTGTAGGAGCTGCTGCGGCTGTGCGCACTACCAAAACGCTCCCTTTACGAGTTGTTTTAACCTCCACCTCCACGTAGTCGTTTTTCCTGTCGATTGGGGGGGGGGAAAGGAAAGTCAAGTGATGTTTTCTGCTCTTTTATGTGTTCAGGAACTGGAAACTTGGCCCCGACAAATCACCGAAAAGCGAGCACTGTCGTGTGTCAACAAACACCTGGTGACACTTGTCTACTTGTGATAAAAACTTCTTTTTTTTCTCTTTTACAGCGGATCTCTAAACTATAGAAAAGCACGACGCGTTCAAAGCCTTTTATTTTCCGGGATATTAAAGTTTCAAATAACAAGTAGGCGTAGTCGGTGCTGGAACAAAAAAGGAAAGAAATTAGTTAAGACTTAAACTGATACAAATTTTCGCTAATAAAGTCGGTGTAACAATTTAACTTACACAGATTTTATCCGTATTTCCGTGTAGAAGTCACAAAAGTGTAATTGCTAAAAAACATTTTTATTCAGTTAAATTAATTCATTAATCTTAGGATAATTTTGCTTATCTGTTTTTTCCCCCCAAAAAATAAACAATTCACTTGAAAACTAATGTGAAGGCTGTGCTATTCAACAACTTACCCTAGCACCACTAGTAAGCTAGGTATGGCATAACGAAACATAGGTGAAATAGTGAAGTTTTAAATCTCAACAAGGTGGTATGTGTCCCATTTCCCTGGTAACCATAAGATAATATGTACCGACAACTTGCTTCGCTAGCAAGTTCTAAGTTAGCATTAGCACTTTTGCTGAACTATTTCAAGCTACTTAGGAAAGAATTTTTTTTTCAAATTGTTTAAGTTTTACAAAGTGAATATATTTACTCCTAGCATGACATATTTAACGCTAACCATATGGCCAAAGAGAGATTTAAAGAGGAGAGACGAAAGCAGATGAGGTGGATTAGCAGTGCTTGAAAAAAACTGCTGGTGTCAAAAAGAATATGTTACTATCTGCTGCCCATAAATTGAGCTCTGAGCATGTCATGGCAGCCATGAGACTGTCATCCAGCAGCAGTCTTCAGTCAGAGGCGTCTTCTGGTTCAAAGGTTCATGCAAGACCGACTGCTACTGGAGATTCTACTTGCCCACAGATCCACTACCCATGACAACTCTGTTAAGATACTTGGATGATGTGAATTATGACATTTACTTTCCCCTTGGGACAAATAAAGTTGTTTTTTATTTTTTTTTATTTTTTTTTTTTTTACCAAATGGAATTACAACAAACACATACGACTGAGTGGAACAAATTGTTACCACCAGAACATGGAAACTGCACTTTTAAAAAAAATCACACTTGCAAACTAGAAAGCACGAACAAATTTGAAATATGTTGAATTGATCAGTCATGTTTTAAAATATGCTAAGATTTTAAAGCCGTTGCAAGAGAATTTGCTGCAGTTTAAACAAATTCTCAGCATGTTTTATTTTTCTGTCATTATTTCAAATAAAAAGGAAACACATTTAATCCACCTGTTTTCTTTTGAACTACGAAAGCTCCCATGAGCCTTCACTAATAACTTTGAGTTTTAAATATCTAAGGGACAAAATTCATCAACACAAAAGGTAAAGAAAATATGTTTATATATATATATATATATAATTTGCACTACAAACTCACAGATAAGCTGCCAAAGTTTATATATTTTTTATCTTTTATGCTTCAGAGTCTGCTATAATCTTTTAAATATGGTTGTCATTAAATAAGATTATATTTAAATTTAAGTTTTATAAATAAAATTAATAATAATAATAGTAATAATAATAATAATAACAACAATAACAAAGTAGTAAGAATAACTATAATCACTATTTTAAATATTGTATAATAATTTATATCATTATTGCTGCTGCCGTTATTTATGTATTATTGAAACTTTATGTTTTATATTGAAAAATAGAAACAAAAAATTGTTCTGGTCCATCAAACTATCCCGATTTTTTTCATTTATTAATTCAGTTTTTGCTATTGATTTAGTTACCTAATCATTTGTATGCCGCTGTTTTCTTCTTCTTTGGTTTTATGTAAACAGACGGATTAAGTGGACAAGAAGATTTAAGACCCTAACGCTGATTCATCTGTCCAACTTATTGTCTTGACGGAAAGCCCTCTTGGCCAAAATAATCTTAATTTACTTTTTTTCTGCCACTGTATTTACATTCCAACTTTTTTTTTTTTTCTTTAAGAGTTTCAGAAGTTTTGACTCAGTCTGCTAGTTTGGAAACTAAAGTGTTAAATTGCAATAACTGATTTTAAAAAGATTGAAATATTATATTTATCACAAAAGAAAGCCAGTTTATTATTATTATTATTATTATTATTATTATTATTATTATTATTATTATTATTATTGATCCCTCCACGCAGTTCTCGGTGTGTTTAAAACGTTAACGTGAAGGCTTTCGCTGGGAATCACCATCCAGTCAGCATCGCTCATGCGCAACCGGGTTGTATTATTTATTAATAACTCCCAGCTGTTTGTGGTTTGGCAAAGGCGTAAGCTCCTGGAGCTGCTGTTTCCTGCTGTCTCCTAATCAGACTCTGATTGTTCATAATTCTACGAAAAAGGGAAACAAAAAAAGAAAAAAAAGGAGTGGAACCAGAACTTGCAGCGCAAAACTAGTCCGGCTCATTGCTGGGAGGTAATCAAGTAAAAATTGGCGCTTAAAGCGAAGGAAACTGATCCGTTCCTTTATGTCTTGTCCCCAGTTAGCCCCGTTTCTTGAAAAGCAAACATAACTGGCTTTGCCGTCACTGGTGAAATATTGATGCTTAACACTGAAGTTGATGAAAAGTCTGTTTAAAATGAATGTTTTGAGGTTTTTTTTAGTTTTTTTTTTTGTTTTTTTTTTAACCACGCTCTGAATGAAAACCGAACCTGGGACCGGATCGAGCTGGGAGGTTTTTCTAATTGATGAAAGAAACGAGAGTGTTTTTGCCCCACAGCGAGGGAAGCAGTTCCCTCCGCGACCAAGCCGACTTCGTGACATAGGCTATATTTTTGTTACTTTTACGCCAGATCATACAAAAACAAACTGAATAATGACAAGAAGTTCAGAAACGCGGAAATGGAAATATAGATCTGCTTTCTGCATGGTGTTTGACAGGTGTCTTTATTTATTTATAAGTAATAAAGACAATCACAAATAAAATTTATCTATTCAAAAAATACAGAAAAATATAAAGTATTATTACTACTATTACTATTATTATTATTAATAATAATAATAATAATGTATTTATGCATTAAATAGTGGTTCTAATATATATATATATACACACACTTCAAAAGTGGAAAATCTAGAAAATTTGAAGCTTCCATCTTAAAAAACGAGTTATTTCAGTGTCCTGCATGCAGAAAGTAAACTTTTTTTCGAACCTCGAGTGTTTCAAACTAGTAAAGAAGCAAACAGACGGCAAACAGCAACCAAACCAAACACGTGTACTTAATTTCTTTCACGCAGTCCACGTGCGCGTAAACGCCTGATTAAAAAAAGGCACAAAAATAAACCCGGGGGGCTTGGGGGTTATGAGAGTACCGAAGAAGAAACACCGAACATTTACAGGGTACATCTCGGGCAGATGTTCGGGTTTGCTCATTGGTTCAGATCCGGGACTCTGCTGAACTCGGGACCCTTACAGTGCCGTGTCTATGGGTTGTAAAGAGCCCCACCACCACCACCACCACCTCTTGCCCTCCGTTCCCCTTTGACCTTATATTTTCATTTTATAGTCAAATAACTGCTACTATTCTGTTCCTGGAAGGTAACCTCAAGCTCAAGAAAGAAAAAAAACAGTAATATCATTGAAATTTCTTTAAAATCCGGATTCCCTTTGCATTTGAAGTTGCACCCCCCCCCCCCCCCCCCCTCTTCCACTCTCCATCCCTGCACAAAAAGTGTTCAGCACGAGGGGTTTTTGAAAACCTTTGCGGCTTTCCAGGTAGAAGCCATCGGACTCAAAACGCGAGGGATTTTCTTTTCCTTTTCGCCGTCTCTTTTAAGATTCACGCCACACACATTTGGCTTTCTGGGCGAACGCATAAAAACGCTCGGATGAAATCTTTAATTGAATCCTTCAGTGGGGAAGCGGCGCTTTAACCCCTTTAAAAAGAGGTGCGCCATGATGTCAGACTTCTCCACATCCAAATTAACCTCCAGCCGCGGGCATTGATTTGCAAATGGGTGACACACAAACCTCCAGCGACTCCTCCTGCTATTCAGTGCATCCAAGTTCAACAAGCACTGGTGTTCACCTGCTGCAGGCTCTGACTGCTGCCAGCTGCCAATTAACACCTATGGCATGTTAATTAGGCCGCAGACTCTGCCACTTCAGGAGACTTTTCAGACCCCCTCACCACAAGTGCCTTTATTTTCACAAGGGCTCATGTGCAATCTGCATATGCATCTTGTATGTGGATTCAGGAGGAAGCCAAAGAAGGGAGTGAAGCTTTTGGGTGGAGACGTGGGTCTCTGAATCAATACTCTGAAGGTATTTTTTATTTTTTTGGCGGGGAACATGTGCAACTTTAGTTGAGGGAAATTAAGGAAGGGGAGGAAATGGGTGCAGCTGTACCTACTGAACGTTCAGAGGTTATGTCATATCAGTGGCGCAAAAAGTGGGTATGCAACGCATAGGGGCGCTTTGCTATATAGGGCACAAAAAAGATGTGGGGAATTTTTTTTCTAGACAGCATGTTATGTACTTAACAGCTGTTTCTGCATGAAATGATCAATAACAGAGGAACAGCATTGATTAAGCGCCCGTCCCCTCCTACCAGCCGCTCTCCCCTCCCATACAGGTAGCTTGGGCAGCGTCCCTGAGGCGCGTTTTTCTTTATTTTAAATTTAGTACCAGTGTGAGCTATGAATTCAGCAATTTCAAAGGTCACACAAATTTTCATTTAACTATTTCCTAAGAAAGACAAAAACAAACCGTCATCCTCGTACTACTTCTTGACGTCTTCTTTTTTTGGTCTTCTTGCCTGTAGTGACGTTTTCCTGTTGGTCACGTGACTCGTGTGATGCGGAAAAACTGTCCGTTGCAGTTTGGTGAAACACGTCTTTTTCAAAAGCCTTTTTGTTCTTATTTTTAAAAATTGATGTGTGTCCTTGAAGCAAATAATTTTTTTGTCATTTCAATTTGCACAATTTTATGGTTTCTGGCAATACAGTTGTTGTGTTTTGGACCTTGACACATGAATACATTTTAACTGAAGTACTCCAGTGTAGGTTTTGGCCGCATGTTTAGGTTCATTGTCCTGCTGGAAGTTTAGCCTTCCCTGCCTCGCTGCACCTTACAGCTTTTCTTACACACTTCCTGTATTTAGCTGCATCCAGTTTTCCATCATTCTGACTAGCTTCCCTGTGCAAGACAAAGAAGAATAAACCCCAAAGTATACTGCTGCCACAACCATGTGTCAATGGCGATTTGCCTGTTACAAGAACTCTTTGCTGGATGACAGATTGTCCCCCGAATTGTTGCGATAAGCAACATTATTGTTTTGAGACCATTTTCAAGGACAGTGGCATAGTAATGCAAGTTTAAAAGACCAATAAATGTTAATTTTGTAAAGAACACTTAAAACTGGAAGGGGAAGACATTTTAAATATCCAAAAGAAATAAGCAAATGTCCAAAAAGAATAACGATAAAGGAAATAAAAGCCATACACAATTGAAACCGTAAATAAAATGCATTATGAAGTCACTATAAATAAAATTGAGCTTCAGAAAAAAAATTATCATCCAAATGGAAATTATCAGGGTAACTTTAATTTATTGTGCAATTAACTGATTTAATTGATTAAGTGGACTCTACTGGATAACTTGCATGTCTTCTACAGGAAGTTAGGGGGATGTCAGAGGAAAGAGGGATGGACAGAAGTGCATGCCACACATTTCAGATAAAAAAAAAAAATAGATGACCAATGTTGAAAAGCGTGAATCCATTTTCCTTCAATTTTATTTTCAGCTACATTTCGTTGCGACATTGTGGCGACAAGGAGTCAAAATGCGAATTCAGGAATTATGAATAGACCTCATAACACTCAGGTTGTGTTTATAGCATCTGCTCCCAACCAAGACATTTAAACATCATACACATCCTGCTCGGACTCCGGTGCTGCTTCACACGTAAGACAAACAAACCTCAAAACAAATTAAGAAAAGGCTGGCCCTTCTCACGCACGAACAGAACGTGATTCACCTCCCGAAATCTGGAACCAGTCATTTCTGAGTAACAACCTGCCGGGGTGATTTGTCGAGTCTGGGGCTGGGGGAAAAGGGGACACAGGAAAATGGCTCGAAATTTTGACAAACTTCCCAACATAGTGTCATTAAAAACCCCCGAGCCTAAACGCGGGCATTTGGGGTCGGTGGGATGAGGATAAGACGAGAGGCACGTCTCTGTGTGTGGCGGGTGTTCATAAAGTGTTATTCAGGGAAAAAAAAAAAAGAGAGAGAGAGAGAGAAGAAAACCACCTGAAAGGCTTGAGAAACACAATGACACATCAAAAGGGAGAAACCTGAAAAACGTCAGTATAATGAGCTTCAATGAATTAAGCTCAGATCCCAAAAGGAACAAAGTGCGTTTAAGGGTGTGAGAGAGCCAAAGAGTGAGGCACGGTGATGGGGACCTACATGCGTTTACACAGTTTAGAGGGAACACGCTGTGAGGTAAACACACACACACACACCATAGGACTCGGTTGGCCTTCAAATAGGTGAAAGGTTTTCTCTGATTAAATATAATCTGAGAAAATGCACAAGACACTGTAAGCTCCCTGGGAGTAAGGGAAACAAGTGTGATTTCTGTGAGAGAGCGAGAGAAGACTGAAGACTTTACGCATCTTGATAAGGATGCTAAATTTCCATGTTGAAGAAAGCTCCATGTGTAAAATATGAAACGTGTGAGCAAACAGCACAGCCACTTAAAGGTCATATTGTGTTTAACTTGGTGTACATTATTATCCAACAGCAGCAATTACTGTTCAATATATTTGGTTTTTATTGTTTAGCTGGAGTTTGCCATATGTGCCCAACAGAGGAAAAAAAATTATCAAATATCACCCAGCACTAAGGTAATGATTGAATCAATCACTGCAGTTTTTCATCTCCCAACTATAAAATTAACCTGTTATTAAATGCGAAGTTATCTTTTGTGACAGTAATTTTTTTTAGAGTGAAACTGTAATATCTCTTGCACTTTTTAAAATAGGTTTTACCCATTAAAACAAGTAAAAAAAAATTAAAAAAAATAAAAATCCAACAGGCAGAAGACGATAAATATAGACTGAAAACTGGTTTGATGTGACAATATCTTAGTCTGGTCGACTCTGGGAGCCTTTGTGAATTGCTTTTAAGTTCTGTCAAACATTAAAACTTTCAGACTGAAAAGGATTTCTCAAATGTGTCCAAAGTGTAGCAAAAGAAATGCTAATAATCCCTTCAAACACCCGATGGACGTTTGCTTAAGAACACATGAAAAAGATTGCAAAACTGCTTGGATCCTTAGAGGAAATTTGGAAAAAGAAAAATAGAATGACTAAAGACTTGAATCATACTTTATCATAATTTATAATAAAAAAAAAAGAAATCAAATCTGGGTTCACAAACAGCAGTATCCACGCACATAAATATTGGCCAACTCTCTCTAAGTTAAACAGTTTTAATTAACCTTTGCTGAATCAATGAAAACAGACTGTAAGCAGACCAATTTGCAAGAGAAACAGTCATCTGTGCTCTGTGTGCTCGGTAAGTGCTGAAACCCATTAACTGTGTGTGGTAACACGTTTCTGCTTTCCTTCTCCTGTTTTATGACACATCATAACTCTCCGCTCCAAACAATATGAGACTAACTCACTAAAGTATAAGCAAGAGCTTTGAAGTTGCGAGGCGGGCGTATTTTGGAAAGTCAAACAGGCTGCAGTGAGTGACAGGCTCTCATATGTGTTTATTCGCATGTGTGGCGCTGGGGGTCTGGGGGAGAGCATCAAGATGCAAAATGTACCCTGACAGGACAGTGGGCGCAATAGGAATTATTGATCATGGCTTATTGATTTTAGACTGAAATGAATTGAGCTTCATCACCAAAGCACACTTTGACCCCTTTGATTTTTCTTTGTAATCCAGTTTTAAACTGATTGTACTTGTTTGGGCTACAGTGCAGCTCTGCCAGGGACTCAGAACTCGGGATTTACAAATCAGACATCAGATCCCGATAGAAGTCCTTTTAAGTGATTAGCATAGGAGTCCCCAGCCAAAATCAACTCGTAAAACCTGCTGTTGTTCTGCTGTCTGTAATTCTTACAGATCCCAGCTTAGGGTGAGGGTTAGGAAGACATTTGAATTGAAGACATTCAAAGTTTATGATACAGGAGAACAACCTTTCCCGTAATGGCTCTCCCATACTTCATCTGAAGCATCAAGATTGTGTCATTGACGCAGTCGCGTGCCGGAAATTGCGTCATCTTGTTCGTAGACCCTTGCGAAGTCTTGTGTGATTGGTCAAAAGTTTTATGCAGGAATGCGCTCGGACAGACATGAAGGTATTTCGGTTCAGCTAGTCTGCTGCCATTGTCCGGTCTTAGTATCTGCAGATGACATGAACACTTCTAAGGAGGGTTTATCAGTCGCGGTAAGGAACTATGTCGATTTATGTAATTTTTCGCAAAAAGCCTATAAAGATTGTCAAAAGGCATTTTCATGCTCTGTCAACATTAACTCCTTCTCCTGCCCCAAATCAGTTAATTCATATCTGTTCATTCCTCCCCTGGAATGAACAGATAAGTTTTTTTTCTGTCAGAAAACAAAACCTGACAGACTGTTCGACTTTGCACATCAAAACCGATAGCCAGCATGCTAGCATTAGCTTAGCCTTTCAGCAAAGTACTACATGACAACATTGTAAGTATGAGCTTAAGCCTCTTTTTTCAACTGAGCCTGGTTGTGATTGAGTCAGATGCAATGTTAAAAACAGTTTTTTTTTTTTTTTTGTGTATATACATCAGATGGAGTTTAGTGTAGTATCTTAAATGACTCTGGTATAAGTGACAAACATCTGGTTAATTGTCCATTTGCCCCTTTCTGAAAATCTCTTTGGGAAACAGAAAATCAGAAATCCTTTCAAACAGATTCCCATCTGAAATCAGGTGCGGCTCATGAATGACTTCCAGTACCAAAGTCAGCAGATTGACTTGTGCTTCATCATTTATGTCAGAACATACATACATTTGCGATTCTGCATCTTATCCGCATCTAATTCATTTCACGCTGTTATGAATTTGCTTTTCCAGACATAATATCTCAAATAATGGCTGCCAGCTGCTTTTTAGCAGTAGTTGATTATTTTATTTATTAGTCCCATTTTTATTTCCCCAGCAATTCCAGTTACTGTTACTTAACATGATTAAAGGAGGAACTGTCTTGAAAATCGGTTTATGTTATGCTCTAAGATCTGAAAGCGACCCCAGTGTGGAGTTTCCACGTCCAAACAAACATTTCTGCAGCTCGGGATCAGGGGGAGAGGGGGACTTAAGTGGCGAACACTTTGCAGGCCCAGACAATTTTCAAGACCATTTCCAAACTTGAAAAGGAGCAGCCTGTGAATAATTGTGCTGTTCTTCACGCTTGTGATAACAATGTTATTCTAAAGAGGTGAAAGTGGCATAAATGCTAGAAAAGAAGCACTTAGGAGGCTAAAAAGACTTGTGAAAAACTCCACGCGGTAAGTTGATGCTGAACGCCCCTCGTTGTGGGAATGAATTCATTTCGGCCAAAGCAGCAGCAGAGTTTCAACTTTTCTCCCTTATGCAGGGGCCATGCAGAAATAAATGCTACTGACCGTTTGATTGGTTTAGATTAGAACGGGAGGGAGAGATTAGGAGTAGACAAACCAATTATTTACCCACCCACACTGCAGAGAAAAATACGCCAGGCAAAAACAAACCTCACAGAAACTACACACTACTCATGACAAGCTTGGAAGATAACACAGAAGATAACACATTAAACTATTTGAATCAACTATTTGCATATTTATAGGTTCTATGTTCATAAAGACATAAAAAGGTCACATCTCTTATGTCAGGCCAACTTGTTTTGTGATGATGTAGGGCTGTGATTTATCTTAAATGAACTACTTTCAGGTTCAAACTAATGCTTTCCTCTTTGAGAAACTGTACGTTTTGTCATGCACTTTAACACTATATACATCCATCATGCTAGAAAATATTCAGATCACATATTTTTTGTAAGGGTTGTTGGATTTGCTTCAAGGATGACTGATCCTACAATGGAGAGAGTTGTTACTCCTGTCCTCTGGATGAACAGGACAGATTAATTATTGTCCAGATGTCACAAACAACTCGAGAGGGGATTTAAGAGAGAGAGAGAGAAAACATTTCCACATTATTACTGCAAAATTTCAATATGTCCTTCACATTTTATTTCACCGGAAGTGCTCTCCTTTGCTGCGTTTTTGATCACAGTATAGCTCCCTAAAAGTCTCCGTCTCACCTTGAATCCTAAGCTTCACTTCACTTGCTTATCTCTGTTCTTTTGTGGACAAAATTCGTTTTTGCCAGACCTGACTGTTTCTGAGTAAAGAGGCGAGATAGATCCACCCAACACCGGTAACCGTGAGTCCAGGGCGCCTAGCCACTGACATAATTGAATTCTGTGCCCTGTGTTTCATATCTCCAAACAGAATGGTCTCGGTGGAGTGTACAGCACAAGTCATGTTTGGCACATGCATTACTCACTCTAGCAATGACTCACTTAAGGTAGTGACAGTTTTCAGGCCCAGAAACGTCCCTGAAAAGGAAATGACTGCAAACCTAATAAGACATCACTCTTCAAAAAGTCATTTAAAACAATAATACATGCATGTTTCATCAA
Organism: Gambusia affinis; assembly: GCF_019740435.1. Lineage (NCBI taxonomy): Eukaryota > Metazoa > Chordata > Actinopteri > Cyprinodontiformes > Poeciliidae > Gambusia > Gambusia affinis. Next base: position 6,274,166 of record NC_057884.1, on the reverse strand, counting down.
ACGTTTGGCCTACTGTTTGTTTTAGTTCATTCACAAGACAATCTGGGAGCCTGGTGTCAAAAATGTAAACATCAGAACAGCACATTATATTCAGTCTGTTTTTTTATTTATTTTTGTCTGGTTGGTTTTTCTTTTTTGCTAAGGTTTTTATTCAGTTATTGTGATTTATTATATTGTACCATGAATTTTCAATGAAAGTACAGCAGACCTTTTAATCTTTTTGGTAACTTTGCTCATATATTGTATTCTTAAATTTACTCAGAATTGACTTGGCTGACCAGAGTAAAGTTTTTGACCATCCTTTGCTAGTTGAAAGCTAACCAGTAGGAGTAGCAGTGGCGATTCTAACCCTGTTTTAAAACTGTATCTCAGCACCCCTTTATAGGATATCCACCTATCCCGTAAAATACGGAGTCGTTCCATATTTGGCCGTTAAATGTGCGTCCCGTATTGAACCGATACATAACTGTCCGATAGACACGCTTATCATACACACATTGACACTAAGTTTAACAATAATTACCAAAATACAACACAGGAAATATTAAGGTAAGCTAAATTGTAGTGGCGGGAGCTAAAGGACCCCCTGAACTTTACGGACCGACACTGAACGTCACAGTTGCCTGAAAACGGACACTATGCAGCCGCCATCAACCCGCGTCTTTTTAAAACGCGGGTTGCTCTACCCGATTCCATGTCCTTTGAAGCAAAAACGCTTTAAGAAATACAGACGAGAATGAAAAGACGCGCATTATAAGCTGAACAATTTCAGTAAGGATGGATACTGTGTACATCGAAAGAGCAAAAAAAAAGTATCCGTCGTGGTGCAGTGTGCTGCTGTATATCAGACAGAATGGATCAGGAGAGGAACTGCAGACCCGTCAGAACCTTAAGAACCAGAAATCAGCATCTCCATCCATCCATTTGCTGAACACCCTTCGTCCCTAATGGGGTCAGGAGGGTTGCTGGTTCCTCTCCAGCTACGTTCCGGGCGAGAGGCGGATTCACCCTGGACAGGTTGCCAGTCTGTCGCAGGGCAACACAGAGACACACAACCATGTACACACACACTCACACCTAGGGAGAATTTAGAGAGACTGTGGACTGTGGGAGGAAGCCGGAGAGAACCCAGCATGCACAGGGAGAACATGCAAACTCCATGCAGAAAGACCCCGGGCCGGGAATCGAACCCAGGACCTTCTTGCTGCAAGGCAACAGCTCTACCAACGGCGCCACTGTGCAGCCCAAAATCAGCGTCTCTTCATCCTCAATCATCTCCTGAGGCAGATGTGGTACAGAACATTTAGTTATGATTGATTCAGTTTCTTATTGTGATTTTAGTCGACTATTGTGGTTTGATTATTTGCTTAGGATGTTGAGTTTGGATGATATTTAATAAATATTTTCATATAGGGGGTCCTAAATATAAACACATTTCATAGCCACGTAGACAGCCTATTAAGAAGAGATAAAGATATCCACAATGACTGGTTTGATGCTATAGACACATCATCCTTGTCAAAAGGGTCAACAATAATTGTCTTTCTTCACCAATTGCCATCTTTTGTTGTTGCCGAATCAATATTTTTAAACACAGAAAACCCGGAAACAATCAAAATAAATGTGTCATATTAATATCAGCCTTTAAAAAAAACAACAACAAAAAAATCCCAGTCTGTGTTTGAATGTTTGTTTGGGTGGGTGTCTAAGTTTAGGTCTTTATTAGAAGCAAAGGGGCTTCGTCTGTGCTTTCAGGGCCCTTGTCTTTCTTCATTTAGTTGTTGTGTGAGTCAGCACGAGCAGACAAAGACAGGACAGTCTGTATGAACTGAATAATGCATCAGGATTTCCACTCTTCCCTCCCTCGCATCTCATTTCTCTTCCTCGTCCCCATCACTCATCCGAGCCTCGCATCTTTGAATCGTCTGTTTGTTTTCCTAATACTCACCCAGGTACATGACCTTTGTTCCACGTCCCCCTTTCCACCATCAATCCGCAGCATCACCCCGTCACTCTTCCTACCCTTCTCTCCTCCCTTTTATCACTCAGCCCCTCTGAAGCCCACTCATGTGGAACGCGGTGGGGTGAAAGTGCTGCTCTTTCAGCGCAGCCTCCGCACGCAATAGCAGAGGGATTGTGTGCGAAAGACCGGCGGACGCAACGCAGCCCAAAGCGACTGCAGACAGGAGCCACAGAGGAGTGAAACAGGGCAGTGGATGGGTTATAAAAGCCACAAGTTATCCAAGGGTCTGAACTCACTTGAAACCATGGCAACGTTTCACACCGATGAGGTTTGTTTTCGTTGCTAGAGTCAAAGAAGCAGGTCATGGTGAGAGGGCTGACACTCACACTGATATTAGACAAATTGATGTCTTGATATTAATACATATTTTTATTTTAGCAGGTGTGGGAGGGGAATCCAGACATCCTTCTCCCTAGAAACCCTCTAAAATATTTTAAATTGTGGAACACATAGGAACCGTCAGCAGCAGATTTTTGGATTTCAGCCAAATGCAGTTATAGATGTACGCCAGAAGGTGGCGTGTCCTGCAATAAGAAATAAAAAAATTTTTTCATGGTACCAAAACACCAAATGTTACATCTAGCGTTCACTACGTAAATCACTTGCACAACTTTAAAATAGTAGCTTCGTATTCTTTATTTACATCGTCACTTACCCAATTTTGTGAGAAATCCATCGCAATCAATCAATCGGCTTTTTGACACTTTTCTTAGAATTACTAGATTGTGGTTCATATTTTCAACCTCAGAAAGTACGGTAATCTTACCTTGTCCCTCTCCTACAGGAGCTGTAAGCAGTGTGGTTCTGGACGGACGTCGCTAAAGCTAAGCCCTGCTAGCTGACGCAGGAAGTTAATTTTTATCCTGCATCTTGTTCTTCACCATAAGTAGGTTGAGAACGTCGATAGTGCAGTAAGTTGAAGATGGCAGAAGCGCATTGTCTGCAAAAAGCAAAGATGTGTCCTTAAGGTTCTGAAACCGGACATATTTTCTCCACCAACACACATCGAGATGCTACTGCTGAACACCACAAATATGATCAGGGGTCTTGTCTCCTCCTGCTTTGGTTATACAAGGATCAGGTAGCCCTCGAAACCTTCCCATACTCTTACACCACGTTCCATAAAACAGCTTATGATATGGCCCTACGACTTCACCAGATGCAAGAAGAACAAATGAACAGCACAACCACACCACCACGACCCTGTATGCAATTTCACTAGGATAAATATTGAGTTCACAGTCAAGATGAAAGTCACAAAGCTCCTACTTATTTCCAGGTGTGAGCATGCGTCCGAATGTCATTTCCAACACCCTGACATAGACTGAGAAGTGTGAACCGTTGGTATGTGGGGCATGGTCTTCGTCTCCTTCTGTTAAAGATTGGGACCAACACTTCAAAGATGTTTCAGCAGGTATAGAACAATGAATATATCAACTCAGTAAAAGCTAGAAACCTTAAAAAGACTTCTTATTGGGACAGCGTCTGTATAGGATCAAGAGTTCAGGTTTGTGTCAAGTTAGCTTGTTGAGGGTTAACGCCAATGCTAAGGTTATACTTGCTAGCAAATTGAACGTGGCTCATTTCTAAGGCGATGTCAGGGGAAGAAAAAAAATCGTTCTCAGTACAGGTTTCAAATGTTTTGCTTTTTAGGTATTTTTTATGCTTCACTGACAAATCAATGACTATTTTAGTACACAGTGTTCTTTACGATCCAGATAGTGTCATGAAAAAACATTTTCAGCATTTTAGCCAATAATCAACTCACCATTTGGTAGCACTTATTCAAATTTAATTACCAGGCAGAATATAAAAAAAATTAATTAAGATGTCAACAAAGTAAATAAAAAGTAACTTTACCAGTCACAATGTAGCGGAAAACAATGAAATTGATAGCATTGCTCCCAATGTACACACATTATTCAAAACTTAATAGGACATGATATTCACAAAATGCCCTTCAATTTCTCATATTCACACTAGAACACAATAAGAAAATGTTTCATTTTTATTTCAAAAATCTCTCCAAAATGGTGCAAATTAGTTTTATTAGTTATATTTCAACAGTTGTTTTATTTATTTATTTTTATTTGTTTCTTTTTTTCACTTTCTGAAAAAGCGAACCAACAGCGGATTGACCGAGCGCGGTGAGAAAACAAACAAAGCTGAGCAGCTCCCCATTCACTGGGAACGTCTCCTGACGAAATCCGTTGCTCAGAAATCCCTGAGCATATTTCTTCTAAATGATTCAAAGCGGTGATTACAGGGCTGCCTGGGAGAGGAGGATTGGGCTTAAATAACACCCATCACTCATTCGCTTTTGATTTTCAAGGCTCCGTCCCAAAAGGCCGGCCAGCAGACTCACCTTCCCTCCCTCCCGCCCCCCACCTACGTTTTCCTCGGGTTCCCCTGGAGCCATTCTGCACACCTCTTCTCTGATTTTCGGTGGCGGTCCAGTAATGAAGCCGCTCAGCCTGTGATGTATGTTCCTCCGAGGCTGCGGGCCGTGTGGGCCGAGCTGCTGAGCCAGCGAAGGCCTCTCCATTACAGACGGGTTAACGTCTTGTGTCAAGCTTTTGGTCGGCAAGGCTGCAGTTGTGATAACAACGTAATGACTTTCTGCCTCTGATTACCAAAGGCTCAGAAACACGCGGGATCAAAGTAAATTAAACAGAGTAGCACCTCCAGCTAGAAAAATAAACGTCCTTAGAAGTGGTGCATGACGGGAGGATTACTCATATTTTTTCTTCTAATTAGGACAATACATCATTTATTTTTTAGCAAAAACGGGGCCAAACGCAGAGGTCCAGATTACTGATAAATGATGGAAGGGAAGGTGAAAGGGGAGCAGGGGAAAGTTTGATAAATCTGCAAACTATACATTTATTCAAAAAGAAATCTTTTTATTAAGAGTGCCTGTGTTCTTTTTAAGCATCTATTTCAAGTAGCACGAGGGAGGAAAAAAATCTGTCAAAAATCTATTTTCGTCAACCGAAACGCAAGTCTTTCTGCTTGAATCCAGGGTCTCGGGTTCAAGTGAGTGTGTGTGTCTGTGTGTATTTGTGAGTGCATTTAAGAAGGCGCAGGTGTCTGAGTGTGTGTGGTCCCGCAGCGGAGGTGCCGGTCGTATTTGGGGGTCTTTCTTTGAGAGAGGAGGCCTCTCGCAAGAACCATCACTGCCAGGGTTAATATCTGCTTCCCATCTTTTCCAAGTGGCCCATGAAGAACCGCGGGTTTCCCCGCATTTCATTTTCAAAAACAGGCGGGGAGGTGGAAGAAAGCCTGCTCTTATAAAATTACGAGTGCTCGAAAAGATCTAATGTGGTCTTAATTGTCTCGCCGCATTTGACAATTGGTGTAGAAGGAGGGAACGGTTTGGGGCTGGAGTGTGTGAGTGAGGGGGGGGTTCAAGTATGTTTCAAATTACAATGGGACCTCTGAAGATAATGTGCTCGGCTTTGTTTTCTACAACAGGACAAGGAGATGCAAGGCTTGTGAGGTACCTTTTTTTTTTTCTTTTTTTAAAGAAAGGAAACACAAAAATGAGAAGCTTGAATCAGGAGTGTTCAGGGCAGCAGCAGACAGAGAAAGACGCATGTATTTTTGTGTTTCGTATGATTAATTTCCTCCAAACTTCACAGTAATCACGTGAAAGAAGCAGATACTGATGCTGGCGTAAATCACAAAACAAAACAACAGCTTGAAGGGATTAAAAAAAAATTTTTTTTAACAAAAACAAAATATTAGGGCAAGATTTTTGGAAAAATAAAAGTTGTTTTGTGGTTTATGTTTAAAATCACACTCGCACATGATGAGTCCTTTTGCGGACTGCTGATTAATATGCAAGGTTAACTGAGAGAAAGCCCGGCTTGCTAAGATTATACAATTAATTGACAACTCAGGCATTCGGCCAAGGGGCGGCGCTATTCCCACAGCAGATAAAACAATCAACAAGCCAAATCATGAGCAGTAGAAGAAGAAAGATAATAAAGTTTTGTTTTAGTGAGTAGAAACAAAGCGAACAGGAACAGTAGCTGTACTTTTATGTTGGTAGTAGGTGTACTTAATATTTTTACACTCAATAAAATCCCCTTAATGCCCCAAACGCACAAATCTGAAACGGTGTTGTGATTGCAGCACTAGTTTCCCACATCAGGGCAGAGCAGCACACAGTTTGCTGCAGACTCAGCTCAGTTCAATCATTTCATCAAGCCTCTACTTTAAAGGCCCAGGACGACTCTCAGTGCCTGATTGTACACATTAGTTGTGCTGATTAAGCTTTCTCTTTGACTAATGTTCCTATTGCTACTCACCACATGTCTCCCTGTGTTTTGGTGCAAAGCGCCATGATCTCACCCCAGGGTGGCTAAGATCAGATCTCCCTACCTGGGTAACCTAACTCTGTCCAAGAGGGCCTACAACTGGGATTTCTCACTCATCAGTGGGACAGAATGACCTTTCTGTCCCACTTCTCCCATCTTGCTCAGAAATAAGCAAAAAATAAATAAATAAAAAATGAACTGACCTCAGTAAGTATTTCACTCAAACTCACTATCCACTACCTACTTCCACCACCTCTGATGCTTTCCTCAATGCCGGAAACCTCTGCAAATCAAGTAAAGCGATTCTGAGATACTTGTTCCTTCACTGACCTCAGAACCAAGATACTGGAGTTGTAGCGCTCTTGCCAGACAACTGCTTCACCCAACGGCTGCTGCAAGATATCGAAACACAGATGTGTGTTTAGTAAATCTTAGATTTTGTCAGAAACAGCTGTAATTAGCATTTTCTCAACAGGACAATGTGTCTTGGATGACTAGGTTTGGCAACGGAGCACTCTACGCTTTCCTATCACTAGTGTCATTAATTGTCCTTAAACATTGCTTTTCTGCCACACTTAAACATTGAGATTATTCAACTAATTTCAATAGCAGACAAAAATAATCTCAGTAAACACAAAGGGAGGTTTTGATACAAATACTTTATGTATTTACTTAGGAAAATAACGCAACCCTCCCCAGCACCCCGCTGTTAAATTTTGTTCAAACCATGTTGTTTGGGAAGCTGAGTTCAAAGCCTCTGGGAAAACCCATTCTTGACTACTCCATCCCATAATCATTCATGTAGAACCTGTCTGACAGCATGACAGAGGCTAAAAGATCCCAAACTGCAACTATTCTTTCCCCCGACCTGGAACCCATGAGAAAATAATTGACATCTATGAGTTTGGAAAGGTTTACAAAGCCGCGTTTATTGCTTTGGTGCGCCCAGTGAGAACCATTAAACACGGAACAGGAGCAGCCAGGTTAGCAGAATTACTCCTAACAGGGCAGAAACAAAAAAAAAAAAAAACAAGAACAACATCTATAGGACTGCAGGGTTTACTTTCCTCAGTTGAGGTGTTTGTAATGAAATAATAATAATATTCGTAAAAAATGTAATTCGTGCAAAATGTAGGCCTGGTTCACGTGGGCTTTAAAACAAGATTTTAAAATAAGTGGACAGAAGATGTAGAAGTGTAATTTTTTGGAAGGTGTGTCCTGTTACAGCTAACACGAAACTAACAGTATAAAATAAAAAGTTCAACATGACGGTCAACACATAGAACCATGAATTCTGCTCTCTGTCAAAACGAGAATGTCCAGCAATCAACTCCAACAAATCCCCCTCTGAATACAAAAAGGATTTGAAATGAAGTTACGTAGTGGCCCATTTGTGCCGTGACCTTTGTCAGGACATTTATTCTGAATAATAACTTTTCAGTGACGTTTAGAATTAAAGCAATTCTGCAAAGAAGAGTGGGCTAAAGCTCACCATATCAAAACTGAATTTTCTATTTATATTGATCATTTTTTGTCTAATCTTACATTTTGTTTAACATGTAGGCTGTACAAGAAAGCAAAAAAAAAAAAAAAGTGGGGTGTGTGGGGAGTCAGAATATATCTGTAATGGGGAAACAACTTGGAGCCAAATGCAAGTCGATCCCTCTGAAGAGACCTCCTCTGAATTTAGTAAGAACAAAAAAAAGAAAAATGTCTCTCAACCTCCGTACAGGCAGATGAAAAACAAGCTACTCATTTAGCCTGCAACAGTTCTGTCAAAGCCGCAAAAACTGAAACCTGGAAGTTACAACACAGCCTCACTATGTATGGCCACCCGGCTGCTGGGTTTCTCCTTTGCCAGCTGCTATTGCCTAATTAGCCATTTCAAGAATCACCCTGCCAGAGGAGATGTGTTTCCATGTAAGCGAATTTCCCTCAGCGCTCACTCACTTCAACGTGTTCCTCTGCCTCGACGAAGACAAAAAGCTGCGTATGGCGCACACATGGGTTTTTCATTCATGAATATTTGAGGTATTGAGGTGGTTGTATGATGAGAGAAACACACAGGGAAATCTGGAAGGTGTTTTTTTTGTTGTTGTTGTTTTTTTGCTTACCGTGTGAGTGACGTGTTGTTGACAAAGAAATCGAGAAATAAATGAGTCGTGACATCCGTCGACGCCAATCGTGTTTGTGGAAAGTGCTCTTGCTTCTTCCTGTTTAACCGTGAAAACTACTACGAGCGTCAGCTCTGGCCGCTTGAGCTTAAAGACCGAGGGCGTTTTGTTGCCTACGACTATTTTGGCAATGAAATCAAAGAAGAGCTCCATGTGCGAAAGTGGGATTTTACAGTTTGCAAAGCCATTGAAACCCACGTACACCCAGAGATTCAAACCAACAAAAAAACAAAACAAAACAACAATCTCTTGCACTGATCCAATTCGAGATCTGATCAGTGTAAGGCTTTTGGACCGTGGAGGCCCCCTGTTCTCTGATAAGCAGGGGACCCGACCGACACTGGCCGTCTGTGTTCTGACCTCTGGAGAAGCCGGGTGTCCACTGACACCTGACGCAGCCAGAACGGTAACGCCGTCTGATGCCAGTGACCACCATCCCCTCTTTAGTTCGGGTGCAGCGGCCCGCGTACACACAGGCCAAGCGAGTCTGTCGCCCTCCACCCACCCGACCGCCTCTTCTTATTAGGGCGAGGCGAACTGTGGAGGCGCAGAGCGACTCTTGCCGCTTTCTATGCGTGCGGCGGTGGCACAATGGCCTCTCACTCGCGCGAGTTGTTGGAAGATAATAATTAGGCCGGCGGCTGTGCTAAAATGCCTCCCCGGGTCTGGTTCTTCCGCGATTTTACACAAGCATGTAACATTATGTGGCTTTTAGTGCACTTCAGAAAAATTATACCCCAAATGATAGTGGTCTTAAGTTGTGGTTTATCCCATTACATGGAGCGCATGCGAGGCGAGAGCGGGTAGGAGCGTAAAATCTGCACAATATTACCAGCGGCAAATTTGGCAGGGAGGTATAGCCACTTCCTTAATGCCACCAACAGCGCAGCAGTTTTTCCCATGCCTCTTATGTCATCCGTAGCCTCGGGGACACTTTTGTTTTTTCTTTCATCACATGTAACCCTTTTAAATTAACTTCTTAACTCTTTTTTTTTTTTTTTTTGAAAGTCAGTTGTGTCAATCAGACAGTTATTAGTATTTTTGGTTTTTGGAAAAGACCTTCCTTTTTTCAGCCTTTTGATGGGAAGCACATGACTCCAAGTGGTCTATAAAAGCAACTTATTGATGAGAACATTACCTGAGGGAACTAAAACCTAAACATTTTAACTTTACTTGATTGAATGATCCTTTGCTCTGAGAGAAGATGGACAACTCTAGTCACCGAAGTGAAATAACCTTTGTTATTTGATCCCCCCCAAACCAATTGGGTCTGCTCAGTCACTTGGGTCCAAGTGAGTAAATATTGTTGGGTAAATATTAAAAGCTTCTGATGCGCCTTTTCTGCTGTAAAATGCTACCCAGTTACATACTGACATTCAAAACTATTGCCCGGGGGTCAGTTGCAGTCATGAAAGTACCCTAGTTTTTTGAAGTCTCAATTGTTTTTTCAAGCTTTTGCATCCTGAAGTAAAAAATCTTCCCTCCCCGCCCCTTCCACTGTCTCAGTACGTCAACATTCTTTGCTTGTTGTCAATCCCTCGGTTGCATGACTTACCGTTTATGTCAGAATCCTGTGTAAGAGCTTTTTTTTTAAAAAAAAAAAGATGGCCAAATTAAAATCTAAGCCTTGCTAAGTTTAAAAGTTGTAAGTTTGTCTCAAGTCAGAGTTGCATGAGATCTCACTACAGTGAAAAAACAAAGACAAAAGCATTTCTCATCAACTTTAATCTACCTTGTGACACAATTATCGAAATAATGAATGCTTTAAGAACGATATATCAAAATCAGACTTCCTTTCTTGTCACTGTGCAAGAAAGCACAACGAATTTAAAAAAGAGCAACTCTCAAAGGCAGTACAAATGGGTAAATAAATAGGTACATTTAATATATATATATAAAATACAGTCGAAACAAACAGAAACAACCGGGATGCTAAGAAAATGACAGATACAGTTAAATCACATCTGTATCTGTATATGTCATATAGATATAAATGACATTCCTGTATAATATATAGGTATGTCAGATCAATGATATAAATCATTGTATATTTGAGAATGCCTTTCAGAGTGAGGAAGAAAGTACAAGCTTTTGAGTTACGCTCATTAGCGTACAGAGTTGGATTACCTGACAGCCCTGGGTTACCAAAGCACTGAAGCCTCCGCCACTTTTAAAGTGTTGGAGGCAACGTTACGGACCTCAGGTACATGTAAGATACAGGGGCTGAATGACGAACAGCAGAAGGCTTGAATTATCTGTACCAATAAACAGACTGCTTTTAACTAACCGTGCAAATTAGCTTGCTAACCGATAGCCGCTAACGATGCCAAAATATCGAGGCTGAAGTGCTTGTTCTTGTTCTTTTAATGAGCCAGGACTGCATTTAAAAAATCTAAAATCTTAACCACACTACACTGACCAGAAATTATTAAAGACACAGTTAGAAGTGGACTGTCTGCTTTCCTGCTTCAGGGCCTGAACAATTTCCCATAATTGACGGAGTTGTGCATGCTGCTTTCTCTGTCCCAATCAGTCGAGATGAAGCGCACTTGGACAATGATCTGGGAAATTCTGATTGAGATGCTGAAGTGGATCTTTAAACAAGCTGTTAATGCCTTTAAAAAAACAATGCAGAATGGATAAAATTAATAATTTCTGCTGAGAAAAGTAATTCATTTAAGGTCAAACATCAGAATCATTCCCAGTTATCAAAGACACTGAATGCCAATTGTTGCTGCCAATGGTGGCATCACTGGTTTTTTAGGTTAAGAGGGCAATTTTGTTTGCATTTCGTGGCCCATATTGGATTAAGAGTTTTCTTTTGCTTCAATAAATAAAATCAATTGGTCTGATATGGAAATCTGTTTGGCGATTTGAAACATATATTGTGCGACATCCATCCATCCATCCATTTTCTATTCACCCTTTGTCCCTAATGGGGTCTGGAGGGTTGCTGGTGCCAATCTCCAGCTACGTTCCAGGCTAGAGGCGGGGTTCACCCTGGACAGGTCGCCAGTCTGTCGCAGGGCAACACAGAAAACAGACAGGACACACAACCATTCACACACAAACCTAGGGAGAATTTAGAGAGTCCAGTTAACCTGACAGTCATGTTTTTGGACTGTGGGAGGAAGCCGGAGAACCCGGAGAGAACCCACCATGCACAGGGAGAACATGCAAACTCCATGCAGAAAGACCCCGGGCCGGGAATCGAACCCAGGACCTTCTTGCTGCAAGGCAACAGCTCTACCAACTGCGCCACTGTGCACAATAGGGCACTATTGTGCAACACAAAAAGCAAAAACCAAAAGAAATATCTGAGGGGACAGATACTTTTGTTGGTATGCAGAATTTTACTTGCCATATCAGTATATTTTGGTTAAGGTTTCAAGACGTATTTTGAGATGGGCTTTTACGCACAAAACTCAGAGATTTAAATCCAAAATGAATGGCTCGCAGACACCTAGCACTAATGTTTGTCAGCTGCCTCCTATTTGTCTCACACGCTGATCTGAAAAGCGCTTCACCGGCCGTGACCAAGCTAGACTAGTTGACGGTACGAAAGTGAATGAAAAAGTAATGGATAGCAGCTTCGCAATGCTGGAACAGTCGAAAACAAAAACAGGATCAGCTAAATTACTGGGGGGGAGGACCAAAAGCCAATGAATCAAAACATCGCAACGGGAGAAGCTCAGCAACACAACACGTACACAAACCCTTAATTGCTAAAAGCGTTCTGTTGCTGAGCAGGGGCAAGTTAAATCACATTTGGTGCGTGTTCCTCGCGCGCGTGATAGCTGGACGCGATCAATCTACCTCCTCCCCGCACATGCTCCTCTGACATCACCAAAGCCCTGACCAATTATGGTTAGAAAAAGCGGAGATGATGCTCTTTACGATGGGTGGGGAAGCCTTCTCCATTCCAAGTCTTCACTCCTTGACAGATGCTGTAATTCATAATGTGATTGGAACATTGGTGTGAGCTAAATACTGAGCATAAGCCACATTCCCATTGGACTTAGCTGGTGGTCCATCTTTGAATTATGGCTTAGGAAATGTTTTCTGCGTGCGTGTGTGTGGGTGCGTGTGTGTGTGTGTGTGTGTGTGTGTTTTAACTTTTTAAAAAGGAAGAAAGAACCACTCTAGACAAAGCTATCCTAAGAGCATCCATTATGACTCGCCTCATGTGCTGTTCATGAACACCACATGTTGCCGGTCAAAGGAGAGGAAAAACATGGTTATTTAAATCACGTTTGGCAAGTTTACAGGACTCTTTTATGCAATCCATGCCTGCTGTCTATTCTCGCAGAAAAACATTCATAAACACACAAATAAAAGCATACCCGTGCATTATCATCTCCCTGTCAGCCGAGTGTTTAAGTACTGTAAGTCAACGAATGATCTTATGTAGAAGCTCATTTGACAGGGTTGGAAATGAAAACTCTCCGCAGAGGTTCTCTGTTGTTGACGTTTGAAGCTCTTTTGCATTCCTGCTAACATTTCAAAAATATGTTGAAATTGTAAAAAAATAAAATAAAACAAAAAAAAAAAACAGAAGAGGGAGTTAATCTTTCAAATCTTCTAAAAAATATTGCTTGCATTGAAACAATTTGTTCTGAGAATATTTTTTATGATCTACAGCACCAGTTGCTCCCACTTTTTCAGCTAACATGAAAGACCATTCCACCCCTCACAAATTTGATCTTTGCACCCTATCATGCCTTATGATGCAAATCTAAGCGTGCTTTATGTACTATAAATGTTATGTAATGAAACCCATTTCGAGCAACACAAGTTGTTGGGTTTTTTTTGTTTTTTTGGTTGCTTTTTTTTGGTGCATGGTGGTTCTAGTTGCCTTGCAGTGTCAGGTCAGATTTGCACTAAGAGAGGGAGAAAGTAAAACAGTCTGTGTTTGAGTTCACTGGCATTATAGCAATTAACTCAAATTGCTTTTGAATCTAAACTAAAAGTTCTTGAGGCCGTTTCTGTCACATGTACCTGTTTTTTTATAGCTTCACATTTTCTTTGATTTGTTTGTTTTTTCCGTGTTGTATTGGTTACTGCCTCTTGGTCAGGATTCCCTTGAAAAAGATGGTTTTAATCTTTATGGGTATTTTTAAAATGCTGGTAGAAAAAAAAAAGGTTAAATGAATAAATAAAAATACATACTGTGTCTGATTAATACCACTGGTAGGACAGATCACAATAATCATGTGTAAACATAAAAAGTGGATGGAGTCAAGGCAACGATTACAGCAATCCCAACAACATTGACAAACAAAACATATAGAACAGCAACAAGTGTCAAGGAGGAAAATAAATCTAACATTTTTAAAAATAGGTTGCAATATGTATGACATACTACTGCTAGGCCCGTCACGATGACACATTTTGCTGGATGATAAATTGTCCCAAAGGTTATCGCGATAAACAAAAACATTGTTGTTTTGAGATCATTTTCAAGTAATAATAATGCAGCGACACATACATGCAGATTAATAAACTTTAAATTCTAATGAGCATTTAACGCTGGAACTGGAAGACCTTTCAAATATCCAAAATATTTTTTTTTAAAACCCAGAAACAACAAATAAAATGAATCATGAAATCTCGGTAAACAAAACTGTCCTTCAGAATAAGGGCTGGTTGAGTCCAAATAACCAGACTGAAGACTTTTATCATCAAGAAAAAGAGAAAAATTATGAATTAGGCAAGTGAAAATTATTGCATTTGTTTTCATTTGTCATGCGATTAATTGATTATTGTGACAGACCGTCTGAGTTACTTTATCATTTTTACTAAATAGTTGCCTTACCTTCTTGGGAAGAAGGTTAAATTCTCTCTCAATGAGTGCCTTCAAGTGCATAAATGATTATTAGTTGATTTTATCAGAAAATAAGTCGGGCTGATATCTACTGGAGCCTCTTCAAGCATCAAGCATGCTAAGGTGAGGGAATCTTCATTAGTGAAGTCAGAGCATCTGTATGTCCTAGCAAGAGTAACAATAATCATTGGATCATTACTGTAACATTTGAGTAGCACTTGTCAAAATTTGGTAGCATTAGCGAATATTTTTGGATGTGTGTTTGGCATCCCTTAGTTGCAAACTTGTGAAACTTTTTAACTTGGTCAAAATGTCTGAGGCAGCTTGGTATTGCAAATTACACATTATATATAGTCAGATGTGAAGAGGTCCTGATTTTCCGAAAGCCACATAACCTAATACACGACTACAGAAGAGAGTGACAGGAATGTTAGGATTTATTTACTCTCAGCTTGTTTGAGACAGAAAGAGACCAACCATTCTTGTTCAGAAATTTGACAGTCAATAAGCAACATGGGTTTACAGAGCCTTCTTAAAAAAATGAAAATACAAAAACGCTTAATATGTTGGAGCTAGAAATACTCAGAAATACACTCACAAAACACTTTAAAAAGCACATAAAAGTGTAGATGTAGTCTTCACAATGGGTTGATTTTTAGATCAAAATGCGCCACCATCCTCCTGAGTTGCTCTGACGGAGACTAAAACTTGACATATAAGTTCATGTAAAGGATAATTATAACAAGAACCTGGAAATGAAGGAAATGTAGAAAGGAGAATAATTATGGATGAGGTCAAAATTTTCTCAGGGCATGTTTCCACCACAAAATAGCTGGAAAAAAAAAACACAACTGTGCTGGAGCAGAAGGGAGGAAAAATGTATTAATTAAAGAGACAATGAGTCCCAGCTGAGCAATGCAAGTGGCAGATGAATTGAAGGCAACATCCCGTCCCGCCTGGGCTCGCCAACTTCGGTTCCAGATATCAGCTTTAGCCTACTGGAACCCCGGGGATGTTTTTGTGAGGGTGTGCAGGAAAGCAAACAGTATTAATCCTTAGAAAGTCCTGAATCTCTTCTTGTCATAACAAAGGACTGAGCTCTTCTTGTGCACAAAAGTCAGCAAATAGAAAAAAAAATAGAAAAAATATCAAGTGCAGATGTGAAGGCAGATGGTGGCGTAAACACTGAGCTGTGTCTTCTATAAATGTTTAGGGGAAGGAAAAAAAAGGAGCTCTAATGCAGAAGGGCTGTGGGTATTTGCCCAGCCCTTAGATAAATAAGCTGAGAGACTCAAAGGGTGGATAACCTTCTCCAATGCCCATCACACCAGACAAGATGAGAGGCCGGGATAATCCGCTTCGTTTCTCCAATCGGGACGACGCTGATTTCAATTAGCCTCAGTCCCAGATTCCAGAGAGGATTGGAAATAAGACGGCCATCTGATTCACTGCAAGGTGTTGGAGATATGAGCATATTGTTCAGTTTCTTAAGATTAGAAGTTTTGTCTCTAAATTTGTTTATCCTTGAAAAGCCTGATACAAAAAAAAACAACAAAAAAAACACCTCGGAATATTTTGAATAAACTGAACTGTTTTCTTTTCTTTTTTTTGGGATAGATGCTTCTTTTGTGTCATAATTAATATGTCAGGCATGGATGGTTGTGTATTTATCAAATTTTCACCTACCAAAAGGATGCAGATTGTACACCGCAAAAAAGACAAAAATACAATAAACTGATGCACTGATCCATAAAATGTTAACACATAAAGTGTGACACTCGCCAAACACATTTTTAACATATTTTTTGTATTAAACCTTAATAGTGAAATATGTTCTATGTTTGGTTTTACGGCTGTATTACAGACTTCTTATTATCTAAAAAACCTCCAACAAAATCAGACTTTTTAACTGTAACCGTTTCAAAAGAAAGAGTTTGTACTCCATGAAAAATCTTTAACTTACTAAAGGACACATTGGTTTTCTTCTATTTTCAAAGTGCCAGGACAATGAGAAAGAGGTTTTTTTTTTTTTTATGTTTTAAAATTGCTCATAATTCAAAAGTTTACATATTATTTTGCAGTGCTGTCTGTTTTGACTATCCTTCCACAAGTTTCCCACGGTAGTTTTCTGGGATATTGACCCATTCCTCTCTGACAGAGCTCATGTAACTCAGTCATGTTTGTGCATCCCTCGCTCACGCACACACACACACACACACACACGCACTCATACATTTCCAGCTCTGGACACATATTTTCTGTGAAACTTAGACCAGAGCTTTGTGACGTCACCAGAAACATTGACTGTGTTATTCGTCGGCTCCTTTGTAACCAATCTGGCTGTATGCCGAGGCTCATTTCCTTGGAATAACCATTTGTGCACAAGTGTCAAGTTCCTGGATAGCGTCTTAAGATGTTGCCTTAATGTTCTTTCACTGTGATGCCGTCCAGTTTGTGAAGGCCAGTAGCAAAACACAATGGTACCAATCCCGTTCATCATTGGCGGGATTGTATTCCAAGACTTGAGTTTTTCCAAATGCAACGCTGGTCAATATGATCAAACGCTTCAAATTTTGGTTTTATCAGCCCACAGTACATAGGAAGTTAACCACGTTGTAATCTGTGTTTTTATGTAGTATTTGGGGCAATTCTTCTGAATTTGGCTTCTTCTTCATTAAATTCAGGCTATGTGAGGTGGTTAGCATAACTTTTATCATTGTACCAGTTTCAGAGAATATCTTATAGCGATGGTATGGATGAAACGACCCATGAGGTGGCAAAGAGGAGAAGTCCAATTACAGAGCCTTGGGGGACCCCAGCGGTGAGATGATGTGCTGCAGAAGTCTGAACGAAAATCTAGACAGAAAAAGTTGTTTTTTTTCTACATAGTGTATGTAAGCATTAAAAATGAAACTTTTGGCATCACGTTATTCAAAGCATGTTTTCTTTATAAACACTGATGTCACATCGTTAATGCCGCACAGAGGATTCCATCTTGTGATAAAGCGCTCCTCTCCGCTCACTGTTTATCAAGCAGATGAACGGCTCAGTCACGCTTCCAGCGAATCCCGCTTTGATGTGCTCGAATAACCGGCAACTCGATCCTTCTGGAAACGCACGGGACATCTTTTAAGAAGTGTTTTCACTACTGCTGAGCTCACTGGAGCCGGTTCCCGTGCTCAGAAGTGTAATTAAAGCAAGGTGGGAGAAGTGAGCTTCATCAGGACAGAGGAGAAAAGCGGGGCGGAGGGAAACTGCCAAGCCAACAACCCCAATACCTCATCACTACTCGCTCTCCGAAGTTTGTTTGGTCATGGTGCTGCCATTTTTTTAAAGCCCAATCTCATGCTTCCACATCTAATCCTCACTACTGATTGTACAAATACAATTTCCAGAGTTATTATGTTATTAATCTGTTTTGCTCCCAGGTACTTCACAGGGGTTTCGGCTCCTCCAGAAGACATCGCTCGCTGGTGATGTAACAATTTCCCTCGGATACTTAAAATAAACACATTAGTCCGACAGGAATTCAAAACATGTCTGAAGCCATAACGCCTGGATTTGTTTGATTGGCACGAGGCGCGTAATGCCACTTCTTTTGCAAGCGAAAGCTGATGGCGTCCAAACGCCATGCCCTGGATTTCCAGGCTCCCATGCAGTGTAAATTATGGGATGCAGGGTGCAGCCCATTGCAGACTGTTTATTCAATCTATTTCTTCACACAAGTTCCCATTGCCTTTTTCCTCCTCTCTGCCTTTGTGTGTGGCGGCCCCTCTGATCCTGCTGACCCTCCGCATGTGTTTTCACTTTCGGGCTCTGATCTCAACTCGGCGACCAGTGGGGAACCGAATACAAATTGAACAGTAACCATTCACAGACCCACTTCTACTTCATACTAGCCGGCTAAACCGGCTTTTTGTCTTCTCCGGGGGGGAGGGGGGGTTAGGCGCTGCGGCGGTCGGTCGACCTCGAGTCGCCTCGCAGCTCCGTCAGCATTCGGTCGCAGACGTCTAAAGCAGTGCGGCTTTGCCGCGGTTCAGGGCACATGTGACATCTTTAAAAAAAAAAAAAAAATCCGCACCACATTATCTCCCCAGCAGAATGAGCGGACCACAAAACGCGGGCTCGAGGGAAAACCTTTAAGCTTCCTGAGTGACGAGCTGAGGCCCAGAGAAAACAGTGCGGAAAAGAACAAATCACCACCGTTTGGGTGGTGAGCTTTTTATTACTCCAGTTAAGGTGAAGTTTTCATTAAACCCGTAAGCCTCCGCCCACCCCCTCTTTTGAACGTAATTTTTTATTTATTTTTTTTCTTGTGAAGCTAGCTGGACAGCAGCCGCTCGCAAGTGGCAGGGTTTGTTTGTTCAGCTTTTATTGGGAGATGTGGTCTGAAAAAGTTAAAAAGAGGGCCTATTGTTGCTCTCCGGGTTCATATTTTCTCTGGAGCTGCTCCACGCGCCGTGTTTGTTCCCCTCCCGACTGAAACTGAAACACTGCACACACACAAAAAAATAAATCAGAATGCAATAACTCGCACAAAGCGAAGACAAACTCACAGAAGACTCCATGGATAATCGCTCAGATAAGATATAAAACGGGAAAGGCGAAAAGAGACGGCAGCTTCTTTTCTTTTACTCAGCACCATGCTTTAATATCCAGAAAACAATTTACTCACCTGAAATAGAATAATTCACTCTGCCGTGAAAATAATCAGACTACGGTTAATAATCAATGCTGCAGAAAACACATCGAAGATGCTGTTACTGCATCTTGTGGGCCTGTCGGAATATAAAGAGCTCCATGATTTCCATTTTTTATTGTTCATTTCATTTTATTTCTTATTTTGGTTGTTTCGTTTCTTCATTTGGCATAGGCTATTTAAAATGTCTGCAGTCCCAGTGTTACATGTCCGTTAGAAATGAAAGTTTATTGATCTTTAAGAATACTACGTTCTGTGCCTTTAGCATAATATCACGTGAAAATTGTCTCAAAACAACAATATTTTCATGTATGAGTCCATCCTTTATGGCAGCAGAAGAATCTCAGATTGAAAAGTACAGAAAATAAAATCTAAAACAAACAACAAAAATCTAGTAAGGAAAAACATGTTTTCTTACACATTCGTCATTTATTATGCATATTTGAAGCATTTTTTTTATAAGTAGAATTAACATTTTTTAGTTCGTAAGCATGCCAATGAGATTGTTGTTGGTATTCCATGACGTTCAGTTACTCTGCGGTATTATAATGTGACCTGCAGGGCTATTTTTCTGAGCTGCTCTTAAAAACGGGAACGATAAGAAAAAATGACATTCAAGTAAAACATATCTGTGTTAATCTTCATAAAATGGTAAATGGCTACATGAGACAGAACATTCTTACTTCATCCCTGCCATGTCACAAACAATTTGCAGCTGCTGTTAGCTTGTGTCTTTGTCTGTTGAAATACGTGGAGGCTATTATTAGCAGTAGGCTATGTAAAAAAGTTAAATACTGCTAATAAGCTTTATACCTAAAGTTGGGAGCTTTAGGCTTAACATCCTACATTACTCTATGATGGAAGTTCTTAAATTGAAGTAGGAAAGGAAGTGTTTTTTTTATGTTCCTGATGTTAACAGAAAGAGCTAATAAAGGATGCTAATTGGGTTAGCCCAAAACACCTGGTAAAACCAAGGTGTTTTACCAGCTAGCCATGCTAAAGCTAGCATGGCTAGCTTTAGCAGCTAGCAATGCTAAAGTTCAGCTCTGCTTTGCAGCTTCACATCTGTGATAATTTTTTACATTACGACAACCGTAAAAACAGTAACATGTAGATTAATCAAACCTGGAAACAAATATTTCACACAGATTAGACATTTGTGACACTTAAAAATAAGGAATCTGAGCATTTTGCTAAAACATTTCTTCTCGCTCTTGTAAATTCAATATCATTTTATAGTTTCGCCTGGTCAGCAGGATGTAATGTTGCACTTTTACTTTTAAAAGTAAGAGAGATCTTCTAAGCTTACTGTTGTGAGGAGCAAACTATGTGAGATGACAGCACAGCAGCAAAAAGATGAATTTATCTTAGAGCTATTTAGACATCGTTACCAGGCGTACCATCAAAAGCGGAGGTTGCTGTACATCAGGAGACATTCTGATAGACAAACTACGCCAGGCATCCTTAGTTAAAGTTTTTTGCATTTCAATAATCCGTTCTCTGACAGGATTCTCCTTCTGAGCCTCGAGTTATAACACCCTCCATCACCTGTTTCGCATTAAACTTTCACGCAAACCCTCGCATCTCGTAAACTCTGCTTCGTTTACTTAGCCTGGCTTTCATTGTGGCCATTTTGCACGGTTTACCTTTGTTTAGTTTATTAACCCATGGGGTTAGTTAACCCAAACATACCAGCTGAATGCTTCAGCTTTGAGCGTGGGCTTCCCCCCCCCCCTCCCCTTTTCATATCTCAGTGACGATGAGGATGATGAAGGCTTGGAAGCAGATCACAATTGTGAAATGATGAATGGTGACTGATATAATCGGGTTTATTTGAGAATGTTTGAAGCCGAATCAGGTTTCACGTGTTTCACATCTTTGGCTTTATAGATATAAAAAGCAGACTACTTTTATTTATTCTGTTTTGGTTTTTATCTTCAACTGCAAATAAATGGAGAACATTTTTGATCTGTCGGTGAGTTTGTATAGCTATTACACACCGGAGCCTGAAGTTTATACAGACGTACAGCTAACAAGGCCCCATCAGTTTTCTACGGCACGTCAACAAATAAAAGCTCACACTTAGGCATCTAGAAAGCCTTAGAAAAACACCCTGTGCTCACTTAAAGTCAATTGAGAACGTCCTCATACGCTTAATGCAAGAAAAAGAAAAAAAACATGTTTAAAGACCAGCTCCGGTGCCGATGGCTGGTGTTCGTTCCCATGCTCCAGCATTGTGTCCCATCCAGCTGCAGCCAGGGAAAATGAAATGGAGGGAGGAAGGAGGAGGGAAGGGGAAAGGGAAGAGGGGAACGGAGGAGGGGGCGGTGGGTGCACTCATGGGTGGTCTGCCCCACACGGTCCCACACTCTGCGGTTTGAGCCTTACATCTGATAGCAGTGGCTCTCAGCTGGGGCGTGCACAGCTCGCATTCTCTGTGCCGTTTTACTGCAACAACCTGGGCTGGAACTGTTTACCGTGCAATGTCTTCATCGGAGCAACGCGCCGCACAGCTGGCCTCCAGTCTGCAAGCATTCCTGCCATGCGTCTGTTAAGGACATTTTGGAGAATATATATATATATATATATATATATATATATATATATATATATATATATATATATATATATATATATATATATATATATATATATATATATATATATATATATATATATATATATATATATATATACAATTGTTCGGCTTTCTCTCCACATTCGCTTTCATACCATTATATTCAGCACTTTTATCTACTTTTATTAGGTTCAGCTAAGTGAGCATTAACTACTTGTGCTGCACCATGGCCATTACTCTGCGCACATTTGGCTCAAAAGAGACTCTCACATGCCCTAACTGCGGGGGTAAAATCAATCTTTTCGCAGCCAGAAGGTTTTGCAATGCTCACACAAAAATCAGGCCGAAATATCAATTGCGAACGCCATACAGCGCCGGGCTAATAAGTGAGAGGGGATGTTAGATCATTTATGTTGGAGTGGATTTGTCCTCGAGCCCGCAAATACCACATTTTATTGACTCTCATGCGCTGGAAACGTGATGTGAAGTATGGGATACCAATTAGTTTCATGATGGCATTTTATGGAAATGATCGATATTTGAGCTTCAAGTGCGGTCTTCTGCGCGAGGACTGACGTGTTCAGCAGAGTTCTCACCAAAGAAGTCGCCAAAAAGTTGCAAACATGATTTAGCGCAGGGATATGAAGAGCTTGGGTGATGTAGACTTTTGTCACTGATAAGGGCTTCCTTTAAGTTTGTTCTTTTTTGTTTTTTACATAAAATGCTTTGCATTGTTCATTGCACGTGGATAGATTTCATGCCATCAAGCCAAAAGTGCATAAATTTGAAGTAAGACTTCAACATGGTTTTCAATCCGTTTTTGCGCACATTAAAATCCAAAAATCATGGCTCGCATATTCTGAAATCATCCCCTTCTGCATCATCACACCTACAGTCGTCACCAAACGGCTAGCTGTAGAGCCCATCTCTGTAAATTTCATCTCAGTCTAAATGCAGCTGCTATATGAAAACGTCCAACGTTTCTTTAGACGTTCGTGAACAAACACCGACGTGAAGACCGAGGGACGCAGCAGGGATAGATATATGGAGAGGTTTGGACCCAGGGTTAGGTTCGAAAACAAAAATCCAGGCTGTGAACATCTGCTGGAGCCCTGCTCAAGCCATCATCATAAAAATATATGGAAGAACTGCATAACGACCAAGATAAACCGACGGGCTGAGCATCAATGAGGCCCGTGATGCTGCCGCAATCCACTGACGCAGGAGGTAGAGTCCCTCCACATTTTATCTTTGTTTTTTCTTTTTAGGTATCAAAATAAATTGAATGTAATGATATATTTTATCTCTATGTTGTTAGATTGTTACATTTTAGGTCTTTATTTCTGCCTGTCTGTAATGTTTTCTCATTAATGATTGGATTTCCTGAGTACTGCAATTTATAGGACATGTTTATTATTGTTTGGGCCATTTGGTTGATTTTTCTATATACTTTTCTTTGTTAAGTTTAACATTTTGTGATGCTTTTGTTAAATGTTTTGTGGCTCATTTGCTTGCATTTAAGCGCTCTATAGATAAAGTCTGATGGATTGAGTCATAATTACTTATTACACTCAGTCTTACTCTACATAGAGCAACAACATAAAATCCCATTAAAATATATTGAGGTTTGTGGCTGTCGCATGACAAAAATGGGAAAAATGGGTAACTATCAGAAGAACTTTAGAAAAGCCGTTCATTTTTTAAGTGTTATCGAAAAAGGGACGTTAAACCCCAAGACACATTTCTTCACAAAAAAAGAGAGAAAAAGTCACTAATTGCTGCAGCAAAGAGAGAGATAGTCTTTGAGTACAAAACAATTTTGAGAAAATCCAGATGCTTTTGTAAATCGACCATGTGGTTTTTGCATGTGTGTGTGTTTGAATAGAGATGGGAGGTCATAAATTCTTTTATTTCAGAAGCTGTTTTCCAAGGGCTCCATTTGCTCAAAAATGAGCTCCAGAGGTTTAAAGTGATATAACTCATTTTGTACTCAGCCTGGGATGCAGAAGGGGATGTTTCCCAGCCAAAAACATTTTTAAAAAATGACACTGCAAATTAATTTAACGCATCAATGTGCGGTTGTACTTGCTGCGGTTCTGTCCTGTGGTCATAAACGGCATAAACTTTTAATAAACGTGTGCAGAAGTGTGTAGGGGTGTGTCCAGAGGTGTGACTGTCAGATGCAGCGCTCTGACAGTCACATTTTTTTCATTTTTAGGTTGGAGCCAAAAAAGGAAAAATGGTACAACGCATACTGCAGGAAACAAAGGAAAACACGTCCAAAGGCGTCATCACTATGAACACAGCAGACATGTTAGCACTGCTCCACATCTGGAGAGTCGTATTAATAAGAGTCAGACATTAATCTCAGAGCTGCTGAGAGAAGATGTCCATTAAAGCAGATAAAACAAGCCAGCGACAAATATACAATGACTAAACAGGGTTAGCGTAATGAAGACATTATGACGAACCAAAGGCATTGAGGAAACACAAGAGGGAAATAAAAGTTCCCTCTTTAACACAGAGTGCCACTGCGAGACATGGCGGTGGCAGCATGATGCTCTGTCCTTCTTCAGGAGGGACAGAGAATTGATTCAGGGTTGATGGGACAATGTATGATGTGCCTCATGGTAAGAACATAGTCCAAAACTATGGGCTTAAACATTGTGGGATATAGAAAATAAATCAGAACATAAAACATGGTGTACGAGGACTAGAAGTCCAGAAGCTTGTGGTGGCACGTCAGTATCGGAGAAAGTGGACAAGAGTAGTCAAGTGAAGATGTTGGAGCAAACAAAGACTAAAAGCTAAAATTTTATCCAAATGTGGTTCAACGAAGTATTATTCTAAGAGTGTGCAATCCGGTTATTATCTTTCCGCCCTAACAATTTTGTTTGTTTTTCCACCTAAACCAGGTTTTAAGCAAATTAAAGGAGAGCTGTAAGGATGCCAATTGTAGTGGTGCAGTCCAGGGTGTCAAAGGCTGCTCTTTGGCCCAATAAACAGACAAGTAGGAACATTTATTTGCTTCTAAATCCAGGTTGTTTGTTTTTTTTTTTTTCTTTATGGACGAGTCAGTAGGTTAAAAACAAGCTTCTCCAAAACCTAACTAAAACTGGTTATTTAGAAACTCGCCTGCGATTGCAGTATTTAGCAAATATCGCAAATTGTTTCTCCTTAGACGGGCTGCAACAGCGACAGACACCAGTGGGATGTGGGTTCGACACGCCACCTGTCAAAGTCGAAAAGCAATGCTGCCAGGTGTTTCAGCATTTCACCAACAATGACCCAACTTTCCATTTTTTGGGATCGGATTGATTAGAATGGACTCGGATGTTTTCACCGCAAGCACATATTTATAAAACCCGCTCCTTCAATCGACATGTCAAAGACACTCAGTTCAACGAGGTTTGTCATCAGGCCCAGCAGCTCCAGTATCACGACTGTAAACTTAATTTATTCTTCCTCAAACAGTTTCATCATCCCCCCTACTGGATCCCATATGAACACATCGCTGAAAAAGACAACCATAATTAAAGGGCCATGCTGCGGAAAAGAGCTTCTTAAACGATTCAGCAACGGAGCAGCAGAGAAAAAGCCAGACCTCGGGCTCGCTGACAGACTAATAAATGCGTTGGGCCGGGGAAGGCTGAAATGTTAACATTGTTCGTGGCAGATTTACAGGAGGAGCACGAGATTTGGATTCAGTTGCAACTGCCTGCATCTCAACACACCAGCCACAGCAAATTGCAGCACAGCACAATCTAATTAACTGCAGTCTTAGCATGTTTTGATAAACAACTGTAAACCTTTTGTTCCCCGACACACACAAGGAGTACAGAAAAGGCATGTGAAATGAAAAAGAAGTAAATAAAATAAAAAACGATGGATCACACAACCCACGACTCATGGAGCTCAGAGAAAGCTGCAGTGCGTGGTTTACTTTGACTCTTCCGGACCCATCTGAGACTGATCAGCATCTTTCGCTCCAAAACTTATCCTCAGTACTCGGACTTTTTAATTTCTTTCTGAAGCCTGGACACCAGAGAATTCGGAGGCGTATCGGTTTTCCACCCCACTGCGTTTCATGTCTTCACATAAGGGAACTCTCAGCAGTGATTGCCCGACAGGCTGAAAGGCGATTCTTAAGATGTTGCAGCTGATGCAGCTTTCTGGACAGAGGGAGGGAAGGAAGAGGCAGCCGACTTTCTCTTTCATCCTGGGAGATATCCACGCGTATCGCTTAGATCGGCTCGCGGTCTTTCATCCAGTGTGAAGAAAGTCTTCGCACGTGGGTTTATAAAACGATCAGAGTCGATCACAATATGAACTCTTGGATTTCAAGGTTTTTCACTTGGCTGTGCACCACTGTCACCTGAGAGGCACATTTCCTACCTGCAGCTTTTAACTCTTTTTTTTTTAATCTTTTTTCTCCTCGGCTTGCTTTATTGTGACAATAGGCATTAATGATGTAATGTTGCACTGTAGGAAAATCAGTCTTTGTGGTGGAAATCCACCTCTGAGTGGTTTGGCTCGCCCAAATAGCTGAAAACAGAAACAGGTACGGCAGATCGGGAGAGAGAAACTGTTGACTGGAAAACCAACCAAAGTCAGTGGAGAAGCGGAGAAAAGAAAGCTGTTGTTGAAAGAAAGCGGAAGACAATTAGTGCCACTGGGAAGAAAAAGAAAAAAACAATTCTAAGAAATTCTGACAAGATGAAGCCAGAATGTGAGATTTTGGTCCCTCCATCTGATGTACATCCTGAACCCACCATCCACACAAGAAGCTTGGTGGTGCCAGCATCATGCTGTGGGAATTTTGTTCATTATGAGGGAGCTGGTGAGAGTCAATGGGAAGACGGGTGGAGCTAAATGCAGAACAATCCTGGAAGAGAGGAAATGAGACTTGACAATGAAGAGGGAGTCTTATTTGCAAAAAAATGCAGACCGTGTATCATTTTCCTACCAATTCATAATTCTGCTCTATGATATTTTTGTTCATCACATTAAATCCCAACAAAATTCATTTAAGAGACAAACTGATCCGATATTGATATCTGTATCGCCCCCAATATTGGAAAAAAGACATTGTTCCCCGATAAAAGAGCAGATCTATTCAGTCTGGTTCTATGCTTTGTGCTGTGAGTGAATCAAGCTTTTTTATTGCTTTCACATTTTCTTTAGAATTCCTAATTGCACTTTCGTAATTATTTATTTTACATTGGCTGTTTTAGTCCTAACTTCACCGATTGAACAAATTAAAGTTGTTATTTTTACATGTTTGACGAAGCTTGTGAAGCTATTGGTGCATATAAGTGGGCTGTACTGGCACAGAGTTGAATCGACTTAAAAAGTTAATGTTTTAAAACACAGATGTAAATGTACTGGAGTACAAATTAATTTGCACTGTTGCTCCGTATCAGATTGGCATCAGTCGATACTAAACCTCAGATATCGGTATCAGAAGTAGAATAAGTGTATCAGTACATCCCTAGTTATAATAAGGCAAAAAAAAGGGTGTGAAAACTTTATTAAATGCTAAATACCAGCAATCTTTTATAAATATACTGTCTGTTTGACGCTCTTGTGCAAAAAAATAAATAAATAAATCACAAGGTTTAATTAATATTTAGAATTACAAAGGTGACGCACTCAACTGTGCAAGCCTGGCATGGAAAACAAAGGAAAGCTCTTCGACACATTTCGGATCCGTCTTTGTTTGTATCCGTAAGCACGAGGCGAGCGCATTTTGTTTGCGGCGTCTGCACACGTGCATGCGCTCTGGATTGTCGAGTCCGACCTCAGAGCGCATGAATGTTCGTGTGTGTTTGTCAGAGAGCGAGCAGCATCTCTGGGCGTGTGTGGGGCGAGCGTGTTTGATTTCAAAGCGAAGGCAAATGAAACCCAAGACTGGGGAAAAGCTGACAAAACATACCGATCCCAGGTGGTTAATGGGTTGGGAGAAATGACCAGTTGACCAGCATCGTGGACGACCCCGTCCTGATGAGCCCTCTTCGCAGGCCGACCCCTCTCATCTGCTAGATATTACAGCTAAAAACAAAAAAAAATAAATCTTCTGTTTGTCCAATGTAATGTCTCGGATGGGTGGTCTACAGATAGTGCGGCACCAGGTTCGCATGTCTTGTCGCTGAGTGACACTTGGCGCTCCCCCCGCCCCATCATCATCATCATCACCACCAGATAAAAAGTTACACATGTGGAACCTCTAGATGAAAAAAAACAAAAAACACCATCTTTATTCAACCTGAGACCATGGGAATTCTCCAATCAGCCTGTCGTCTTCAGAGAGCCTCAAAACAACACAAAAAGAAGAGCATGCTCAATTCAAATGTACGCATTTGGGAGCTAAATTGTGAAAGTTCCAGGTGTCAGGGGTGAGAGGTTGAAGGTCCCGGTAGCGTGGGTGGTTCTGACGAAACTCTGTTAGCAGTTAATGAGGGCTGAACAGACACACTGGTCACCTCTTGTAATTTGCTGGGGACTAATCGCTGAATTTTCCCTTTGACAAGAGAGATTACACCCAGAATCTGAGCCAGGACAATAGAGATTTGTCATGTAATGTCTTCTCTATAGAGAGGGGATACAAAAAAAAAAAAAGAGAGAGTGGATCAGACTTTTAGGAGAGGAGGGGAGTCTAGCGGAGTGAATGTCATTTTTAAGCTCATTCTTTTCCCAAATAATAAGCTCAGATAAACTCTGTTTGCCCAAATTGTGTAACCCCAAAAACAGAACTTAGATGTCTTCCTACCCAGCTAGACAACTCCGCTTCATGGAACTAATGAGGCGCCTTGTTTCTTTCACTGCCCCCAAGCGGCCAAAAATCAGTAAGGAAGTTTTCCTTCTTTTTGTTTTTTTGTTTCTTTGTTTTACTGAAAAATCTTTGAAACAGTCAATGCACGTCGCCCACTTGCGTTCTCCGAGTGCCACTCTGGTTCAGTATGGAAACCCCTCGAGGGAGGGACTTCGGTCTCAGTCCATCCACCACGTGGAAAGATCGTGGGTCCGTTTAGCAGCTGGCAGTGACACGGATGACTTTTACAGGCTAAATTATTCCGAAAGAAAACCCCGATACATTACAGTCCTGTATGCGTGTGAATGTACCATTTATGGTGGTTCCTGGTGGTCCGATAATGTACAGAACATGCTAAGGTTCATTTTAGGGTGTGATCAAATACAGTTGAGGTTGTGGGTTGCCATGGTGAACCGAGTCAGACGGTTGTAACATTTCTCTCAGTCATAGTGTAAATCTTTCAACTTTAAAACTATTTGGTGACAAGCTTTACAATGTAAAACAACACGCTGTAACGCTGTTATGTTTTCAGAGGGACACTTTCTTTTTAAAAATGCTGCATGGGGATAAGATGCTGTAACATTATCACTGCAAAAACACAAAGTTTTACCAAGTATTTCTGGTCTAGTGTCTGGTTTCAACGAGGTTTAGATGTTGTTTTTAGAAAGTCATTCCTCAATATCGACTTACTTAATACTGGCAGATCATTTCTCTTACAAAATTGGAAAAATGTTTTGCTGTAAGTGAAATATTCTGCCAGTGAAAATGAAAATGATTGTTCCCTTTCGTCAATCCAAAAGAGTCCTGTCTAAATAGCTGCATAATTTTCAGAATTGTTCTCAAATACGCTTACAAATAGTTTACATTCAAAGCAGCCGTCGCGTCGGGTACTGTGAGATTTTAAGTTGGGAATGTGGAGTCTTCAATTCAATTCAATTTAGTTTATTTATATGGCGCCTTTTAACAGCACATGCCGTTTCAAAAGCATGTGCCAATTTAATCCAGGAGCACAGAGTCAGTTATATTCACTGCAAATTGATTCTGGTTGTCAAACAGGTTCAGTTTGTTAGTCAAATTAGGGGAAAAGTATAAGGAAACCAAGCATATTGGTTTGCAGCGCGCTGACTGACATAGTGACAGTACCTACTGATAGTTTCCTACGGGTTGATATAGGAATGTGTTAAAGCAATGGGTTAGTTTTGTTTTGTTTGTGCCTTTCTTCACCAGGACCCAGGAATTTATTATTTGTAGCTAGCTTAATGACGGGAAGAAACATGATTCTAATAAGGATTTTCATGCCTGTAGATTTCCCTCCCTACTGCTGTGATTGTAGAAATCCCAGCTGCTGTTACTGGCTGAACTAGTTTCACTTTAGAATGATGACAGGCAATAACAACTTGCCTTGAACATGACTACTGCCGCACTCTAAAACCTTTTCCATTCTAAGCAAGAAAAATGTACTTCCATCCATTTTCTAACACCCTTGCCCCTAGAGGAGTCAAGAGGGCAGCTGGTGTTTATCTCCAGCGAACGTTTTGGTCGAGAGGCTGGGTTCACCCTGGACAGGTCACCAGTCTGTCGCAGGGAAACACAGAAACAGACAGGACAAACAACCAAGCACACACACACACACACACACACACCTAGGGAGAAACATGCAAAGTCCATGCAGAAAGACCCCGGCCCTGGAATCAAACCCTGGACCTTTTGTGCTGCAAGGCAACAGCTCTACCAACTGCACCATCGTGCATTTGCAAGAAAAATAATTATAAAAAAAAAAAGTTACAAAATCATGGTGATCTTTCTATGGAAGACTTTTTTTCTCAAAATTCTAAGACTAATGTCAGAGTTCTTTTGTTATTTTCCTCCAGTGGTCCTTTTCTTCTTCCATACAGTGAAATAGTTACTTTGTTTCGAGATCCAGCACATAATGCCTGGTGCAGCCTTACACAGTATCATGAGATCATCATTTGAAAAGAGATTTTGTATTTACTCAGGTTATCTACTTACTGGTATTAAAAAATTTGTTGGATCATCTAAAAAAAAAAAAAAGAAGAAGGAAAAACTCAATAAATCTGGAAGTGTGACAAATACTTTCTAGACCAGAGTACGAGGGGTTTTTTTATAAAAATTGCTAGGGCAAAATAGGCATTAGTTTTTGTTCATAAATATAGTTTTCAATCCCTGTGCCGCACAGTAGACGTGACAAAATGACCGCCTTCCTGTAGTTGTGAATGAGTAGTTGTAAAGCTATTTTAGCTTGGAAGATAACACTTAGAAGGCCACAAACATCCCAGCTTGATTTTAAAAACCTAATTGAGCGTTTTTGCTCATTTGCAAGGCTCTGTTCGGTTTACTTAGGAACCACTGCTGACACTTTGGCAGACGACAGCTTTCTAGCTGCACAAGCATATTATAATTTGATAAATAACTGAATTGATCATATTTGACTTTGCTAAACAGACTTGAGTAGCAGCTCGATTCTTCTTATTCTAAAAGTTCAGGAGTTAGCATAAGCAGAATTGTGAGGGTGAACAGCGACAGGATCCAAGCTCAAGGTCATTTAAATACAGTGTCCTAAATCTGAAATGTACAGTTGTGGTCAAAAGTGTACATACACTTGTAAAAAATCATAATGTTATGGCTGTCTTGAGTTTCCAATAAGTTCTACGACTCTTATTTTTCTGTGATAGAGTGATCGGAACACATACATGTTTGTCACAAAAAACAGTCATAAAGTTTGGTTCTTTCATAAATTTATTATGGGTCTGCTGAAAATGTCACCAAATCTGCTGGGTCAAAAATATACATACAGCAACAAAATATGTCAATTTTGGTGATGTAGCGAGTTGTGTCAATCAAATTAGCTTCATGTCATGGCCTCTTCACTTCTTCTAAGTGATTCTGATTGACTACAGCTGTTGACTTCTCATGAGCCCATTTAAATAGGGCTCATTTGACCCAGTGATTAGACTCAGCTACAAAAGCTACAATGGGAAAGTCAAAGGAACTCAGTGTGGATCTGAAAAAGCGAATTATTGACTTGAACAAGTCAGGGAAGTCACTTGGAGCCATTTCAAAGCAGCTACAGGTCCCAAGAGCAACTGTGCAGACAATTATACGCAAGTATAAAGTGCATGGAACAGTTGTGTCACTGCCACGATCAGGAAGAAAACGCAAGCTATCACATGCTGCCGAGAGGAGATTGGTCAGGATGGTCAAGAGTCAACCAAGAATCACCAAGAAGCAGGTCTGCAAGGATTTGGAAGCTGATGGAACACAGGTGTCAGTCTCCACAGTCAAGCGTGTTTTACATCGCCATGGACTGAGAGACTGCCGTGCAAGAAAGAAGCCCTTGCTCCAGAAAAGGCACCTTAAGACTCGGCTGAAGTTTGCTGCTGATCACATGGACAAAGATAAAACCTTCTGGAGGAAAGTTCTCTGGTCAGACGAAACAAAAATTGAGCTGTTTGGCCACAACACCCAGCAATATGTTTGGAGGAGAAAAGGTGAGGCCTTTAATCCCAGGAACACCATGCCTACTGTCAAGCATGGTGGTGGTAGTATTATGCTCTGGGGATGTTTTGCTGCCAGTGGAACTGGTTCTTTGCAGAAAGTAAATGGGATAATGAAGAAGGAGGATTACCTCCAAATTCTGCAGGAAAACTTAAAACCATCAGCCCGAAGGTTGGGTCTTGGCGCAGTTGGGTGTTCCAACAAGACAATGACCCAAAACACACATCAAAAGTGGTAAAGGAATGGCTAAACCAGGCTAGAATTAAGGTTTTAGAATGGCCTTCCCAAAGTCCTGACTTAAACCCCATTGAGAACATGTGGACAGTGCTAAAGAAACAGGTTCATGCAAGAAAACCATCACATTTAGCTGAACTGCACCAATTCTGTCAAGAAGAGTGGTCAAACATTCGACCTGAAGCTTGCCAGGACCTTGTGGATGGCTACCAAAAGCGCCTAGTTGCCGTGAAAATGGCCAAGGGACATGTAACCAAATACTAATGTTGCTGTATGTATATTTTTGACCCAGCAGATTTGGTGACATTTTCAGCAGACCCATAATAAATTTATGAAAGAACCAAACTTTATGACTGTTTTTTGTGACAAACATGTATGTGTTCCGATCACTCTATCACAGAAAAATAAGAGTTGTAGAACTTATTGAAGACTCAAGACAGCCATAACATTATGATTTTTTACAAGTGTATGTACACTTTTGACCACAACTGTACATATAAAATTACTATTTTAACTTGATATTCTGTCCTCCAGTGATGAACCTTGCCCCGTTTTTTTACTTTCCTTCCGTTGGTTTGGCATTCATCGTGTCACTCACACTTGGAGAACAGTGGGGTTTTTTCCGCCTTGCCAGAGCAATTCTTTGGGTTTGGCTTACATGAAGATGGATGCAACACATTTTATGAGGCTGCAAAGACACAATTTTCGGCATTTATTTGCTTCTTTGCTTGTTTCCCTTCGGTCGGGAAGGACCACCGAAGACGTCAACCTTGATTTATTGCATTGTGACAAAGCCTTCAGATTTTTGTTTGTTTGTTTGTTTGTTTGTGTTTTTAAATTCAGTGTTCATATTTACATGCGTCTACCTGCTGAGCACCAAACATTCACATGCAGTGAAGGTCATGGGAATTTTCAGCTGCACATTGGGTGTCACAGTGGCAATCTAATGAGAGTCACACTGCAAAAAACACAAAATTTGACCAAGTATTTTGTGTCTAATTACTTGTACAAATACATTGGTACACTTGAAATAAGACAAAACTAACTTGGTGACTTTTTAAGCAAGATATGGGAGCTTGTTCTAAGTAAATAGTTTATTTATATTGATTTAAAAAGTATTTCATTTATAACAAGACATTCTTTCCATGTTATAAGTGAAATCATTTTTCATCAGTATTAAGGAATTATTGATTTAGTACAAGCTCCTATTACTTGCTGAAAAGTAACTTGTGAGTTAGTTTTGTTTTATTTCAAGACATTTGCTACCAGAAACCAGACAAAAAAATAAATAAATACTCGCTGAGGCTTTGTGTTTTTGCAGTATAATATTTGTATTTCTAGGCTGTACTACCAGAAAACTTCATGGCATGTTTTACTCTGTCCCATTGCTCAGCTCATGGATTAAGAAAGCACTGACCAAAAAAAAATAAAAGAAGAAAGACAGAATAAAACAGATGCAAGAGAGAGAAGAAAGGCTTCATAAACCGACGACACAGAGGTGAGGATCCCGGCCGCGGTGCCTTGATTTAACAGTTAAAGTTCTCAAAAGCCCGGCACACAGAAAAGCCTGCCATCAACACATATAATCTCCTAGCGGAGCCCATTGAAAGCTGGGTCCTGGGGGTTAATTCTCCCATCACTACGTGTTTGAATCAACTCCTGACTCACATTGAGATGAAAGCCACAGACTCCCAGCACCGAGCCCGGACTCCGAGGGCCCGCTGATCCCGGACGACTGGGGCGGATTATTGCATGTTCGTCTCGTCGGACCTCCATCGGGACAGGGAAACTGAAAAGAAAAACAATAATTAGAGATAATTGCTTGTGTCCAAACATGAGCTTTAAAGCCCCCTTTTTCTCCTTCCCCACTCCCTCCACCCCACTGCCTCTCTCTCTCTTTCTCTCCCTCTCTCTCTCCTCTCCTTTCGTAGTTTGTGAGGTGGAATGAAAGGGACACCCCCCTGTTTTGACAGCTGGGCAGGCGAACATAATTTGTGACAGCTGAACTGAAACGTCTTTAACCGCAGGGAGAGACACACAGTGAGAGGAGCGCTTTTTGGCTGCGAGAGAGAAATCAGACGGTGAGAGGACCCACCTAAAAGAAAAGGAGGAAGATGTCAGAGAAGAAAAGAAGACAGGAGAAATTGGGAGGGAGGGCGGGTGAGAGCCGTGTATGGGATTTCAGCAGAGACGGACAAGGGAGGTTAAAAGGAGGTAAATTAGTCACACTCCATAAACTCTGAAGAGAGGTAGAATTTAAGAGAGCCCACAAAAAAAAAAAAAAAAAAAACTGGACGAGAACAGAAACAGATTACCGTCAGATGCATG